>NC_134701.1:202538600-202913600 GCF_043290135.1 Rhipicephalus microplus | reverse complement strand
AGGAAGAACAACCAGATAGAAGGCAGGGAGGTTAACCAGGCTTGTGGCCGGTTCGCTACCCTACGCTGACATAATGGGAAAGGGGAGAAGGAGATAGGATAGAGAAGAGAAAGACACAAGAAAATTGTCAGTCAATGGGCTGCCACATATGCAGCGGTGGCACTATGCAAAAATGAAAGGCGTTCACATAGGCCCGTAGTCTTCAAAAAGCACAAGAAGACTGACTGCCTTCTGAGCCGATGAAAGCCGAGGACGATGCTCCAGCAGCATATGCACAAAGAGCGGCGGATCGTCGAAGTGTCGCAACGCGTCAGAAAGGCGTTGTCTCTCAGAGGCAGGATCCAAGTGGGAATCGAACCCGGGTCGTTTGCGTGGCAAGCGCATGTTTGTCTCTCAGACGCAAATCGAGCTCAACGGCATAGCAGATGGTCGATGCCTTCTTTGGTGCCGCAGACGTGGCATTTCGCACTGTCGGTCACTACATTGAGGTTTGTATATGAGGGAGTATATATAGAATTCACGAATGACACAATGTGGAGCTTTGTTGTCACGTAAAAAAACAAACAAAACCAAGCTGCTAGATTATTGTGGTTTATCACTTGCTCTCCGTCTCGGGATTAGATTTGCTCTTATCAAGTGTCTATTTTATAGGTTGTGATACTCAAGTGCCGTTAAAGACAGGGACGGCAAGAAATTGCATAATAAAGGCAGATGCTTGACACTTCAATAAGTACTAATACTAAACCTAATTTAATACTGAACGCTTGGAAGGCCGAGCTCTATTTGGGTCCAAGTCAGATAAGAATACATGCTGAGTCAGTTTTCCGAAGGGGAGTTTTCTGAAGGGAATATGTTTGCCACGGAAGAAATTTCTCACCTCAATAATACTTCATAAAATAGTCAAACGCAGGGCTGACGCCTGAGAGGGGGCTAGTTTTTTCATGTCAGATTTCGATTAGAAGTCACAAACTAGTTTTACGTCTGTTATTCAAATAATGATTCTCTTTCGAGAAATATAATACGAGAGATGGCAGAAAAATTGACATGGCTTAATAGTAGAAAAATGAATGCCTCGGATTCGATTCAGGCTCCTAACTCCCCCACCCTGCCCCTCATTTTGCACGATATCTGGGACAGACACAGGCGGCGAATGCGATGGCAAATGGCACGATCACCGAAAGTGGTTGTTGATTATGTGTGGTGCCTAATGGCGCAAGGGCCAATTGACAGCCAAAGAGCGCCGCTTTAGTAGACAGGATATGTAAGCAATGATATGGTATGTGGCTGTATAGGGACCTTAGAATTCTTCGCACTAACGCGAGTTGTTGTGCGTGGATGGTAAGTTGCACCGTAAAAATAGAAGCTCAGGTGTTACCTGTTAAATGTAGTTCTTACAAGTAACTTAATACAGCTTTCTGGAAAGATTACGCTAACGTTAAATTGGCTATTTCTTACATAAGAGAGAACACTGAGAACGCGAAGAAAGAACATATCATCCTTACAAAAAGTCTGATCGCGGGAACATTCTGCAGCGCTCGATGAAAGGTTCTCACGTCCACATGCATGCAGGTTTTTTTTATTTTCCGGGTAAAAGGCGTAAGTTGTTTTAACAAATGCAGATCGCGAAGCCCAAAGCAAACCTATGATGAAAGTTAGAAGAAAACAAAAATAATCTCTGCTACTGAGCAACCAACCAATCTCAAATATTAACAACGAACGGAAAGATGCAAAGAAGCAATGAGAAGAGAAGCCAGGCTTACGCACAGGATTTGCCGGAGAACACCTTAAAAGCCAACTCGGAAGTGGCGGAACACTGAAAGAATAAAAAATTAACTCAGCGCCCTTGTTTTACCTCACGGCGTCGACATGGGCGTGAAGCTGAGGCTGCTGGGAGCAACAGAAGCTTTCGCCGCACGTTTTAGGCGGCACTGTCGACGCTTTCGCGCTTTGCTTTGAACGCTTTCTAAAGAAAAGCGCCTGGAGGCTTTACTTTGAATAGGTCTGTAATTCCATTCCCTCGTGCAATAAAGTTACCATCAACTGCAGCAACGCTTTTGCCTATCTTTTCTTTTTTTCCACACGCCCTCTCTCAGAGGCATATTCTGCACGAGAGTGTGTTTCGTAGCTCTTTTTTTTTTTTCACTTAGGTAGGGCTGACTTTAGTGAAAGCAAATGCCCAAAACTAATAGGACCAGGGCATGCGCTTCTTCGCTTTTATAACACCGCTTTCTTTCTCGACGCCCTGGTGCAGCTATGAAAGCGATCTTTCAATACGCTTACATATCTTGCACATTTGATCTATAAACGTAACTTGCAGTTCAGGGCTAGAAAACAGTCTTACGCAACTATAGTTTGAAAGGAAATACGCTGAAGCTCAAGAATAATTTGTTGAGCGAACTTCAAAAAGACTTGTTCTGGTAAGGAAGAAAGAAAAAAAGACCAAAAAAATCGCTCTGACTTGAGCTCTACTTTACAGCAGCTAAATTCACGAAAAGTTGATGAGCGTAACTTCGTTATCATAATACACTTTTTTATAGGATTTTGTGCACTCCTATATGTGGCATGGTGGGCCACGCGCACAGGCATGTACCGCATATGATTATACAAGAGGAATATGACACTTTAGGAAACACGTTCACTTGATCGAAACGCATTTGTATAAAGCTCAGCTAAGTCTTTCTGTTACTTTCCCTAACGACATTTATGTCCCAACTGATTCTCCTTGCTAATGGACGGCAGAATTCAGAGCAACTATTACCAAATACACTTAGGCTTTACTTGCACTGCATGTCACGAATCGGCATAACTTGTAGCCAGCTACGCTTTCTTTTTTTCATTTACGTACCTTGAAGCATGTGCAAGGGTGTGTTCAATGAGAAATGGGATACAGCTAAAAAAATACAAAAATCACTCGTGATGTTTACAGATGCCCAATCACCTTCACACAAAAAGATGGTGGGTCATTGGTTGCGACAACATTACTAGGGGTATTTGAATAACGGATCAAATAGCATTCGCTAGTCGAATTGAACGGTACATATAGGAAACACCTAATATTTTGAAGATAATTTGCCTGGCCCCTATGGGACAACCCTGAAGCAGCAAAACATGGGATCAGCTGAAGGTTTATTTTCTTCTCGTCATTCCTGAATTACCGCAATTAGTGAAGCCTAAGTATTGGCAGTACTATTGATACTATAACCATTATCAGAAAAAGCATTTTTGCTGCTACCTGCACTTTCATTTTGTTTGTTCTGTGGTGGAGCTCCATCACATTATTCAAAACCTGTTTTCATCATTGAAGTTAGTGACTATGACTGCATTCAGCTTCACGAATAAAAACACACGCAAGTGAGTTTTTTGTTACGTAAATTGTTCTCACAGATACAGCTTTCAACACTTGATTTTTACATGCTCTCTGTGCCAAGGTATATGTTGTGATAATTTTGCCTGTTCCGATAAACTTTTAGCTGAATGCATGGTGTTCGGCTCAAGATTGTTTGGATTTTATGCCGCAATTTTACTTAAAAGCTGGCATCAGAGTTTCAGCTTGAATAATGTAGTTGCTGTGGTATTTCGGCATACAGTTGAAAAGAATTTTGAAGGCTCTTGTCGCTGCTGTATACAAGCTTATCGCAGTTTTAATAATTGTAGTATTGTTTCGTGAGAGCTTGTGAATATTTATTTCAAATCAACTGTTGTTGGTTGTACTAGTATTAGAGTCTTATTGAATTCGCTTCTGAAATTCATTACTCGCAAGCTCCTTCCTTGCGCGCGTTTTGTAATACGACACTGCTCGAGCTGTCAACGCTTCACCGCTCTACAGGCATGCATCGCGGTGAAGCAAACAAAAAAAAAGCGTCAATTGGAGGCAGGTTTTTTATATGCACAACATACAGTATATTTCGAAGTGCATTTGGCCTAGAGAGAATACACTGTCACCCGCATCTTTCTCTTCTAATAAAAGCGTGGCGTCGCGCTCCTTATGTGAACAGAATCGCTTCGCGTGTTTATTATAGAGTTACACTATGAAGATATTCGTCTGCAAGTCTATTGAGGCGCTGCTTCTCATTCGTGCTTCTCATTTCGCATCACTATCATAATCAGTAGCAGTGGCATTCACTACGAGCAGCCTAAGATATATGCCAGAGTGAGTGCAAGCTGAGCCTATATTGTGTGGCCGATCCAGTGAAGTGCGCGACGTAGGCAGTCGAATTCTCCGGCACTGGCTCTTTGAGCTGCAACAAAGGCTTACGGAGTTGCGATTATTGCTATACAGTCCGCACATGAACTCTTTACACCACTATCTTCCATTTTTCTCTGCATATCTGCGCCGACTTCGATGCTTTCGGCCATCGTTGCAAATGGAGCGACGAGACTTTTCGGCAGCGTCGACACAGGCGTGCGCACAGCGTTTCTGTAGCACCTTGGTAGCACCGACTACTTGACAGCGCCGTCTTCCAATTCATCGTAGGCGGTTCGCCAGTACGCGTGCGAGCGTCAACTTTGTTCTTGCCTTCGACGCGGCGTCTGCATCAGCTGTGCCCGCACCCGACATACGAATCCGGCAGCATCGTCATGGGCGCAGCCATGTTTGCTGTCAAAATTACGCACGAACCAATGAGCACTCAGCTTCCGATAGCCTCATGATTGATTGATTGATATGTGGGGTTTAACGTCCCAAAACCACCATATGATTATGAGAGACGCCGTAGTGGAGGGCTCCGGAAATTTTGACCACCTGGGATTCTTTAACGTGCACCCAAATCTGAGCACACGGGCCTACAACATTTCCGCCTCCATCGGAAATGCAGCCGCCGCAGCCGGGATGATAGCCTCATGAGGCCGCTTGATGCAGTGCATTGTGGGAAGATCTATCCGCTCGCCTTTGTAAAATCGCACCCGGGTGCGCACCACCAAGCAGCGTTTCGCATCCAAGAGATAGAGCAGCCGAGTAAATACTCCTTCCAAGCCTCTCTAGTTTGGATGGGGGATAACAAAGGGAGTGGAATGGCAGAACACGAAGCCTCAACGTGAAAGGTGTCGGCTAACATTTGACGAGTTGGACACGTGCCAGAGATTTCCGGTATAAAATGCCGGGCGGCCGCTGTACTGAGGAGAGTGTTAGTCTGAAGGCAGTCGTTCGTCCGCTTTCGCCAGACCGCTTGCGGGGTCAGGATAAAGTCGGCGCGAACAGCGTTAATATTCTGGAATATTACAGTAGCGTATGTCAGGCAGTATTAGCTTAGCCTTGAAGAAAAAGGAGAAGAAAAAGAAGAGGAGAAGAAGAATAAAAAGAGAAAAAAAGAGAAGAACGAGACAAAAGCACTCGTTATTGCAATAGCGTTTTTTTCCCGTTCCTCTTCTCGTTACCTTGTGTAGGGTAGCAAAGTGGCTGCTTTGAACATAGTTAACCTCCCTGCATCTCCTTCCCTAATGTTTATTCTCTCTTTATATTCTTTCTCACTTTATTTCTCTTTATTTTTGTAATGATTTCTTTCTTTCTTTTTTACAATAGTTTTGGTTGTTAAGCAGCAGGGCACTTACCAATCAAACGCTAGTATACATTTCCTTGACCAATCCCCCAGTGGGGTTATGTGTCACAGTATCCTCGCTACAAACAAACCATTTCTTGGACAATCCCCCACAGCGTGTGTGCGGCATATTTAATGGGCGAACTAGAAGAACAAGACGAAGAAGCGAATTTTCTTTATCCTCGAGGATGCCGCGTGTCAGCAATGTGTACTTACTTTTCTCACCTGTTCTTTGCATATTAGGAAATAAAGCGTAATGATTGATTTGATTGATTGATTTCTGGGGTTTAACGTTCCAAAACCACCATATGATTATGAGAGACGCCGTAGTGAAGGGCTTGAGAAATTTCGACCACCTGGGGTTCTTCACCGTGCACCCAAATCTGGGAATAAAGCGTAGGTTTGGGACACTTAGTAATCGACTACTTCTAGTTCTTTGTCGTAGAATTTGCACCGAAGATGAAACGTACAGGACATTGTTTCCAACTAACGTTTGTCGGCAAAAGCTTTTTTGGTGGCACAGCCGGCCGGGGTAATAAGGGCATGAAAATCAACGCGCGTTTGTACGATTTCATGACCAGGTGTGTCATTCTTTCTGCCAGGCAGCTTACCTTTGGATCATCTGACGTTATACTTTATTTGGAAGTTGACGCTTCGATACGATTCGCGTATCTTTGTCATCATCAGAAATTCTGCATGACAAGCCTCCAAGTAATATAGGTTTGAATATTCATTCTTACCACAACATTTTCTTCCAGCGACCATTGGTTAGAAATTCTCTATAGAATTATTAAAATTGCCTTGAAATTTGAAGGGTGAGGACTCTAAACAAAATACCTTTACATTTTAAGCACATCTGTGCCTATAAAACTGCATACTTTCTTTCGAGCCTCGAAAACCGTCGAAAGACAACTTGTGTCATATTCAATGCTTTGCAAACTGACGTTGCCTATGATTGGCTTTGCAGGACAAACACGCAGCTGAAATTCAGCGGATGTGGAGCGCTTTTAAAGTGGCGGTAAAGCAATTTTCACAACCTCTCTTATGCTACACGAGGCGACGCTAGATTGCGTAATGGGCGTTGGGTGCACACAGATCAGCTAAAACCTTCTTACATTCAGCCATGACAGGAAGATTGCGTAAGTCCTCACATCAAAGCCTGTTTCGTAAAATTCATCCAACAGTAGAAAAACTGGTGCACTTCCTTTGACGCTGTAAAATGTCAAAGAGTTGCGTAAAACACTGATGGTTTTCACAAATTGACCGCATCAAAAATAAAGAGAGTCTTTAACGCAAATGAAAAAAAAAACGGAGGGAAATTTCGTAATACTGATGTTATTACAACAGGTGATGATGTCATTAAAACTATGACAATTTAATTTATCTTCAACAAGACGGCCCTTTTCAGCCACCTTCGGGGAACATGGGAGATGATAAGCGTTTGCAACAAGCGCTCTTTTATGCCCCTAATGTCTGGCGTATCCGAGGGGCCGAATATTTGGCTAAAGTTTAAAATAATATTTCTGCGCTGAATATGAAATTCTGGCACTCAACTCTATTTTCCTCATCGCTCTTTTTATCTCCTCTCTCCAATCTTTTCGATTACGTAACACTCAGCTGAAATAACGCGATTTACAGCAGTTAGGTGCGCAGAGAAATGTCCGAAGCCATTGTTTTAGCCTTTCCCTCAGGCGAAAGTACTGCAGTCAGTCTAATGCGGTTAGACAATAATGAAATTTGGACTATAAAGAAAGGGCTCTGTTATGAAGAGCGTTACTGCGGAGTAATCTCAGCGGGATAATCGGGTATTCCGGCACGCTGCAGTTTCAAAAGTCATAGTCAAATACGCAGCCTATTACATTCCAAAATAAAGCAATGTCAAGCTGAAGGAATATGCACAAAAGCCCGGATGAACTTTTACACGTGTAGAGACAACGAGCTTACGGAGAGAGGCTAGATTATGGCAGATGATTCTGTGCAACCTCAATCCAGGCAATTGTGAGATTGGACGTTGCTGTGGTCACGAAGAAGAAAACATGCGTCTGGACAACAATTACACAATGCTTCTGCTGGCGTTGTGGACAGAAAAAAGAGAAGTGAAATGAACCTTCTCTTCTCTGGCACACAAATTGAGAAACCCACGAAACAGAGAGCAGATATACTAGAAAATGAAAAATACCAACAAAAAAGTCATACGAAAGCGTACGCTGAATATTCATGCTGTTTAAGCGAAGCATGTCATTTGCTTTCAAAAGCGAATGCCTTTGGTGCAGATAGTAAAAAAAAAAAACGGTGCTACGCTAGGAATTCCAAAGGAAGATGCGGGTCTGAACAAACGGATGATCCCGTCGCCAAGAAGTTGAAACAGAAAGAAAAGACCGTTTCGGTATACAGTACAAGTGCCTATCGGGCACACGAAACGTGCTCAGCGACAAGAAAGCGAAAGCAAACGTGAAACGACAGTGACATAGCAACAATAGAAGTACATGCAGATGCCGTTATTCTTGGCGGGTGTCTGCTCTAGAATGCAAAATGATCGACCCGAGTGCTCTCTCGGGCCAACTCTTGCATTTCGTGGAGCTACGTTTCACGTACGGCGGCTGCGGTGGGAGCAAGGTTTCTTTATTTTTCTGCGTATCCCTGAAGGAGGACTGGCCGTGTACACATAGCTCACGCTCGCTCGGGGTCGCAACCGCTCGCTGCGAGCTGCGGATCCCACGTGCTTCGTTTTCCCTATGCGCCCACTCTGGCCCTAGCTGTCCAAGGACCACCTGCCATGACCGTCGGGTTTTGCGGGCGAGGTCATGTCCAAAACCGCACGTAGAGGGCCTGACACAAAAAGACACCCTGGTTACGGCATCTTCCAGTGTTGTGAAAAAAAGCTATACAACTGCTTTGGACAAAAGCAGGAAAGGGGGGGGGGGGCTCTAGCTACAATAAGAACAGAGCCTCGTGAGACAGAGCCCGGAGGATAGGCGTACAACGCTAAACTACGGAGCACGTCGTGATGAGAGTGGTGCAAGGAGAGAGTGAGGAAGACGTTGGGACAACCGACCCGTTTCACCTCACCACGTCGGTACGAGAGTTCGGTTGCCGCGCTTGCGTAGCCTGGTTCGCGTTTTGTGCTTTTATTGCTGCGGATAGTGTAGCAAAGGATAGCCACAGCATTTCGAGGATAAGAGATACAAATAACGTACCAAAAGGAAATCGTACCCAGGGCTACATAAGGGATGCGAGTGCTCAAAGTTTCCCGTTGGTGCTCTGTCCTCAAGAGTTGCGCCGACACTTACTGCAGCAAATCTTTTAAACTTTAGGGTTTCCAAACTCGCGGTCTCAGTTCAGGGAAAAGTTTTGTTCTCATAAAAATTTTACCGTGTCTTTTCGGCCTCTTGGCGAAGAATTCTCGAGGAAAGCGAGGTGGGTAAAGAAAAAAAAAGGATAAGATGCTTAAAAATTTAGGCGTTTTCGAGGGGAAACAGCGAGAGGTTCAATACGTTTGACAGCCAAGGCGATGGGATAAGTAAAATTTAATATCCCGCGGGGACACGCAGGCGCTCTTGAAATTAGATTTTTTTTAACGCTCAGTGATAAAAACAACAACAGGAAATTGATTTTTGTGTGGAGAAATGTACAACGTTAAATCAGAAAATTGCCGCTAGTTGAATCCCAGCGCGCCCCGCGGTTGATTCTATAGCCGCTCGTTGGTCTCTTTATGTATAATCCTTTTATAAATAATTTTTTTTCAACGACATTCTCTTCATACAACACTGCCGATTGATTGTTCCAGCTGTTGCCGCGATGGCAACTAAGCAATAAATAAAGCTCGACAGCAACTTGGCCGTCCACAAAAAAAAATCGAAAGGAAAAACTACCTAAGAGCAAGACACTTTGTCTCCGAGGTTGGGTGGTTTGGTCGATTTCTGACATTGATTGAAATCTATTTTAAAAAAATGCGGACGGCCCAGCGCGGCCCCCAAAAGTGGCGGTTAACTTCAATTGCTTTCAGGATACTCCCGTGCACCAAATGCTTCTGTTTCCTTGTGCACAACCATGTAAATAAGTGTGTATACTTAGTTTTATATTGAGGAAAGAATACAAGTACATTATTTTAGTTAAGTGGCCCGTTAGTGAAAACATAAAAAGAAAGAGAGCATGCCTTCCCGCGTGTTTATTTCCTAGCATGGTCCCTTACTGCTAAGCCGAGGTGTAATTTTTATTAAGCTGAAAACCTCAGATGCCTCATCAAAGGCGAAAATAGACCGTTGGCGTCCCGCGGCGTCCGCGTCAGTACGAGTGATGCAAAAAGCCATCATCACCTCATGACGTCATCCTACGACACCGTTGCGATGTGGCAAATATCCGAAATTGGTGACGTCATAGTGACGTTACCAGGCCTGACATCACGTTACGAACGACATCGTCACCTGAGCTCGTAGTTTTGCTAAAGGTGGTCCGGTCACGGAGGCAACGCAAAATCAGATGAGGTGCATATAGTGCTTGCGATGCCTCAGATCCTGGAGGCAGTGTAAAAACCACGTTATTGGCAGATGGCTTTCTGAGGGGGGCGTGTGAGGATGAACTAAGAAAAAAGGAGATGTCTTTCACCTTCGAGCTGTCCAAGGCGAATGCATTAGTGAGCCTGTCAGTTTCAAGACGAAAATGTCAGTGTTCTTAGGCGTGCGAACGTGGGGGGGGGGGGGGGCTAGAGGGGCGCTTTCGTGATCACTGAAGAAAAGGGCTAAAGTGAACCGTTTCATTGACATATTAGGAAGGGGGGGGGGGAGGCGCTGCGATAAACCTTCGCTCCTCTGAATTGGAATATTGCGAACGCCTTTGTCAGTGTCGTATACTTCTTTTTTTAAATTTTTGCTCTTTGCTAGCCGTAGTATTTCATAACATTTATTTTCTATCATCTTTTAACCCCATTACTCCCTTCCTCAGCACCGGGTAGACAGCCGGTCTAATAACAGCTAAACTCTCTGTCTTCTGGCTCATTCCTTCCTTCCTCAGACAGATCATGAGAAAGGTCCTCAGCGGAAAACTCGGCCCGGCGTGTAGTACAAAAAAAAAAAATCTATAGCAGTGGCTTAGTTCCTCTATACCAGGATGCGCGTAGCATGAGCTAAGAAGGTGCCGCTAAACTCAACGATGCACGCATGACACTAATTAGCGGTGTCAACTTCTTCATATGCTACAGTCTTTCCACACACGCGTCATACACATATCCAAACAGATTGTTTCGAAGTCCGTCTAAAAGACCCGAGTTGCACTGGCGCTTTCGCTAAGTTTCACAGCATCTGAGTCAGTCCATCGGCCTCCTGGCGACGCCAGTTCGCTAGACGTTCCTCTTTTTGCTCCGGTGTCTGCACAGCATGTTTAGCCTTCTTTTCGTTATTCCTGCGTTCAACCGCTAATCGCCAGGCAAAAAGTTCGGGATTCAATGAGCTAAGCTTCTCCGCGCTTCAACGCTGCTGAGCAGCAATTTTGCTCTCCTTCTCTATGGATATACTATAGTGCTAAACGCCCCACTATATGTACGTAGGGTTGCGGCAGACGCTAGCAAAAAAAGCAGCGAAAGCCGAGGTGCACGAGACACGCGGTATACGATCAGAATTCGTGGGCCCCTGTTGCGACGTCGCTCCTCCGAAATGCGCAGACCGGCGAGGCGCACGCAGTCACAGCTTTTCGCGCATGCACAGCATGGCTCTTAAAGAGAGGCGGAGGGGTGAGGGTGGTAGTGATTCTAGAATAGCATAAAAGAAAATAAAAGTGAGCCCTTCAGCTGTCTGCAGCTAAGTGTGACACGTCAGCAGTAGCTCACGAAGGAATGGGGTAAGAAGCTACAGAGTGAGGAGTAAAGAATAATAAAGGAGAGGATTGGGACATGGTCGAAGGAGACCGAGGACGGGGAGCCACTTGGTGAGAGCTTCGCAGCGTAAGGAGGTCGTGAACGGTGGGCCGATCAGAGATAGCTACGCTGGTGTCGGAGATTGCGAGGCCACAACCGTTTGGCAGGGAATCCAGCAAGTGAGTCCCTATGGCTCCTGGACGTGCACGTGAAACCACTGTGGCTCGGACAGGGTAGCTATAACCACAAAAGACACATGAACAGCTGCGCACCTCGTTAACCAAAGTCTTCGCCGCTGAAGCAGCTTCGCTCTAGTGGACTCGCTGCTTAAATCGATCGATCAATTTGTGGGGTTTAACGTCCCAAGACCAACATTTCATTGTGAGAGACGCCGTAGTGGAGGGCTGCGGAAATTCGGACCACCTGGGGTTCTTTATCGGGCACTCAAATCTGAGCACACGGGCATACAGCATTTTCACCGCCATCGAAAACGCAGCCGCCGAAGCCGGGTTTCGATCCCGCGACTGGCGGGTCAGCAGCCGAGCACCTAAGTCACTAGACCACCGCGGTGGGGCGACTCACTGCTTAAACAAAGTTTACTTAGATGTAGTACGAAAGGGCAAGTGCACGTAATGTCGCTATAACAATTGACAAACACGAGAACATAACAGCAGAGCTGTCCCTCTCCTCGCATCCCTGTACCCCACCCCAAAACCAGATATATCCGCCCTGTCAGATAGAGCGAACAATTTGGTGAATGGTTTCATTTTAGCAATTTAGAACGTCCCGGTAAATTTTATTGAGTATTATGACATCACTGCTCAGCCGAACGTAATAATATGAATAGTAACGACGTACCACTAATTAACAATACGCGTAGTGCTTACATTCGCCGAAAACACTATTTGTGGTTTGAGCTGAGATGAGCCAGCACGACGGTCTTTCACAGTAGGGGGGCACGTGCGGCAGCAAGCAACTTCAGGGAAAGCAGTTCTGAAAAGTGCCCTAAGGACGTGGAATCCCCTGATACCGAACCATATAATAAACGCTATACATGCAAAAAAAAAAAGGACATCACATAGCTAGTCGAATGGCAACGAGCTTTCACCGAATTCGCAAAGTGTCTTCCCATTTTGTAGGGGCGAAGCTCTTTAGGCTGTCGGTTGTTCCCTCCTGCGTATGTTGCATGTCGCCACCTCTAGTTTATGACTTGCTCAAAAGATGGCGCTCTGTGTATATGTCCTTGAGAATATAATAACCATATATATAGATGGCGTTAGTGCTTTTCATGGCATATACACGCAGTGAATGATGAAGAGTCAAGCGAAGCGTCTGTCCGTCCATCCGTGTGTCCGGCCGTGCGTGCGTCCATTCATTTACCCATCCATCCATCCCTCCGTCCGTCCGTTCGTACTTCCGCCCGTCCATCCGTGCGCCTGGATGCATGGACGAACACAGGCACGGACGGACTGATGAATGCATGCACGTATACACGGATAGATGGACAGACGGAAACACGGACGGACTGATGGACGGTCACACGGACAGGCGGAAGTAAGAACAAACTAACAGACGGACGCGCAAGCGGACGGACAGATGGATGGACGGATGGATGCTTCTACCCAGTCATCATCAGTCGCTCTGTGAATATGCTGTGTTTTTTTTCTCTCTACACTTCTCTCTGATGCAACGTCGTTCCTTCGGTCTTCCTCTTTCATTTTCTTCTCTTTACTTCTGTATTTCATTTATTTTTTCTATGTCTTTCTCTCACTCTCTATATCTTTCTCTCCCTTTCTTTCATTCTATCATTTACTGTCTATCTTTTTTTCTGCCTTGGAATTCCTGCTTCTTTCTCTCTCTTTCTTTTTATGGTACATTTTACTGTTGCCTCTCCTCCTTTGCCTTTTCTCCACCCTCCACATCACTTCTTTTCCCTCACTTCATTTTCCTACCACCGTGCTGTTTGTCCTCTGCTAGCCGCTCGCCTTCAGAAGATGTGTAGGCCCGCGTAAGTTCGAGTCTGGCCTCGCGAAAGAATATTTTCTTCAAGAATTTCTTTCTTTCTTTCTTTCTTTCTTTCTTTCTTTCTTTCTTTCTTTCTTTCTTTCTTTCTTTCTTTCTTTCTTTCTTTCTTTCTTTCTTTCTTTCTTTCTTTCTTTCTTTCTTTCTTTCTTTCTTTCTTTCTTTCTTTCTTTCTTTCTTTTTTTTCTTTCTTTCTTTATAACTGCACTCCATCGTCATCTCATCTATCAGATTTATCGGATTTGGCACCGGAGGAACGGGCACTGTGTTGAGAGAGCAAAGTCGAGCGGAATGATGATGACGATGAAGAAGAGGACGAAAAACCGCGTGCTGGTTCATCTCGTTGATTTTCTCGTGGTACCACACAAACCATGGTGTGCTAGTGAAATCGTCGTTTAAAAAAGAACGAAGTTCACATGACTGGAGGGCAAGTCACATAACCACCCGTGCCTTGTGGCTCGAGGGTTGATTGGTTGGTTGGTAGGTTCCTCAACAGCTTGGCGCAACCCACTACGAGAGATATGCCAAGAATCGAACGTTGCCTCGCTTATTAGTCGTGATAACCGTGATCTATGGGTCCACTGCGTCTATTTAGCGTTAACGTCACTACAAAGATAAGAAAAGTGACATTCGAATGATATAAAACGTGTGATAATAAAACCACACAAGAAGGCTTTCGCCTTTTAGTCGTTTTAAGCGCATGCATAAGCGTTGGTCCAACAAGAAGCTGCACTCAGAATTTGCATTAGGTAGAATTGTAACCATGCACTGCTGAATTTTTAGTTTTTTTGTAGCTGAATCGTATTCGTCGCTGAAACCAGTTAGAAATTTTAAAGGAGAGACTGATGACTGCATGGTCGACATATAGCAAAAATGTTGAGAACTGGAGTGGATGTGATAAGGTAGATTCTAATGAAATAGCAAGATACCTGACCAGGCAGCATTCAAGAAGTGAACCTAAACAGCTCCAGTTGCAACGCGAAAAAATTTTTACTCACTGGACTGTCGTGCAACCAGTGTGCCTGAAGCCACGAGGACTTTGTAGAACCAATATGCAGTTTACAATTGAACAATTGAAGCAAGACGTTCACTTGAAATGAATTTTCTTTTGCGGTATGAACCGCGTGTATTTTTCTTTTCTGGTCGTATCTTCTTTTTTGGGGGGCTTGCAGAAAAACTAAAATTGTGACTGATACTGGGGTATAATATTTGATTTATTCCTCAGGCTGCGCCATCCACAAAATTCCATAATCACTGAGATAGTTTATAAAAAGAAAATGCAGAGTAAAAGTTCAGTGTACATAAAAAAGATGGAACAATTAAAAAAAAGAAAGATTGCGTGATCGAAGCGAACACATGAATGAGTTATAAAGAAAGGCAGTCAAGTAAAACTAATTATTTACGACTAAAGGAAAGAGCTCTTCACAACATTCTCAGAGCTGAAGTTGCGCAAAAGAAGCACAAAAAGCAAAAAGGACGCCTTATTGTGCTGTCACGCTGAAATAAAAAAAAATGTGCTCAAGCAATTGCGCACATTTTTATTTGCGCGTTCGATTACAAAGAATTCG
Source organism: Rhipicephalus microplus (assembly GCF_043290135.1). Taxonomy (NCBI): domain Eukaryota; kingdom Metazoa; phylum Arthropoda; class Arachnida; order Ixodida; family Ixodidae; genus Rhipicephalus; species Rhipicephalus microplus. Next base: position 202,898,628 of record NC_134701.1, on the reverse strand, counting down.
GGAAAAAAAGACGAGGAAAGCAAATAACTACAAATGACGGGCCCTCCAGTGAGCGACTGTCGAGGCCCTTACGCTGCACATACATACTGACAAACACGCCGTGCACACACATACGCAGACGTACGTACGCGCCACCACGTCGGTGTCACGAAACAAAAGCGTCGGATTTGGCGGCGTGAGCGACGACCGCAGGAACACCCCTCGAGACCAAACAGGGCTGAAGGGAGGAAAGGGAACAAGCCACGAAGCAGCACCACTCGACACAAGAACGGAGCGTCGCGAAAGCTCAGCGAGACGCGCAAAAATAAAAAAGTCTCGGTGGCACTACGGGGAATACTTCCCGGAGGGGAGTTTCCAGAAAAAAAATTTAAAAAAAACGAAGAATAATGTGCAGTGAGGCAAAAAAGAGGAAAGACAATAGCCGTCCCTCCAGCGATCGTCGGATTTAGAGTACGCAGCAAGGCTTGGTAAAAAAATGACCAGAAAAGAGAGCAAGGACGAGGATATTTTGGCTGATTTACGCCACAGGTTCCCAGGACGATGTCTCCATCATTTTACATTCGGGAGGCATACGCTTCCCGTCCGACCATAAGTGAAGCCGCAGGCAAAGCTGCATCGCAGGAAGCAGCACCGCTCTACCAAGTGCCGCTGTCGCCTCGCGGAAAACAAAGCCCATGAAAGCAATAGGGCGCGCCGGTGCGACGTGAACGATGCCTGCGGACGGCCAGAAATGGCAGCCGAACGGCGAAAAGGCGGGCATCCGTATATATAGTGAATGCGTTTGGATAGGCTCCCCTGGCCGAGACTACGAGAGCTGCAGGGAAGCTTTCTTGGCCTTTACCTGCGACGGGAATCACGATGGGCCTTTAAAGTTTGATTTATGTGAAACGAGTAACGCCAGACAGAGCCCGATCACGGATAAGCGTAACATGAAGACACTTTGAATTCAAGACTATGGCGCTTTTTTGGCAACAGTTATAAATATAACAGCTTTCCTGAAAGTCGTATGGAAGAAAATGGGACATTTTCACGCTGTGTGTGTTTTGTAGGTGTGTGCATGTGCACCTGTGTATGTGTGTGTGTTAGTGTGTACGTGTGTGCGCACGCGGAGCAAATGAGGGGGGGGGCAGGACTATGTCTTCCTCAAACATCTCACGCATGACAATATACCAAGTTACGCTGTGTTTATACTGGAAGGTGTTACATTTCTTATTTACACGCACAGGAATATATATAAATATATATATATATATATATATATATATATATATATATATATATATATATATATATATATATATATATACTTACGCGAATGAATTCTTCAGAAAATGGAAGTGTCGTTAGCCGTTCAAATCGCCTTCATACTCAACAAGCGTAGTTGCAATCGCATTCTAGACAAGTGAAGATGAAGCTTTTTATCGTGATTACAAATATTTGGACACTCTGGGCTGGATTTTGCCGCTGGCGTCGGCATTCACGCCGGCGTCGCCATCACTCACCGTATATGTGTGCGTATCTATATACATGAAAATTTAAGAAAGAAAAAGAAAACCCAGAAAAAGACCCCGGCGCGCGGAATCGAACTTGGGTCCTCTGAATAACAAATGCAAAGCGTTAACCACTGCGCCACCGAGGAGCACGCTCTTCAACGTTCAAACGGCAAGCTATTTATATCGACCACTTACCACTGCTGACGGGCATCGCGGGGGGAATTTCGTTTTCAGCATCATCAACAAGATGGCGCAATGTCCCACCCATACTATAACTGCCCCGCTTAGCGAAGGGAAACCACGCTTCCTCGCGCGCCCTTATCTCGTGGTGTTGAGGAGGGGGGGAGGAATCATATGTCTTGGTTGGCCTCGGGCGTTGCTTGTAACGATTATGTTGAAGTTACTGGGCTCACAAAGGCCACTGCAAGCCCCGCCGCGGTGGTCTAGTGGCTAAGGTACTCGGCTGCTGGCTCGCAGGTCGCGGGGTCGAATCCCAGCTGTGGCGGCTGCATTTCCGATGGAGGCGGAAATGTTTTAGGCCCATGTGCTCAGATTTGGGCGCACGGTAAAGAACACCAGGTGGTCGAAATTTCCTGAATCCTCCACTGCGGCGTCTCGCATAATCATATGTTGGCCTTGGACAATCAAACCTCACATACCAATCAAGGTCAGTAGAATCATTGCATTCTCCGTTTGCAAAAGCGCGTGCTTTTCAGACACCGCGAAGCAATAACTGAGACGCTTATTAGCGTGCATCTGTACCTGTGAGTACGCTTCGTGCGTCATGTGGGCGTGAGAAACATGGGGCACGTCTCGATCTACTTTCCATTCTGCGCACCGCCTTCCAATTTGTTACTATCGCGATCATTGCTTCACATCTGCGGCAAAGCTGTGTCTTTTATGGTAGCTAGTTCCTCCAATCTTGATAAAAACTGCAAATTTACAAAATCTGTAGAAAGAGCCAATTGTGTTCGAGAAATTCAATCTCATTTAGGCCTCGTAACGATCGGGAGGGCCCGTGGTGCGACTTGGCGTTTGTCTATTATCCTCCTAATTGCGCTCCAAGAAAGATAAACAACTTGGTGGGCTGATATCACTTACTTCCACACACACACACACACACACACACACACACACACACACACACACACACACACACACACACACACACACACACACACACACACACACACACACACACACACACACACACACACACACACACACACACACACACACACACACACACACACACACGCACACACACACACACACACACACACACACACACACACACACACACACACACACACACACACACACACAGAGAGAGAGAGAGAGAGACACACACACACACACACACACACACACACACACACACACACACACACACACACACACACACACATACACACACACGCGCGCGCGCGCGCAAAGTTAAGTTACGTTGATTTCGCGAGCTTGAAGATTTTGTTGCGTTTTTAAGAACAGCTGCAAAGTACTTTAGAGAACACGGGACCAGGAGATAAAATACCATTCTCAAACTACCACTCGCAAGCGAGCGCATTTGACAAGAAAGAAAGCACTCAAATGGATTTAGAAAGGGTGCAAGAGCACGTGGCCGTAATAAATCACCTCGACCAATGGGCCGAGGCTGGGCTGGCGTACATAATGGGTCGGAGCGCAACACTCGGCTGCCATGTTTCCCAGGAACGCCGCAAGCATCCCGCGCAGTGAATCAGAGTTTTCCGGGTAATTGACTTTACAGCCTGTCGCGCCTCCCTAAATGCCACAGTCTTCCTCATCGCACGTCGGGGAACCAATGGGCAGGGCTGTGCTCCTTTCTACAAAAAGCGCGCTGAGCACGTTCAGCCAGCCGCATAGAAAATAAAAATAAAACATCCAAAGTACCTTAGGCTGCTTACGGGGAGCCTTGTTGTTAGGTAGGATGAAAAGAAAAGAAGGTGGTTGAGGCAATTGCCGAGGCTGAAATGGGGCGCGCAGGAGAGAAAAGAAACGTTAACAAGATAGGAAAAATAAAACGGAAGGACGAAGCATAAAATATACCAGCGAGCTTTCTCGTCACCCTTCAGGAAGCTCTCGCAGTTACCGTCGTTTCTTTTGCCCCTAGAAAAGGCTAGACGCGAACTGGAGAAACTGATTGCTCCCATCTTCCGCAGAAGCAAGCTCGGGGCCCCTGGGCAGCGTGAGGGATTACGCTCTCGAACTGCGCACTCAAGCTGCGCAAACGAATATAGGCTTGACTACATTCCTACTCTCGGGCTTCTACCACACAGCCAAGCACGGATAAAACGGTTCTATTCGCTCCTCATTACGTCTTCACAATCTCCTTTTCTTGTCGCTGTGCACTGTTGCAATAAAATAGTGACTTAGGTACAAAGCAGCGACTACTAGACTGACGAGTTTGTTTTTACGCGTGGCTATGTCACCCTGTACAGGCATCATTCCGAATGAAAGTGCCTTTCTTGATCGTGACCTTTGCTCGTAAACGTGATACACGGAATGGACGCACACTGTGTTAGTTCACTTGTTGGCACAGCTGAGCACTGAATCATAGTAGCAAGCTGGGTGAACTTTCAGGTTATCCCTGATGAAGCAGCGTCACGCAAACAACGGACTGGCATTCAGTCAACGAGGACGCTTAGTTTTCAGTCACCGTTTTCGCTTTGGTAAGCCCTGTGCTATACACAATTCGCACTATTATTTAGAATCAGTTCTGTGCTAAATTTCCTTTTGCAAACTATTTCTAGAAAAGCACCTCACGCCGAATTGGCCTCAGGACTTGCACCCACTTGTGTTTTGTTCTTGTACAGCATTTTTTTTTCATCTAAGAAATGCTGCGCCACGAGGACTTTCATTCTGACTTGAAAGAGCACAATAGTACGCCAGATCACAACTTCATAATCTGGGTTTACATTCACGTTTTTCAAACAAAGGTTTACCCTTTGTTTTAAAAGAGGCGTATGGAAATAATGTGGGTGAAGTTCGTGCGAGTATTTACCATGCGTCGATCACCATTTAGGAATTTCACACCGGTTTTCACCCCACAGTTACCTTACTTATAAACCTTTCGGAACATTTTCTATCTGTATTGTATAGTATTGTATGGTATTGTTGCTGTATTGTATGGCCTCCATTCAACTTTTTTTGGGTTCCAAAGTAGGGCTCGAGAAATGAGAAATATTTTCGCAGCGCTGCTCGTTATATTTTTATCTTTATATTGGTTATACCAACAAGACATATATATATATATATATATATATATATATATATATATATATATATATATATATATATATATATATATATATATATATATTAAAAGTACGACGAATTACAGGGTGCCATGACAGTAACAAGCCCACTTTCAGAAACGTTGACTCTAATGACATTCCTTATCAACAATTTTTTGTTATACATAGCAACAAATGCTTCTTTATTGAGTTATATATAGTCACAAATGGCCATTTAGGCAAAACTTTGTCGGCAGGAAACAAAGTGAGGACAAAAGGTAGACACGTGTACGAATACTAAAGTACTCGAAGTACGAGCGGCAGATGGCAGAGAGAAATACAAAAACTGCGAGGCGGTGTCACACGGCGACAAAGTGGGTGCAAATTAGAGCAATTCCCGCGCGTATCGCCGCCGTGCAGCCGTCTGAAACGTGAATATTTAATCACCGTCTCTGTTAGTGGCCATTACGAGTGTCATTACCAACGCCCGCGGGAGGGTTTCTCCGCAGGTCGTAGCGAGCGTTTAAATTACCGGACACGTCGGGAAGACAATCAAGCCGCCGAGCTGCGACGGTGATGGGCTCCGAAAAATCTGACAGTGCCCAACTGGTGTCAAACTAGGGCGCCAGCAGCAGCGGTAAGCCGAGGTGCACGGAATCTATGGCTACCGACATATGGAAGTCGTTGGCTGTCATGCGTAACAATGTCGAGTGTCAACATGAAAAGAGGAGTATAATGCTGCTGTGACGCTCGAGAAAACAGAAAACTTCTGCTTTCTTTCTGAGTAACTGCCATGAAGATGTTCGAATATCATCGCCCTATCTAAGAAATATTCAACATCTGTTTAGGTATTGCGCATTATCAGCACTTAAGAAAGGGCCTCAGGCCAGATTATTGTTGAATGTTTAGTTTTTTGAAGACAAGTTCAATTTTCTGCAGCCATATTATGTTGCCTGTCACTTGTAGCTCTCTCTCCTCGTTTTCCAAAGCCTCTTCTTCAACGTCTGGCATAAAACGTAGATGCCAGAGAGCCATATGACACTTATACCGCTGCCTAACGCTTTGTTGGCTCGTTTATATTTTTGACGCGTTAATATGGAAAACGGGTGCAGTAGACACATAAAATCTACAAAGAAACAGTATACAACAAATTTTCTGAAATTCAAGCCCCTATTTTACTAAAAAAAGTGGCGCGCATGCATCCCACTGACTCATTGAGTGTTTTGAAAAGTGGCAAAATATTGTCCCAATGACTCACAAGGTCAGTATCTTGCAACCGCATCACCACCGAAAATTCGGGATGGAACGGCCGAAACATGTGGCGCAGAGGAGCGCTCCTTAAGTAGTTTAGAAAAACGTCGCATTCACCTCATTTTCAGCAGTAGAAAACACCTGCACTGCGTCTCTTGTGAGTCTTCATGACACTGTGGCCTCCCTCCGTACAGGTCAATTCATAGCATACACAAGCCGATTTTTTTTGTATTTGACCATTTCCCTGTTCTTTTCTTTGCTGTATAAATTGTCGAGTACAGCTGCTGTTTCTGAACATGTGCTAACTTTCCAAGAGCTCTATGATATGAAGGAAAAAATTGTCACGCAAAACAGAGAGAGAGAGAGACAGAAGGAGAGAGAGAGGGAGAGAAAGGTTAAGTTACATGCAGAGATGTTAAGCAGAAAAACACTTTCAGTTTGCAACCCTGCACTTGGAAAGACTTAAGGGGGACAGGAAGGTAAAGAGTGTGAAAGGAAGAATGGATAAAATAAAAAAGACAGAACGCGGAAAACCATGTGGGCACACTCAAGCACGGTAGTGTCGTAGTCATTTAGCGCATCCGGTTGACCTCAGAAACTTCAGCAGTGCTTTCTGGCTGGAAGCTGGAACGTTCCACCACCCCAATATTGACTGCTCGGAAAGTGGCCGGTCATCTGGCTGTGCAAACGGTGCCGAAATATCAGCAAGAAATCCTCGTTCCCCGCTTAGCGGCGAACATGAAAATTTTGCTACAGAATGTATTCCGATGCGTTTATCGGTAAAATGACTGCGCGAATAAAAAACACACACACACACACACCCACATTATGAAGGGGAGATGAAATTGCTTCCCTGAAAAGTCAAGAAAAAAAAGAGAATATTATGTGCCCTTATATAGTTATTTTAGTTATTTTATAGACCGAGAAGAGTTATTTTATAGACCGAGAAGAAGATTCAGAAGCTTCTCTGAAAAAATAAACACGTTTCAACGACATTGTGGCAAAACCACCACCCTTCGAAAGTGTTGCGAAACCATTTCTCTATAGTATGAAGACAAGTAAGATACAAGCATATTAGCATGATGCTAATTTCAATGGGTGATGCAGGAGAAAGATATTTCTGTAGAAGGATGAACGAGGCATGCGTCCTGCTGACGAACAAATGGTCAACAGACCTCTGGAACAAATGGGTGTTCTTTGTAAGTGTATCTGATGTCTAATCAGAAAAGTTTTTGCTGAATTATTTCTTTATCTAGCTGAGCTGCTCCATATGGTGTCGCCGCATTACTCCTTTGCCTTTTAGTTCACTTTAAGTGAACATACGTCGCTAACGTTTCTGCAGTCAACAGGACCCGCTGACCGACTATGGCACTCCTACAGTGCGCCTGAGCGTGTGCGTGCATATCATTTGTTTCTCTAGTTACTTTCATTTATTTTCTCTATTTCTTTCCTAACATTTCTGTTCCCCCTTACCCTTTCCTCACTGCGGTTTAGCGAACAAATAATTTTAGGTTAATCTCCAGGCCTTTCACTTACTAACCATTTTTCTCCTAATTGAACAAAATATGAAATATAACAATTTTTATTTTGAAATTGACTGAAATAGCCAGAAAACAAGCTGAGGGGTTTTTTTTTATAACACGCTGACAAGTTTGACAATTTGTGCAGATCATAGGAGTGACCCCTCTTTGGGAATATCACAGCGCTGTACGCCGCGCACACGCTCTATTTCGAAAAGCAATTCTCACACCCCTTGCCAGCCTCTGTCCGATTCTCCTCGTACGCGAACAGATGTAAGCATGCCCATGGGCAGTCGGTCCTCGTCAAATTGCCCTCTGCCCTACGTAACAGCTGCTTGGTCCTGCGATGATACGGTTTTGGCCGCGCATTTACCACGCTTCCTCAGCGTGCCGCTATGATTAGCCTACCGCTACCCTCACACAAAGACATGTCTAGGAAGCTTTGCTCGGTCGTTGGCTCCATGCTATCGGTGACGTAATCACTATTGTCGTATTAAGGTGCTCACGTGGACAAATTAACAACAGCTGGCTAAGCCTACCCTAGAAGGATGGGAAGGCCGAGTGATAAATCAAAATAACTTGAAGCGGGTTGCTGTAATCCTGCAGCTACTGTACATTGCAAAATTTTTGCGGCAACGCGTTCACATCTTTCAAGTGCGCTATCATCGCTTTGTAACATATTTTGGACCACAGGGTTGTTTACTGGTCCTTTAACGGCTGCCACAATGGTAAAAACAACAAAAACAAATGGTAAGACAAAAATGTATTAGCTTTATTCAGACAGGTTGAGTTTACAGTTCTGATTCGAAATTTCAACGAATTTGCATGTAGAGCATGAACGTGCATTTTACACGGCTGAATAGAAACTATGACAGAGTGGCCATGTTTGCATAGGTAAAATATAAAACTGAAACATAATGTCAATAAAGCTTCTCTTAGAGCCTCACCCTTCGGTGCATTTATCACTCTAGAAGATAATACAAGGGACACCGAAGAAATCACGTTGAGGGCTACCCAAATTGTGATTAATTAGGTCCCAACCATACCGCCCTCACCAGGCAAAAGCTTTATTGAAGACCTCCTTTATATTGATGTGCAATTAGCCGCTCGGTAAAATAGAACTTCCGGCTAGCGTTTTATGAACAAGAGTCTATGAATATCTTATAAGCTACATTTACCAGTAAGAATACCGGCTGTCTTTTTTTATAGAGTCTATAATTATTGAAAGCGAACCTGAACTTGCGACAAAAACTGTGGGTGGCTTGAATAGATTGAATAAATGAGAGAGTAGGATATCCAGGAATGGCACGTCCTTTTGCTCATTCAGCCGACGAACATTGCATAAACGTACATACGCAAAAATAGAAATATAACTTATTCGCAAAAATAAACATGGGCGTACTTTTGTCTTTGTTCTTTTTTGGATTGCTGAAATCGAAAAAAAAACAAAATCCTACTTCAGTGACAGATAGGCCTACGATGGCTTTGTATGTTCTACGAATACTAGGCAATTTCGAGGCTGCACATCGAGCGCAGTTTTTATATTGGTCTCTTTTTTTCCAGTTTAACAATGCTTCCTTGAAAAAAAGCAAGAAATGCTGAAAGAAGCGCACTGGAGCGCTGCCGCGGTCGACATCGGACACGGTCTTCCGGTAGTGTCGTCCACAAAGAGAATTCTTCTAGTTGTATCTCAAGGAAGAGCGACTTGACTTTGACAGATTGGCTACCATGAATGGAACGACTTGCATAAGCCAGGAACAATGGACGTAAATGTCTTGCGCGCATGTGCTTGCTACTGTGCGTGCAGCTATTCTCGAGTCGTCGCCAGCGGCTGCATCAGTCTCTTACCAAAACCGTTCCTTTGCTAGAGCGTTAACCTTATTGTGTGGATTTCGTATCACATACTGTCGAGATACGCTACGCCAAAGGCTAAATTTAGTTTGTTTTTCTATAGAAGGTGCGTACATGAAACACGTGAACTATTCAACTGAATCAGGTGACAGTGTTTTTGATAAGCCTGTTTGCATATTTAGGTAGTGTAAATTGGTTTTTGTTATTGAAGGTTCATCAGAAATTCAAAGTATCAGATATTAGGCTAACGCAATGTGCCAACTTAAGCATGGCTGATAAAAATATAAATATAAAACAGAAGATAGAATTGGAGAGAATTGAAGGCTTTGTAAGCATAGCGATATGAAACCGACTTAGGGCAGCTAAAAGCAAATTTATTTACTTTAATTGACCGTGGGGAGAGGAAAGTGCTGACGCCTTCGAAAATTGTTTCAATATTCATAATTTTCCAACGGTGTAACCACGCTTCTTGAACAGCGAGATTGAGCAATCATGCTGGAAGTTTTTTTCTGAGATTAAGAAGTGTTTCATTCAAAACTTACCAAACTTTTTGAGTGTCATCATCAATGTGTTGTTTTCCAAATAGAAGATGCTATCAGTAATAAAAAAACCGTGTGATTGCATTTGCGAAGAGAGGGTTTCAAAAGGAAATATTTAAAGAAGCACTCGCATAAACATTTAACCTTCACTGCTTAACATGGCTGATAGCTAAAGTGACAACTCTTAAGGTTGTAGGGAAAGATGCTCATCACAGAAACGCAACGCAGTGGTGCCTTACTTTACTTCACTTCATGAAGAACTTTCATTACAAACCACCACTTTCAAAAACGTGCTTTCTTGCTACTCATTTGTACAATGAGTTGTTCGAATGCAAATACTTGGGATTATTTATATGACATGATAATTCAACACACACACACACACACACACACACACACACACACACACACACACACACACACACACACACACACACACACACACACACACACACACACACACACACATATATATATATATATATAAATATATATATATATATATATATATATATATATAAATATATATATATATATATATATATAAATATATATATATATATATATATATATATATTTATATATATTTTAAACAGAGAGGACGGCTCAAGCAATACGACTAAGTTGCATAACTTTATTCTGAGTATTTTCATGTCTCCTTTCATTGGCGTTTTCTCGTGTACAAACTCTGCATACGTACTTGTTGTGTCCTCGCAGGGAAGATAATTTATTCATATATTCGGCAGTGACTCCTAGCTACGATAGAGAAGATCTTGTTGAAAAGACAGCGGGTATAATCTCAAGAAAGTGCCAGAGTATTGCGAAAGCATCATAGACTTAAAAGTAACTATGCACCAACTGGCCCAACATAGCGTACTGTTAGCCTTAAAGAAACACGAAAAAGAAGTCTGAATAAGATCGCTTGCTAGCTTTGGAAAAAAATCGTAGGCTTCTTATATATTCACCTATGATTAGTCGAAGACAAAAATGACCTCCTTTCTCTGTTTACGTATTGATCGTTCCCCGCCACCCACCGAAGGCCTTCCGCACCAGGCGGGATATTGCACGGCCTTGATAGTCGGAGGCACCTCACCTGGTTTTGTACTGCTTTTGTGATCGGCGTACCATTCACGAAATGGTGATGACTTCATAATGTGACGTCACGTCTTAGCGATGTTCCAATAACAGCACAATTTTGGTGGTCTGTGCCGTGATATGCTGTCCTTTTCACATGCTTTATTTGCACCACTAGTGTGGGCGCCCACGCCGGTAAATTTTCACGCTTGATGAGGCATCTCAGTCTTTGGCTTTATTAATTATTACGTATGAGGCCTTGTCAGAAGCTGTTGTAGCCGTCGCATTTTAGTGTCAATTTCACCTGACTGCATGTCTTTCGTACAGACAAAACACGTTTTACAGAGCAGTAGAACAGTTTTGCGATTACGCAGTGCTTCTAAGTTCTTGGTGTGATGCGTAAGCTTTAAAACTGTAATAATAAAAAAAACGTCAATAAATTGTTTTTTAACACCAACCCGTACAACTAAGTACAGGGTCCCTCTCACTTTCGACCACTTTCATTGTTTTTGCAGTGTTCAGCAAGTGCGTTTCACCTGAGTGCAATGCTATTCTACAGGCAGAGAACGCTTTACAAAGTAGCTGGTGATTTCACGAGTGCAAGACTATACAGCTTCGCGGTACATAGATAGTAAATTTCGTTTGCTAGCAAGAGGAAGCAGATGTGCCACAGAAATTAGAGAAACTCCACTACTGACAGGTGCCATGCAAGGGAAACGTCGAGTTGAAAAAATAAAACATTGCGTGTTAAAACGGCCAATCGCACTGGGCATCCCGTTATGTGAATCAAGTAACCAGTTGTTGGCCTAACCTCTTTTCCAGTTTCAAAAGGCTCAACCGTATGTCACTGCTTTATAATCAACATCATCATATTCTTAATCATGGTATTTAATCGCAGCAGCAACAATATGGGCAGCTACGCAAGTGGCCACATTGCCTTGAAGACGCGTATTATGTACGTCACAACTGTGTTTTCAATGAGTGCCTAAATTGTTTCACACTACAGCTCGAATCAGGTGCAAAACTCAGCAAAAGTTCAGTCGATTTGCACATAAGCAGGCAAAAACTTAGGCGACGAGCTAGTCGGTCTTGGAGTAATACTTCTGTCACCGCCATAGCAAAACGCCGATTCGCTCCACCCGAATAAACAATTTGTCTGGGCCCACATATGAAATGGACAATATAAACAACCTGCCGGAAAATAAAAATGGCTGCCAAGAAGTCGGTGGTGGTTTGCTTAGGTGCAATCGACAACTACCTTTGCCGCACAACTGAACTTACAGACTCTACAAAGACACATTCTTGAAAATCCTGATTTGAATTAACATTTGTTCGAGATACATTGCCCAGCTGAACGAATCCACAGTGGCCCCATCGGGGTGTGAACTGATGCAGCTTTTATAGGCGGAGAGCCTGAAAACAAACGTTCATAAAGGTCAAAACCATTTATGATTGATATTATGCCTGCATAACAGAAAAAATGGCACAAACAAAAAATCCCAGGAATGAGGCAAATGGACATGCATTCACTTCAAGTGCTAACGAATTGTAAGTAGACGTGACGAAGGTAGTAGAAACAGGAGCAGAACAAACCTGAATATCTTACAAGCACGAAAAATTGTTTACTTCCGCATTCGCGTTTTTTTCTCCTGCTGCTTTTTTTTGTTTATGATAGCTCACAACTTACAACAGTCTATAAGGCAGCTGCAACATCCTAGCCTGTTACTGTTCTGCTTTTTCTGTATTATTCCACAAGGTCATTGTGCGGAACTAAAGACAGCTGAGCCACTTCAACATCCAGCCTCTTCATCACTCAGTTTGGCATTCTCACTTGAATAGAATCTCGTCTACAAGAAAATCATTCTTTACAAAACAGTTAGTCAATTTGCGGTTTTGCCACATTTCGTAACATTTAGGTGGATTGTATAAACATCAAAATGGTAACAAGTTACAGCGAATTATAAGTTTTGTAAGATTTCTGTATAATCGTAAATAGAATAGTACGGCTCATTCTTTAGTCGACGTTGGAGACTGTTGCATACATTTTTTTTGCATTGCTCAGCACGTGGTTTTCACCTCAGTACTTATGTACTTTACAGACAGAACATGCTTTATGTTGTAATGAGTTTTATGATTTTGTTATGTATAGTAATAATTGTACTGTAGAAATATTCATAATACTGATATTAAGAAAAAGGTGCTGAATGAATTTCATAAGCGCATTATGTAGAAGTAATTAAACAGCCACTTCCACTTCAACCCGGTTTAATTTATAGGCTTGTGCTCTTCACCTGAGTACTGGTGTTTCTTACAGGCAAAGCACGCTTTACAGTGCACAAAGGTAAATAACAATTCAGCAGTAAACTTTTCTACGTTCCAGGCTTAATGGATTTAACAATAATAATCATACGAACTGATAATTGAAAATTTTCACACCATGGTTTAGTAGTGCTTAAAAATAAGCAAATTCATTTCGAGCTTCTCTTTAATTGGCCGCTCAAGACATCACCTCTATTCTTGTACAAATATGCTGTGCGGAAAAAAAAGGTAATATATTCGAGAACGAGTCTCTTTCATGTGAAGATAATTTTTCGGAAATTATTATGGAGCAACAAGAATTGAGTTATATGGATTGATAACTACGGAATATTTTTAGCACGAAAAACTTGGGGAAGAAAATGATCTGTCACTCCTAATGAGAGTATGCGCAAGAGTATTGCCACATTTAATATTTGATTGATATGTGGGGTTTAACGTCCCAAAACCACTATATGATTATGAGAGACGCCGTAGTGGAGGGCTCCGGAAGTTTAGACCACCTGGGGTTCTTTAACGTGCACCCAAATTTGAGTACACGGGCCTACAACATTTCCGCCTCCATCGGAAATGCAGCCGCCGCAGCCGGGATACGAACCCGCGCCCTGCGGGTCAGCAGCCGAGTACCTTAGCCACTACACCACCGCGGCGGGGCATTGCCACATTTAATAATAATAATAATAATAATAATAATAATAATAATAATAATAATAATAATAATAATAATAATAATAATAATAATAATAATAATAATAATAATAATAATAATAACATTATCATTGTTATTTGGAACGTTATGCGCAGTTCAATCACCGGTGCTTATCTGCTCAGTTGTACTTTTTTGAAAACCGCGTAATATAACCGCAGACCACAAAACACGGACCTGTGGTGTTTTTAGACACGTGTGTTTAGATTTCGCGCTTAAGACAGTTACACATGGCGTGCCCCAAGTTTTCGGAGGATGCTTTATAAAAATAAATTGATTTTCTCGCAGCAGTATTGCTTTTTTTTTTTGGTTTGCGAAGACGTTACTTGAGCGTAATCAAAGGGCTTGCCACCCACTATATTCGGAGCGTCAAGACGTCGCAGCTTCCGATGAGCAATGCCGAAGGCACCGCCTTCTGAGGAGAGGATGTACAAGTTTTTCCGCAGAGCTTGCCCGGAAAAAGATGTCCACTCGTGCGTGAAATGTGCAGAAATAAACCGCACGGCAAACCAACCGTTGATATCACCACTGCGGAAGACGTCAGCGTCAAGACGAGTTGGTTTGCCGACGACGAATAGCTGACCAGCCATCCATGCCGCCGTAAATCAGAGTACAGACAGCGGTGGTTGCTGCAAGATGGCAATTACAGCGGTGAAGAGCTCCCGCCTTTTGGTTTCGCCATGCTACAGAAGACAGGGAGGTCAGCAGTCTGTAATTACGAAACCCTAGAGACGACATATGCCTCTTCTCTAATTTGCTAGGATGTTTTTTCCCCCAGAGTTTCTTCTGCTCAGAAACTCGGTTTTTTTATTGTCTACAACTTGGACTATTCTTCCAAGTCGAGTGTGAAATTATATATCCGCAACAATTCCCGGGGCGCCGGTCCGCCAAGTGCAAAGAAAGCAAAGAGCCGTCATGGCAAAGGCGGCCGACAATTACAGAAACGGATAATAACCAAGCTACAACAAGACTAGGAACGATATTAAAAGACGCAGGGCCAAGTTTTCAAATAACTGTACTGCACGAACAATGATTGATATTCGGTGCACTGAGAACACTGCTACAAAATAGTTAGTGATGTATATACTGCTTCAGTTTAGGTTCAACTGTATCAGATACGCACCACAAGCTGTGATGTTTTTTCACGGTACTGCGCCACTTTGTGGGCATGAAATGTTTCAATTCTAAGGAGTGACTGAGTGCAGAACTGCACCATGAATGATGCTTTAATATTGGCAGTTTCTGCAGAATATACATCAGTGCTAACTATACTTTAGCTTCTCCAAAAATTTAGTAATATCTTTGTATATGTTCATATGAGATGCACAGCGCATGTCAAGGAGACCGTGATGTCTCTGTTCTCTTCGGGAAGCACATGGTTTGCGCTGGTTATATCAAGACTTGCAGGGAGGCTTGCGTCAGTATTTTAGGCAAAAAAAAAAGGAATACACAAGAACGTGGTTGTACGTGCTTACA
Source organism: Rhipicephalus microplus (assembly GCF_043290135.1). Lineage (NCBI taxonomy): Eukaryota > Metazoa > Arthropoda > Arachnida > Ixodida > Ixodidae > Rhipicephalus > Rhipicephalus microplus. Next base: position 202,883,148 of record NC_134701.1, on the reverse strand, counting down.
TCTTGCGTCACGTTGTTTCCATTGCTTTTCTTTCTTTTTACTGTTTGGAGTTTTGCGTTAATCTCAAGAAATGCTAAGAAAAAGCTGAAAAAAACACTGTACTAAACGCAGCAGGACCACTTTAGATCTCTTTTAATATAAGGTGACTCACCAATAAAACAAGTTGAAAATCAGCAACTCTTTGGCCGTATAACTGACAAAAATGGCAAGGAAAAAAACGAGCACTTTTAGTGGCAGTAATCTTCATTGTCAACAACTTAAAACACGTTGACGTAAGTGAAACTGCTGTTGTGCATTGAAAGAAAGAGAGATTCCTTATTGGAAAAACTGAAATTTTTATCGACGTCTATATTCCACTGGCATGCTACTCTGTATAAGGATGGAAAATGGGAATGAAGGTTTCATAGGAGAGATAAAAACTAAGAAAAGAATATAAAAAACATGAAGCTTACAATTGAACTTGGTAAAACGATTTATAGTTAGGACACAAGGTTAATTAAGGCATTCCTATTTCAGGTATTCTATTATTACAGTCTTCCGACAAGACCAACGTCTGACAGGTCATTGAGTATGCACAACTTGACGCTGTTGACATAAATATCAACTGAAGAGACGAACAGACACTGAGGCCAACCCTTGGCTCAATATTTTGTTAGTTTCATTAGTTGTGCAAGAACAGAAAATTGAGTTCCACGAAAAATTTCTCTACTTTTGAGAAGGAATGAATGTCTTTATAACACCTTGTGAACCACGACTGAGCATAGTTAACTCAGAAAAGCATTTCGGAATAGAGTTATCAAAATATACGTCCTAAATACCTAAAAAAGAAACACTGGAAACGTTTGTCTGGGACGCAATGGGATATCCCGGAAATATTTTCGCAAAAAGACAAAAAAGTAACTTTGTTTTTTGATGGGGGATGCTGATTTTTCAAAATGACAATTTATGAGTGCAGCATACTATGACGAATTATTCTACAACGCACTGCACATTGCACTTCAAGCATAACGCTCTAATCACTAACAACCACTTGTGAAATAAATAAATTACACACAAAATACGTTCTTCTGTGTTAATTGCACTAGCAGCATTCTCAACTAGGCTCTTCTCTAGAGCGTTGGAAATCACTCAACACAAGACTTGTTCATGCTAGACCGAAGTTCATGTTAGAATGAATAAATACGGCCTTCCCCCCATGCCCGGAATGTCTTCCAAAGTCATTATTAGGTCACCTAGGCAGCGAAACAATTTTAGAAGGCTGTGCCTACCCTTAGACACTGCGAATGACATCGGAGAGGGCTGACAAGATTATCTCCGCAATTTTGCCGTCAAGGGCGTCAGGTTTTTTTACCACGTGGTTCATCCTGTTCATCCGGTGAACCCTTCGCTGCCATACGCATGTCGCTTACTGACGACCTACTTTTGCTCCCTTTAGCACAAAAGCTTTTCCCTTATATCCTTCGAAAACATGTCGGCTTATTTCCAAAAAAAAACAAACAAGGGTATCCATGTGTTGCGCAGTACCGTGATTCAATCAGTACAACACATAAATTTTTAGACGAGAACTACACACACAATTTTCTTTTCGACTCCTAGGCGCCAATATGTTGGATTGATAAGCGTTTGTTTTGTAGATTTTGTATTCCACAACATGAAATGATTGTGGTCATGAAACGATGAAGTGCCGGAAAAGTGATTTTGTGTGTGTGAGTTCACCGTAGCACTGTTTGTTTATTTGATACAAATACTAAACTGCAACGTTATCATTCCAAGATGACGGCACATGACAACATGCTAGAAGCCATGCATTTCAAAAATTGTGGCGTTCAAACACAAATAATTTTTTTTAAAGAGGACTGAGTACCACCAATGTATCTCACATGTTGCCTTAAAAATTGACAGAGAAGTAACTTCAAGGAAAAAGAAAGCGATTTTTGAGTTTAGTTACAGTGACCTAATTCTCGAGGCGCCAGGATGAGCATTAATTTACGTTCTCGCACTTAGCTAATCTGGAACTTTTGAAGACGTTTACAGCACTAAGAAAGCGCAGATCATTGGCGATTCTAGTGTCGCTGCAGTTTGTCGCCATGGCAATGCGGTGGCCGCCATCGGTAATCAAACCTTTGACTTAGTGACCGGCAGCATAACTCCGAAGCCATACTTTGCGGCGTAAGTGTAAGGACAGCGATAACGATTCATTATAGCCGAAATTGGTGCGGACAATCCAGCTTTAGCAAGAGACATCTGAGGAAGGCGTGGCATGCGCGAACAAATGAGGACATTCGTCGTAGAAGTCGCAAGTGGTGGCAGACGTGAGGCGGGGCTTGAAAGGTGATTTACGGAGGACTGCCAGACGAGCAATTACCAGAGCCGAAAAAAAAAAGGACGAGACAAGGACGAGAAAAGGCCTCTAGTTGTGATGAACGATGGTCGAGATGAGAAGAAAAGGGGTAGACGCAAAAAGTGGCAGCGACGAGATGATAACAACGCGGGTGACGTACGAAGAGAAAAAAAAAACTAGATGGCACAATATGACCCGAAGTGCAACTGAGTGCAAGCGACTGGAAGCGTCGAAGGAATTCGGATATTGATTAGTGTGCTTATTGTGTTCAGCGTGGTGGCTCTTTTCTTCCGCCACGAAAATCCGCGCGGGCGTTTCTCGGAGGACTGGTCAAGAATGGTCGTTTCCGTAGCTTCACTTGTGGGAAGGAGCAAGGGGGAGGGGCAAAGAAGGAAAGGCAGTAGACAAAACCACTCACGAACGAGGAAAGACTGAAACAGAATGCTATTTTTTATCCTTTATTTTCGTGCCTCTACTCCACAACGTTGTTCTCCCGCTCCTTCCTCTGCTCCCTTTACTTGTGTCGAGGGGGATAGCGACTACGTTGTCACCGGCAGTTCCTCTCCCGAGAGAATTTCTTGAGCTTGCTTCTGGGCCGAGGCGAACGCCCCCCGCTCGTACATACGCCTCTGTCTCTGTGTCGAAAGCTCAAAGCCGGTTCTCGTACCGATGCCCCCTTGAACACCCTCGCCCTACCACACTGCCTGTGTGCAGTCCTCGGGAGGAGGACAATCCTCCCTGTAGAAGCTTCTGCGGTGACGGCGGAAGGGGGAGCGTCCCTTGGGGTCAAGACTACAGAAGGCTTGGCGAGTAACCGCACGCCTGGCTGCTGTCGACATTGTGGCTGGCCGTTGGTCTTCAGTGTCAAAGACAACTTCTTTCGGCACTCATTTCTTCTGACCACCGCGCCTTCTGCCGGCTCCTCCCTCACACTGAGAAAGCTCGTCTCGTGCCGAACCATTTCACTCCTTTTACTTTCGCGTGTATCTTCTTTCTTGCGTCGGCGTTCACATGTCGTCGACATATAAAGCCACCCTTTGTCAAGTCTTTCTAGTACTACGAGCTTAAGGATGACATATTAGGCTTTCAACGCGTACAATCCACACAACTACATTCTATCGCGAAATAGAGCACTATACAGTTTAAGGAACCGTTTTTGGTGGTTATGTTAGATGTCTTACGCGAGGAAGTATACCCACTGGTTTATTTATAAAAAATATTTATTTAAACGCTTATTGGATTACTAACGAAGTAGCTTTCATAAAATAATGTAGCTCTCTGCAGTGAAGTATTTAGAGGAATGTTTCAGTTATGTACAACAACGGCTGCCACTCATACTTACGCGCATCTTAGCACATTTATAAGAACCCGAGCATAATTGTCTCGTGCAAGAAAATTGTGTAGATTGGGGAAAGGACATCTGGTAGTTGCGTTAAGTTGGTCTTTGTTGAAAAAATTTTGCCTTCCTACCTTGGACAAAGAAGCTTTTCATAATTAAAAATATGACATATCCGAAAAAACACAATAGCACCAAATTGCATTTACTACGTCGTTTTTGTTGAATCGCGAAACTGGAAATAAAAAATTTGATTTGATTGAATTGCGGGGTTGAACGTCTCAACACCACCATTTGATAATGAGAGACGCTGTAGTGGAGGGCTTCGAAAATTTTGACCACCTGGAGCGAGAGATAAAAAATGGAAAAACATTGGACTTCTATACCCCACTTACCGCAAAAAATAAATAAAAAACGGCAGGCCGGCGCGGGACGTGCAGCACTGTCACAGCGAAAGCTCGGAGAGCAGCCTCTCAGAGCCTTTCCTTAGCACTCTTTGAGTAACTGTTACAAGCATCTCTGCAGAGTAACCACTACGTCATAAATAATTAAAGATTATGTGCAGTAAGCTGGCATTTACTATGCTATCCTTCCTTATTTTTCGGAGAAGCGTAGTATCCACTACCCACTGGTTAGGAATATTGTGAAATGTTTCTATTCACTGGCTGACAACAATATTGAGCCTTTTTAAGGGCTCTGCTTCATCATTTTCATCCATTGTGCAAAATATTTAAAACAACATGTTATAAAATACATATACCACTGTACCTTCAATTCATCTTTCAAGGGTTGTTTTTGTCGTTTTTTTTGTTGACGGATACACACTATCGCCTGAAGTGGGTGTGCGCCACAGTTAACAGGTGAACAATAACAAGATTTTGTAAGAGGTCGGAGCATTGAACGACCCACTCTCTACGCAAATCGCACTGTGTGACACCTGGTCATTTCTTTGATGTTCTAAAACGGTTTATTACTCATATTAGCGAGATAGCTTTCCCGACATCAAGCATGCCTAAGGCCAGTTTTGTAATGAGTTTGATGCGCTGGCGTGGCTCAGTGGTAGAATACTGGGCAGGCACCCAGCGGACCCGGGTTCCAGTCAATTTGTGTTCTCAGTGTTACTTTACTTTACTTCTGAGTTTCTTTTTATTTCTCGAGGATTGATATGTGGGGTTGAACGTCCACCTTGATATGTGGGGTTTAACGTCCAAAATTTCGACCACCTGGGTTTCTTTAACGTGCACCCAAATCTGAGCACACGAGCCTACATAATTTCCGCTTCTATCGGAAATGCAGCCGCTGCAGCCGGGATTCGAACCCGCGACCTGCGAGTCAGCAGCCGAACACCTTAGCCACTAGACCACCGCAGCGGGCGATTCTTTTTATTCTTGTGATATCGATTGCGGATACCGGCTGTGGCGGCGGTCCACTACAGCGCCACACATGATCTGTGTTCTGATCTCATGAGAACTTTCGCTGTAAAGATGTAGAGTTTATTGACTGTTTTGCCGTAGGTGCATCCATCGTTCTTAAATTGTGTGGCACGGAGAGCTGAAACAAACTTTAAACGCTGTTCATTCAAGAATAGTTTCATTCATGTAGGGTGCCCTATATATGTGTTCATTAGGTAGAGTTTAAAAACAATTTAAGTAGTACCATTTTACCATTTTTGATGGATATATACCAAAGAGCTCGCCCTCAAACCATCCGCATGTAATTTTAAAATTGATCTGAAAGGTTTATATGTTGAGGCCCTATTATGGAAACATACATACTGGCATCTGCTACTTGAAGCAATGTAACTTTACGGCGCGGTAGGTGAAGCCATCGATTTTATATAAGGCGTGTAGAGCTCAAACACAATTTATTACAACTCAGAACGACGTTTATTCAATATAAAGCTGTTTCATGTAAGGCGCCATAAATATTTGTTCATTAAGATAGGCCCATTAAAACATAAGCAGTTTTATTACTGCCATTTCTTATGGATATATACCAAACAGCTCGCCTTCAAACTATCTTTATGTAACTCTAAACCTGTTTTGTTACGTTTATATGTTGAGGCCCCATTAAGACAAACAGACATACTAGCATCTGCTACTTGAAGCAATGTAAGTTTAAAATACGGTACATGCGTCAAGTAAGCAGCAAACAGAGCTTGAAATCTGCCAATTTCAATTTAAGGATGTAGTGGAGCCGCTTTATAAATGTAGTGCCTGTGCTGCCATTTATAGAGGGTTTACCCGTTTTGTTGTGGTGACGTCGGGAGATGCCTGTGTGCAACGTCTCGTTTCTCAATATCATAAGCAAATCTCGACATCTTGGAGATAACGTCAGGCTTTCGCAATGGAGGTGAGCTAACAAGCAGTGAAAGCTTACGGCACCAATAACTGCCGGTGAAGTGGGCCGAAAGGTAGCCACTTATTTCGCCTGAGTCAGTTACTTGGCATAGGCACAGCCTGTGACGTTGTAGGTACCACCCGTGGGTCCTACACACGTGCACCTCATTATGTCGAGAATCACGAACATGAGCAGTCCTTCAACAAGATTCCTACGACAGGCAACATTGTCACTACTCAACGAAGAATATGGCCAAAGGACCCGCACTTACACTGATGAATCGGTGTCAGCTGACAGCTCTACAGGTGCTCTTGTTATCCCAGCCTGCCGAGTGACTATAAAGTTCAAAGAGTTTCACTGAACGACATCAGCAACAGCGGAGCTTACCGCCTTAGGTGCTCCTATACTTTATATCGCGGAAGGCATATCTCTTCAGATTTTGCAATCAATGTTACGACGAAGGGTGCATGGACAGCTGATAACAGAAATGAGAGGTCTTTCACAAAGTTTTATTGGAGGATCATCGCACTATGTTCCAATGGTTGCCGGGACATTATAGTATTGTCAGTAACTACCTTATCTAATTATGCTGCCGGGTCAGCGCACGTGAACTTCCAGACAACCCCAATACCCTTATCGAGAACCGACGCTGCAAGGGGCCTTGGCTCGTTCGTTAACACAATGTGGGAAATTTGGCTAGGGACTACAGTGTCGGTAACCACCACCTAAATCAACTAGACCCCTCGAGGAAGCTTCAAGTTCTATTGGACCTTTCGCGCTGTGCCGCCTGTGGTTAGGAGTAGCTTTCACAAAGGCGTACTCTTTTGACATAGGAATGAGAGATACCTACTAAGTTGACTGCGTGAGTGTTGCGTAATTTGGTATAGAGATTGGGAATACTTAATGGCTATGTCGTCTTTATTAGACTGATTTTTTTTATTGTAGGAGAAGCGAAGGCAAGGAGCATAAGTTAAAGTGTGACTTTATTGTTTGGTGCTGTCGTTGTGTTGAACTGAGAGGAGACGCCCTTTATTGAATTCTGAACGCATGCTCCACCGCTTAAGTACACGCCGGCCGCGTTCGAGGCAGAGGAGATGATGCCCAAAACGAGCCGAGCATGCGCAGTGAGGATGTGGACGGCGCTGACGCCGAAGCGCGACATCGTGCGACTCACAAATGCTCCACAATTAAAGCTTTTAATAATTTTGTACGTGCTATGTTTGAAAGGGTCTTTCTTTTTCTTCCCAATCCTTTCGTTGAAATGATGTTCACTTCTTTTTTTTCAATAAAATTTGGGGTCACATCTGTGCCATGTGACACGCAGCTTCGCTGGTGATTCACCTTCGAATAGTACCATACCTTCTTCAATATTTGTGTTCACAATGATTGATTGATATGTGGGGTTTAACTACCAAAACCACTATATTATTATGAGGTACGCTGTAGTGAAGGGCTCCGAAAGTTTTGATTTGTGTTCACAAAGACAACCAAGAGAAAGTGGTAGCATCGATACAAAATCCCACTGCTATCTAGTGGTCGTTTTAGCTCTTACGGAATAATTACAGATATACCAATAATCCTACTCAAAACTGGTTTTACGCCAAACCTTCAGATAAATGAGTACAAAACGCTAGAATACTTTAATAAAAAAGAACAAAGAACAGCTTGCGTTGCGGAATTACGCCTGATTACGCAGTTCGCGAAAACAAAAACACGCACACCCACATAAAAGCTGAAGCCGAACGACTTCCTTTTTCATAACTTGCTTATGGCTTCTCTTTCTCGCTCTCACTAACTTTCTCAAACGCATTGCAAATTAAGTTCTCCGCGTTTTCTGCGGAAAGGATAACATAAAGTTGTTCTTCGCCACTCGCGGACCGGGGATAAAAAAGGCCACGGACTCAGACACGGCTCGCATGAGAATTCCCCGAAGAGGAGCGGTGCCGCATTTTGTAATTATAACGAGGCTGCTTTCGCGTCAAGCAAACACCCTATCTTCGCTTCTCCATCGCGAGAAAAAAAAAGCAGAGTGATACAGTGCTCAGATTGGGTACGCGGAAAGCTTTGTTTAGCATACGGCAATATCGCTCGCTCCTTAACGTATAAATAGCCGCTGAGGGATATAGAACGCGTCAACAGATCGAAAAAAAAAATCAGGATAGCGCAGAAGACTCTGAGAGTAACACCGGAAAGTAAACACCGCCAAAGCAGGCAGTCTGCTACAATCGCTGCACGCTCAAAAGCCATGACCGGCGTCTTCGTAAACTGGCGTTGTGTCCCCGTGGAGGACGGCGTTCGCGATAAGGGAGAGAAAGTGAGGACGAGTGGATGCGGCTGCATAAAACGACGATTGAGTGGCGCCCGCCGTAAACAAAAGGCGCTGGTTCGATGACACGCGGCCATACGTATCGCCTTCGGCTCCTTTCGGTGCTAGTGCAGCCGCACCATCTGCTCTCGTCACGTCTCCGCACCGTATAAATGGGAAACGCTGAAGATGCGTCGATTGGGAAAAGCCCCATTGGCTTTGACGCGCCGTGCGCACGCTTTCGCTCTCCGCGGCAATGATTTACGACGAGGAGCCAGTCCTTCTCTCCAAAAGCGAGCCCACACGGCCGGCTTGGAGCTTATGCTGCCAGATATAGGCATCCTCCGATTCCGTAGCGTTTGCGGCGACTGACTTGTGGGCATAAATAAGTGTTAGACGCCTCCAGCAGTTATGATGACAGTTGGCATTCTGGCACGCACACGCACACACACACAAACTATATATATATATATATATATATATATATATATATATATATATATATATAGTTCTTTAGAGAATTCAAGAATCTCTGCAGTCCTTCTTGAGGTCCATCGGATTACGTAATGGCCGTCCGCGATAATCAGACTGAACGGTAAACGTTTGAATATGAATACATAAATCAGGTGCTTTTTTCGCTCCTTTCCCATCTTAAGGGCGTTCTCGCCCTCCTGAGGCTGCGATGGCAACCTGGCTTATTTGGGGCAACGTTCCTTACACTGAGGCTCAGACCCTCCTCCGTCGTAGCTACCGCTCACTTTTCCCAATGTTCACCAGATAGCGTTGCGCTGTTGCGCTGTTGCAGTCAAGCGGGAAATTGCAAAAAGATCTGCGATTATTCTCGGGGTAGTTCTCTGCTGTTCGAGGGTAGAACGGGAGTATTGTGGACCAAGACGTACCAAGTCAAATACGAAGGCACAGACACGTTATGTAGTGCATGTGGAGAGGAGGAGGAGAAAACGACTGCACATTTGATAATGTACTGTAAAGGATTAGACCCTATAGCTCTAGATAATGACGCAACATTTTTCAAAGCTTTGGATTTGAAACAGTGAAGGCAAAGTATACTTTAAACGGATAGAAATAACCAGGAGGAGGCTAACTGATTCGTGGCTACAATCAAGGTGCGAGGGAAATTCAATCCTTAAACACATAGCGATAGTACTTAACTTTATGGTTAGGTGGCGTGAGCCACCACCCGATTTAAAGGGCACAGTCAGATCCATCCATTCATCAATCCATTCATCCATCCACTCATCCATTTATCTATCCATTCATCCACCAATCCATCGTGAAATCATCACTAGACGGCGTGGAGACAGACAGACAGACAGACAGACAGACAGACAGACAGACAGACAGACAGACAGACAGACAGACAGACAGACAGACAGACAGAGATAGATAGATAGATAGATAGATAGATAGATAGATAGATAGATAGATAGATTAGTGAAGAGAGACACGTAATGCCTTTGAGTGCTGGTTTGTTCAATAAGATCATTATGTGAGTTTTAACGTGCCAACACGATGATATGATTAAGCCAGATGGCGCATTGGAGGGCTGCGGAAATTTTCACCACCTGGAGATCTTTAACGGGCACCTGAATCTAAGTAGACGTGTTTGAAGCACTTTCGCCTCCACCGAGAATGCAGCCGCCGCAACCAGGATTTGGTCCCGCGACCTTCATGTTAGCAGTCAAGTGCCATAACGACTACACCACCACGGCGGGGTGCGAGCTTGTTTGAAAGGCAGTTAAGTATGCTGCGCTGCTGCTCCCCTCTCATTTACCTTTCCCCACTACAGAAAAAAAAAGCAACGCTTCTAAGGAATTGCTATATACCTCTTTATTGTGCGAATATCGAGTCACCAATACAGAGTTCTCGCTTCATTTTGTGAAAATATTTTATCTTCTGCTAAGAAAAGAACTACAATGTCATACAGCATGAAAAATGAACGCAAGTTAGGCACTCATTTTCGGTTATGATTTACAAAAGAGGAGACGCTAAAATAACAAGAGACATTAAAACACAGGCTGGAATACTATATGTGTACTGACAAAGCTCCATTGGTCTGAAAGAGAGCTTCGGCAGGAGTGTTCTTTGCTTTAGGGTACCCATAATCTCTGTGATTACGGGCAATCATAAATCGGGGACACAATCGTCTTAGTAAGGCAAGTGCCTAACACAAGTGCACTACGCACAAGGAGAACACTTCAAACACTGTCCAACGCATTAATAATTCATAGCGCACGTTTTAAACTAAGCAGTTGCGGTCCAAATTATTCCGAAAAATGGAAGAAAGGGGGCTAAGCTTTTTGAATTTTTGCGATATCTGAGGGGCTCAGTTGTACTGTTGAGTTGTTAGTTTTTTTGTGGTTTTACGTAGCTACACGTGCTGAAGAGGATTTCCCCCGAGTTCTCAAACTTTGCTATTGCGACAGTTTCCGAGAGCTTCAGTTCATGAGCAATCGGTACACATTCTTTAGAAAAGCGGCAGACTGAACGATCTGGGCTCATTAGCGTTTCTCAAGGAGGGTGGTGAATCCACGAAAGCGCGAAGAATGTGCAGTGTTTGCGCTTTGAATTTGCTGCCATTCATACGGATTTCCTTTTTGCTTGAGTGCCACAGTGGTTGCTCGAGATCACTCTGATCCTTCGTAATGAATTCGACGAGGATGGCGATGCAGATTTGTTGGTTGGTCGTACACTGATACCGAGTCTAGCATGCAAAAAGACCAGAACAAGAGGCAGAGGCTTACGCACACATGCGCTAATGGTTAGCCACAGCTTCCAAGTACCACAGGTGTACCAGGTAGCGGATTTATCAAAAGGAGAGATCATTAGTGCTTTTACATTGCCAGACACACGACAGAAAAAAAATTCAAGCTTAGAATCACTGAAATGTTCTCTTAATACTGGTTTCAAGTGGAATTGAAATTATAGGCTTTTAGGGTTTGTCGAATGACCTTGCAGTAGTATACGTACTAACACTGCTCTTGACACACTGAAGTAGAATTAGAGAACGAAGTGCAGCAATAAAGCAAAATACCAACGATCTTGCCTAATAAAGAGATGTCCTAAAAGGGCAGTCATGTTTCTATGCTGCGGTTCATAAATACTGTCCAACGCTGTGGAATTAATGCAAGCAGTTCTGTCAGCAAGGTATGTTATTGCAAGCGCGCATCTCACGCTTGGTTTTTTGTGTTGCAAACGCTTGTGCGAGTCGAGCATGTGCAATTGCGTCTCCAGTAGCACAAAATATTTACACCACCTTGCGGTAACATTGAGAAGCTTATCTCAATATTGTGGCAACATTACGTGCTATTTATTTTCGTTCACACGTGACGCTTTGTGGTGAAGTGAAAATGAAACAGCAACAACAATGTTGCTCTTTCTCGGTTTGAATCCCGGATGGCGCGGCTGCATTTTCGATGGAGGTGAAAATGCTGAAGGCGAGTGTGCTCGGATTTGGGTGCACGTTAAAGAACCCCAGGTGGTCGAAATTTCCGGAGCCGTCCACTACGGCGTCTCTCATAATCATATGGTGATTTTGGGGCGTTAAGCCCCAGATATCAATCAAAACCTGGTGCGGCTCTTGTAGAATTCTTGATTGCCACGCAGAATGCTTCGGTGTGATTTCTGCTGGGACGTTGACATATATTTTTTGCGTAGGTAGGGTCAACGCTGTCGATGTCAGATTTTTTCTTACCAGTGTCTGTTCACGCTGTTTCTGGGTAGATATAAACTGTCAATAACCTGTGGCATACACCCGCATGTCTGTGGCCCATGCTCACCCGTGTTATGCGGGTACGTGCCAACCGTGCCTGATGGAAAAGGTTTTACGACGTACGCGACGGGATCGCCATATTCTCCATGTCACGACAAAGGAGTCATATCAGTAAAACATCTTACCCTCCCGTACTAATTTTGGTTCCCGCCAAGTTAAGGGGGTGACCACGAGAGCGCCTAGGACGTAGGCGGCTCACAGACAGACAGACAGACAGACAGACAGACAGACAGACAGACAGACAGACAGACAGACAGACAGACAGACAGACAGACAGACAGACAGACAGACAGACAGACAGACAGACAGACAGACAGACAGACAGACAGACAGACAGACAGACAGACAGACAGACAGATAGATAGATAGATAGATAGATAGATAGATAGATAGATAGATAGATAGATAGACAGATAGATAGATAGATAGATAGATAGATAGATAGATAGATAGATAGATAGATAGATAGACGCTAAAAGGCCTCTAGTGCACAAAAAAATGCTTCGCATTTAAGTTTATCGAAGACGCGTTTTAGTTAACAGAAACATTGTTAAAATGACCCCTTATGCCCAAGCAAATAAAGAGGCCTTTCGGTATGCCGTATGCGGGGGAAAAATGGCGTTTGGTGGGAACGTAGTATTTATGTGTAAGGCTACAAACGAGGAAATTTACGAGGTGTAATACTTGATTTGAATTAATCAAGGCCCTCATTGTACTGTAAAAGGCCTATAGCGTCGCTAGTAGTAGTATAACGGAGCTAGTAGTAGAGAAAGCGATCCACTCCAGTGTTCACTTTAATAAAATAACTGAATCCAATAAAAGGGGATCACAGAAGGCTACCCGATTCTTCGTCTCAGTTTTGGCTGACGTCACTTGCTACGCTTACTCGTAACCTGCGCGCCACTCCATTCGCTCTCGCGGCGGTATTCGTGGGGACGTAAGTTGCGTAGCTCTCACACCGCGCACGCGTCAGATGTGCAGCATGGGGTTCATGCTGTGCCCTCCTGAAGGCACTTGAATCAACACTTCTATTCTACTACCACTATTTGCGTCACCTAACGTGAGACGAATAAGATTGAAACGCGCAGATTCTTGGTATCTACGAAGATGCTTCCAAGCAGTTTAGGTGGCTGCTTTTACACTCGCCAAGTGCAACTACAAGCTGCGCTGGAAGCAGCGCGAACGATAAAGTCTCAACATCACGAACTCACTGATTATTTTTTTAAGAACCATAAATCTCGCGGCCTTGAACTGACGCAGCTACAAAGTGTCGGCACGGATAGCAAATCCCTGAATACATAAAAAAAAAAAGAACGCCGAGTACGTAACACGAGCGCCACCTCGTTAAAGAAGATGCCACACGACAGTAAATTATCGTCGTTCTTCTCGCCTTACAACATTTCGCAGGTCGCTCGTGGCTCGAACGAAAGCGGAACTGACGTGGGACGAAACGTAAAACCACGCGGGAAAACATCGACGCGGCCTGGCCGTCCTGTTAGCTGCTCAACGGCCGTCCCGGGCACGGTCGTAGGGCCATGAATACTTAACCGACGATACCGTATAGGATGTCGGCAATGGCCTCGGCACGCCATAAAGAGCGACGTAACACGCAGGACGGTGCACGCGCGCGCGCGCGTTACTGCCATGGCAGTGGTTTGTTTACAAGACCGAGCGGCCATCTCATAAACCTCGCGGGAAAAGAAAGCCACGGCCGGTCTCCAGTCCCCTCCTTCGTAAATAGTTGAAGAGCGGCTCTTCAGCCGAGACGCCGGGGTGGCGGCGTCGGCTTTGTGAAGAGGACGGCAGAAAGGCTAAAACAACAAACTGCAGTGATTCATCGACCGTCCCTTGGCCCTCTTTGCATTTCGTGTGAGTGTTTCATTTTTTTCATTCGTCCCCTTCATCGATGGCATGCCCCGACGGTTATCCCCCGAGCCACTGGTGCGGAAACCTAATCAGAGCCGCACAGGCCGAGGCCGTGCCTACGAAGGATCGGTGTTGAACGAACGCACTGTTTGAGCGCTGCTGTCTTCAGCCGATGAGTATAGAACGAATGTGTCGAAAGTAAGTTTTGTGATGGGGCAGCCGCCACCAAGTTCCTAAACCGTGGCTAAAGCGAACGACCTCACTTTCATTATTAGTTCAGAATTCGGAAGCGTAGAATCCTGGTATTCGCTGAAAAATTACGGAGAACTTCACCGCAGTTGCAGTGTTATGCACTTTTCGTACTGTGGTAGCGCTTGATTGTTGTCTTCCGTGAACATGCAAGCAGTAAAATTCCTTAATATTTCATTAAACTCCAGAACGCGCGCTTTAGATGACTTTTTATCCCGTTCTGTGCAGAGAAACACTGAACACTTTCCCTTTCGATTCCTAATTAGCAAGTTCAAGTGCATGCCGTTTATTGTTCTACCGGAATGTGCCACGATTTCATAATGAATGAACATTTTGCCGGCGTCAGTGTTGCTACGGAGAAAGTTTTAGTTAAACACACTATCAAAACAGAGGAAGGTCTTTAGGGCTTTGACGCATGCAAATAGCGTGATAGCGCACACGCACTGGGATTATATATGTTCCAACCTACGTACATCTGTGCGATAGTGTCACTATAACTTTTCTAGCGCCCCACTGCTTCTGTTTCTGCCTAAATCTCGTTTAGCTCTGGTTACCCTGGGTTGAGACCTAGCTTCCGCTTACATCTTGCGGAGTGAGCTGAACAAATCGAATTGCAATTATAAAGCTTGGTTGTCTATGGTTGGGAAAGTCAAAGCTGTGTTTTCTCAACATCTTCATCTCTCCTCTCTTTCTATCCTCTCTATCTCTCCCTCTTTCACTTAAATAGTTTATTTCCGTCACGTTGTGAGAGAATTCAGCGACTCTTGACAAGCGTGTGTAATTGTTATGTGGGCCGTGAGAACACTCTCACGCAACCTTTATAGAAAGATTGGCGCTCAGGCCCATCCCTCTAAGGTAATAACTGAAAGCCTAGATGTACGTGTGATCTTCTGCTCACGAGCAATTACAGAGGTGTAAATTGACATCTTTCATGTTTGTGGTCTTCTAACTTAGGTTATATATTAACAAAATACGCAGCGCGGCAAGAATCGAAACAGTGGACGAGCCCTATTAGAGAGAGAAAGAGAGCGTCAGCTCAGTCGAAAAAAAAACAAAGACGTAAACTAGACTTTTTCCATACCTTCAATATTATTATTCATAACATATAATAAAGATAATTTTCTAGTAAACGTCGACAGTGAAACCATAGCAAATAGAGACATAGCAAGAAAAAAGAGAAAAAAAAGAACATTTTCATTACAGCAGTTATTGTAACAACGCGGAAATAGCTTGAAAATGGAGCATTTTAGTTGTAGTAAGAGTAACGCTGATAAAGCCGTCCGTGCATTCCGTGCACAGAAGTAGATGCAAAGCGTTCGTTTTATACAGATGCCCCTTAATGCTCTAGCTTCAGAGTTTACCAGACATCGTCGATACGCCCCTACCCACCCTAAAATTACTTTTACTACGAGCGACTGTGCCCTTTAATGACCCCCGTCTTATCGGTATCATTACAAAGACGAAAAAGGTCGTTGCCAACCAAACCAAAGAGAAAGGGCAGAAGGGCGGGGTGTCTTATTTTCCGCCTGCATATAAAGTTTGTAAGCCGGTTACGTCGTGCGTGCCTAAACAGCCGAGGCACCCCTTCCCCCCCCCCCCCCCCCCCCTTTTCTTAGTTACGAGAGGCGCCGACGTGGAAAACGGCCGAGGCGACAATAATGCCGCCGACGCCTCGCGAAAGGCAAGGGTGTTAGGAAAAAAAGGGTGGAGTCGGGCGGCCATTACGATGGCGGTGCTAACAACGACACATTCTGGTCACGTAAGGGTGCTCGCGTCATAGCCTCTGAAGCAGCAAGGAAGAGCCTTTGTGCGAGTGGCCAGCGCGACGAAAAGTCGAGAGGGGCTGTTGAAGTATTTGGCGTTGCACGCGCTATAAACTTTCCGGCAGTTTGCAGCCAGCTCGCCTTCATCACCGACCTCCCCCAACCCCCCTCCGCTCTCCTACATTACCGCCCCCGCCCCAGAAGACTGTAGCAACGTTTGGTTGCGCAGTACTTCGAAAAGTGATGTGGAGGCTGTTGAGTTGCGGGACGGGGCCATTCGGGATATCTCCGGTAACGACGGCGATCGAGCCGTCGGCCACAAATCCTCGCCGCTGCAATATACCCTGCGAAGCGTATAGACCCTGCAGAGCCTGCCAGACAGGTCTACGCGCCACGTAGGTCTATCGCTCCCTTTAAAGCAGGGCGAAGCTCAACGAACAAAACAAAACAATGGGAGAAGATTATGGAAGCTAGGGGTGCCGATAGATCAACTCGATTGGTGGGACGTGTCGCAAGAAAGGACGTTGAATAGAACCGCGTTTGTTTAGTTCTTCTCTTTGAGTTTCTCTCGTCCTCAACTATGGTCGCTCACTCGGACCACCATATTTTGCTGAATCATTGCCGCTGTTTTTTATTCTGCTGGCAAGTAGGGTCTTTTGCAATGCCCTCGATAGGTTTCAGAATCTCACCGATTGCTTCCTATTGTTCTACATATAACGTTGCATATGCTCTGCATTCGGCGTCGTGTGACAAGTGCTGCTTCCGACGTTCGGTAGACATCTAATCAGCAATTTTGCCCCCACTGGATGAGTACGAATCGGTGAACTTTTGCTGTGAATGTGTCAGCTGCGATGTTCTTTGCGAGGCGTTATGCTAACGCCACATTTCTAATATAAGACATCAAAAAAGCTGAGACAGGGTGGCACCTGAGCAGAGTTGCCAGTGCTTCTCCAATGAAAGAGATGAGGAATTCGTGAATAGAGACTGTGTGCTCATTCTGACGCCGCGACGAGCCGAGTTATCTTCTTCAAGGCTTCAACGAAAGCTTGCTCAGTTGCAGCTTTGAAGGAGACACGTCCATTTGCCTAAACATCGACTCTAGCGATGTTCTCAAATTTTTTATTTCTTCTAGTTTTTATTTTTTTCACTTTCTAGTACACGAGGTGTTTTGTGAAGCTATGTAGTAGTACCTTTGAAATATTTGAATGTAGTTAGGATAGAAGTGGACGGCCGTCAATCTATTTCCTGGAGCTACGTGTTTGTGAGCGTGGAATCTCCTAAAGTTGCATCGTTTTCTTTGTTCTTTTGTTTACGGGCCTTTAACTTTTGTGTAGTGCCACCACTGCATACGCGCCAGCCGATTGACTGACAATCCTCCTTTTTTTCTCTCCCTCCCTCTTTCTCTTCTCTTTCCTCTCTCTCTCTCTCATCTTTATGCCCCCTTCCTATTCCCCCAGCGTAGGGTAGCAAACCGGGCATGTGCCTGGTTAACCTCCCTGCCTTCCCTCTTGTTGTTTATCCCCCTTTGTTTACAGGTGTCATAGCTAGATTAAAAACACGAAAAACAGTTTTTTTAAAGAAAAGCTGCAGTTTTTATACTAGACTCTAAAAGTTGTTGTGCAGTTGGGGTTCAACTATATTTATTTTTTAATGCTAAATCTTTACTCAAGGTACTAATACCAAGATAGCAGCAGAGTCCTAGATACCTCAACTTATGCAAGAAAGTACTCAATAAGAAACTAGAAATTCGCTCCAACGTAGCACTCACTGGGTTTGAATTACTTTGCCTAAAGTTAAAAAAAACACAGTTTTTTCAAAAGCTTTTGCGACTGTCGTGTCGCAAGGAGAAAAAAAAGCGTTTCAAGCAAGGCAGAGATACCTTCTATCTTTGCGTTGGTAAACAGTCGTCGAATCTTATATAAGTAACGTTACGGCTCAAAAATAACGTTGGCATTCATACAAGTGGCAGTATTGTGGTGCAAAACAGAAAATACCGTCCAGGGAAGCCTGAAAGTCAACATACGTTTTAAATTTTTTGTTCAGCTGCTGCATATGCAAGCGCACGCTAAAGCAATTTCTAAAGGGAAGAAACCAATGCTTCTGCAAAAAACTTTGGCGCCACTGATAGTAAGTTCTTGGTAGCGATTCACATGCACGGTTGCCGTCGTAGGGAGAAATACGGAAAGAGCCCCAATACACAAGTCTCGACGGAACCTTTTTGGAAGCCAGCTGCGTCGCTCGCTTTGCATAAGCGTGCAAGTCGAAGTTGTGCCCTAGAATTCCGTAAGTTCGCATCCCATTTCGCTGGGACGTGGTTTCAAAAAAAAAAATTGACGCGTTATGCCGAGTGTGGAAATGCCCGACAAAACGAAGTTTAAGTTTCAACGTAGATAAGCCAATGTATATGATGCCGAAGGGAATGTCAAAGTGAATAATATCACTGCACCATTTTTTTTAGTTAATGCTAGAGTGGTGAGTGAACGGTTGCTTCAGAGGGCAAATCATGCGTTAACACTTTCATATACGAGGCTTGAGAGTTAGTAGAATTTTTTTCCCGTTTGTCATCGCCATCGGGCCTGCTGTATTCCTGAAAACTGCGCCTGCTTAAAGAGGCAATCTTTTCAGAAGCGTATACAACGTCTGGCAGTCAAAATATGAAAAAGAATTTCAACATATATGCTACTCTGTCTCGCAAGAAGTTTACTGGTGCTCGATGAAAACTGCTAAGGTATCAAATGATTTTGTTATTCGTGATCTGCGCCGTTTATCGCACCACCACGCTGCAGTGAATTTACTGTCTCTCTCTCTCGCTTGCTATTTTTCTTCTCTTCTCTCCTCCCTCTTTCTTGTCCCTTACCCTACTCCCCCCAGTGTAGGGTAACCAACCGGATGTCTATCTGGTTGACCTCCCCTGCCTGTCTTCTTCATTCCTTCCTTGTCGCAGGATAACGAATGCCTGAACGCATTTGTTGTGACTGATGGAACTGGTGTTGGTGTGTGCGTTCATGGCATCCAACTTTAATAATATTTAGTAGTGAAGCTGTTTAAGGTAGCTGCAAACTGTGTGGCCTACCGGAGAAATATTATCATCATGAGCAGGTGTGTGCCACAGAAACTGGTATAAGTTTCACTACGCCCAACTGGTTCACTAAAATTGAAGGCAATAGTTAGCCCAACAAATGGTCGCGAGGCAACGACGCTGAGCCGTAGGCCACGAGTACGTACAACGAGAAATTAGTAGGTAAAGCTAAATGCAACAGCGGCTGCTTGAAGACACCTTCGCAATGGAAGGCCAACTACAATGACGACGTGCCCGTAGATTAGCGAGAGCAGCGCGAGGTTTGGTTTCTGAAGTTTAGACAGTCGCGTCATGTCTGTGCGCTGAAAATTAACGTAGCAACAATCTAGCATCACTTAGTTAAAGCTTAACAACAACCAATAGATGAAATCTTGAAAGAAACTGTGTCGCCTAGGTAAGGAATAGAAACACCCTAGACACGAACAGTTTAGCTTTTTCAGAATTGTCCAGTTTCGCTGTTTCATACCTTGCACGGCTTAGCGTTAACTTCGCTGATTTTGTTTTTTCAGCCAGGCTGCGCCAATGTTTCTGTAGTTGACACCTTCGAGCACTAATTTATGTAAAATGTGTATGTGCAAATGGCGTATCGAACTCCTATCTATGAGGGCAATACGCTCGTTACGTAGGGATAATATGACGTGTGCACACTCGAGTATATACATCGTTTCTGCGCTCACACCTCTAGATTACGGAGCTCTCCCCTACGGCGTCTAATTTCGTGGGTTCGGGACATTAGACCCCTCATATCTCTCCATCATCTCTCAATGAGTGCTGTCAATTACAAGAAAAGCTTTGCTCTAAAAAGAGGTTAACAATGCGCTACGACAATAGACGGCTCCTATAACCTAATTGGTAAGCGATAGTTACCAATACTTTAACAAATACGAAATAGCGCAGAGTAAATTCAGATTGCTTTTGGGCACTCACTTCATATATTGGAAGTAACCGACTGAAAAAGGAAAGGAAAATCGGCAACAAAGTGCACGTTTTAACCAAACAGTGAATAGCATGTGGCATAAAAACAACAAAAAAAGCGCAGACTGCCAACGCACCTATTTTATGGGACCCTAATGATTACGTAGTTCATAAACATGACGTGCTTAAGGAGTTTCTCTGGTAACTATATATCTTGGCGTAAAGCTATGACACGTGCGAAAAAAAAAAAAAACGAAACTCTCAAACCACTCATTCGAAAATACACGGTCGTGGCCAGCGTGAAGCTCCCACACAACGTAGAAACGACCGTCTAAAGAAGGAAGTAGAACTCCTCCAAACATAAAACTAGAAACCCCATGTGGCTTTGTTTACACGGAAGGAAGTTTTAAACCGCTGGCGTGCTACTACGGTTAAGCCTGGCTATAAGAAACAGGATACGCCGCTGTAGAGTTAACCAACGTGTGGCAGGGATTTTCGGGGCTGCTTTATCTTGCAATGATAGCCAACGGTTTCAGGCTCGAACAAGCCTTTCGATGTCGCTTCCTGTTATTCAGTGGCTGGCTGCCATACTAATACGGGATTCAGCACGCCCGCCGAGACCAGCCTTAGTAGAGACTTGCAGCAGATGCGACGGCGTGGAAACATCTGCATTGCAAATTCTGTCGTGCTGTCGAGTTTTACAGTGATCAAGTTGTATAGTTAGGAAAATAGAGATTACGAGAGTGGGTAGGCTGCTACAGAACTTTGAGAATCTGCCCCGGTGTGTCGGTACATTTAGGGCTTCCACGAGAGTTTACGTGCAAGTCCTACGTCCTGTAAACGTGTCGTTAAACCAGTCATTAGTTAGCGTGGACGTGACAACTTAGACAAGGTGTTGCTCTCTTAACCGAATGCTCTTGAGGTTCTTGTGGTACGTCTTTGAAAAATTTGTCGCCTCGGAGGAACAGTGGCGACGCTGCTTGGCTGCCGAATTAAAGGTCAAGGATTTGATCCCGTCCGTGGTGGTCCCATTTTGATGGAGGGAAAATCATAGAGACTTATGTACTGTGCGTGGTCAGTGCATAGTAGAAAACACCAGATGGTCTAATTTACCGGCACCTCCACTACGGTATGCCTCATATACATACCTTGGTTTTTGCACACAAAAACTGAGACATCTATTATTATTATTATTATTATTATTATTATTATCAATAATAATATTATTATATTCAAAGTTTCTCTGAGTGGTTCTACAGAAAGTTGATGAAGTTAGGCAGAAGTTGCAGTGTGCCTGCTGCAACACATTACTTTTCTTGTGACGCTAGCGACATTTCTATGGAAATGACGCAAGACTTTCAGGTATTGTAAAATGCCTAATAACATTTGCCTTCGTGCCATTAAACGGCTCGCACATCACTAAGATGTGCTTCATTGTTTTGTAATACAAAAACTACCCTAACAATCACGTTTTTCGAATTTCATTGTGAAGGTCAGAATAACGTTGAATAGGTGAAATTCGAGCACCTGACGTGCTAGAACAGAAATATGATGATGAGGCGAAATGAGATTCTGACCAAGCAGTGAATAGCATGTGGAATAAAAACACGCGCGTAAAAAAAACTCTCTGGTGCACAAATTACACATATTTCACATGCGACGTCAGTGATAAGCTAATGGGCGCGCGGAAACGTAATTCTCAAGGTACGAGAGTGCTGGCAGAACACACAGCCTAACTAGGGCCTAACTGGAACGAGCAGTCAAAAATTATGAGCCACGACAAGGCTTGCGCTAAAATGTTGTAGGGCTTGTTGAGAACCAGGAATTGCACAGAGGGATAGCAGTGGCTCGAGAATTGATGGTTGATGATGATAGGAAGACTACTGTTTAATTTCAATTACTTGGGCTTCAGTAACGCGCCTCTTCACCTAAACACACAGGTGTTCGTTGTATCATTATCAGCACACCACACTTTCATATATATGGCACATCACGGAGATAAACGCTGAAAGTCAACTTAGCTCAACTCATTGTCAAAGCTACATGTATCATACAAAGAACTCTCCGTTGTCTCAAAGCAGGGGCGGATTCAGCCACTAATTTAAGCGGGGGGGGGGGGTCACTTGAAGTAGCACTAAAAAGGGGGGCGTAGTCATAAATTTTTTGTTTTTACTAGCACAAAAACTCTATCGTAGCATAAATAATCGTAATCTGTGCTCAAAACGGTCGCCTTCATTCGTCCTCATTGGTGAAGGCAGGTGGACGGCAGGCTCTGAGGAGAGAGGGTGAGAGTGTTGACAGGCTTTGGGGGATGGTGATCACCCCTACTACCCTTCTCCTTTTTGGAACCACCACTATCTCAACGAGTAATTCGCAGAAATCCGAGTTTGACAAAGAGTCACACAGCACACAGTAAACAATAGTATGCTCGCGTCGCGATTACTGAGGTGGCTGAAAACATGTAGATTAGAAGAAAATGGGAGTAAAGGAAGCAAGGAGTGTGTTGTGCTTATAAATATAGTCGCGATTAAGAGTACTGCGTACTCTTATAGTGCCTGCCTCTCATAGTGTTTTGTTTCATATATATGTCAGTACAGCAAGCGCGTTCATCTATAGGTACAACCGGTAAGGCACCATATAAAACCCCGCTTAATCGAGGTGTAATCAAAACTTCTTTTTTGGTGAGTTCGTGCCATGTAGATTGAGGCAGTAACAGTGCGAATACTCTGGCATATATGTTGTCTTTCATTCTGCCATTCAAAAACAGTTACAAGTCAGCACCTGCGTGTCCATGTCTTCTTTGTTGCGCGTGTGTGTTCGCGGTGTTACTCTCTCACTCTTCAGCCTAGTATATCAAGCGATAGTAAACACCACAATTGTTAACGTTTTCTTTGATACTAGCGAATAGGTGGAACATTGAAAACGGGAACGCAACCTTTGAGGGCAAAAATAGTAATCTTCCATGTCACTCCTCGTGCTTCAAACTGCGCCTAACACACTGGTGTCTGCACTGGCCCAATTTTCCTTCTACGAAGATCACTTACTGCATATAGACCTAGTGCTATTTAGAGACCGTGTAACGGTGTTATGGCCACGTGCACTGAAGATTATCGCCCTGGAAAGTGTCGTGGCGTGGCAATATTTTGGGCAGACATTACTCTACAGGCCAGGCTGCATCCTGCACTAATTTGAGCGCACGACGGAGGTTTTATTTGCCGCCTCTATATAACCGGCGTCCGCCGCCAGGGGTTCTACGAAAAAGAGCTGTTTCGCAGTACACATTCACGCTAAAGTGTCTTCTACCTGTGCATATATCAAACGAAGACTCCCTCAGTGCTGTAATAAACCACTCTGGGCAGCTGCTAATACACATGGCTGCCTGCAAATGCACTGCTGGGACCGCTTTTGCTACTTTACTCACTAGGCTGTGTGTTCTGCCAGTACTCTTCTACCTTGAGAACTCCGTTTCCGCACGCCCATTAGCTTATCACTAACGTGGCATGTGAAGTATGTGTAATTTGTGCACCAGGAGCCGCAATGTACATATCCGTAATTGTTTTTGTGACGCATTTTAATACTTCACTAGTGCAACAGTTTGGTACATGTTCCATTTCTCATAACACCTTATTTAGCTTCGTAATTGTGGTTTTAGGTTCGCTAGCGGTCATTTATCTCAATAACTGGAACGAGCTGTCAGAAAATTTATGAGCCACGACAAGGCTTGCGCTAAAATGTAGTAAGGCTTGTTGAGAACCAGCAAGCGCATAGAGGGATAGCAGTGGCTCGCGAATTGATGATTGATGAGATCGTGCTCTGATTGATGACTAAAAGATGAACTGCGAAATGAATTATGAATTTACGCACATCTGCAAGAAATAAGTGTATGCCATGGTAAAAACGAAGAAAACACCACTGAAAAGATGTAGCCACATGAAAATCATGCTAACAAATGAATATGAAGTGCTTATTTCATTAGCAAAAGTGATTTGTTTGTTAATGTGTAAGCCAATTGTAATTTCACAATTTGTTTAATTATTTGTTGTACAAGACACAAGAAACAATAAAAGCCAATATGAGCCTGCCTAACTATGATCGATTGGTTATTACACCTGAAATTGGGACATATCTCAATTCGCACAACCAAGGGAAGCGGTGATTTTGTCCCAATATAAAACCACCAGTTCTAAATGCGGCTTTCTACAATCAATGACATTCTCTACTATACAATATCCTCGCTCACCTATTCACCACGTAGCATTCTTGCGAGCTCTGCTTCAAGCATGCGCTGTCGCACCACCTTGATCCAGCTTTACACCAACGAATTTCAACAAGTCTTCTCTGAAGTGATGGCACCGTTTTGTGCAGACTATGACTAAGTGTCGCAAATGCTTATGCGTGTGCGTTCTGTATAGGAACGACAAACACCAGTGCCTGTGAACACTGCTGCGATTGATAAACATTTGGCATATTCTGTATGACCTAATGCAGAACAGTATCGCTGATAAATTGTGCAAAAGTCATCAACGCGAGAAATTACCATCAGACCGGCCCAGGCTGGAAACGGAAGATGTAGTATCGGCTAGGCATATATGACGCAGAAATGCGTCGGGATGCTTTCAGATTGAAATAATTTTTTTTCTAATCGTCCCAGGGCTTTCGCGCGGTCTGTCGTCAGTATCACTTGCAAGCACGCCAAGCATTGAACTCGATATACCTACAGAAGGCTCCCTGGATGATGCTTGTATGCGAACAACAGGGCCGCAGTGGTCTCGGAACGTCGTAAATTGACTTTTCGGTGAAACTTCGTCGAGTATTTGTGTATTCGCGAGAATCGTGTATTGCTCACCATTGAAACCTGCACTGTTTGCGAACAGAAACAATTACTTTGCAAGGACTTTCACAACATAGGCGACCGACCTCTGCCGAAAGAATCCTACACCACTGAAACAACTTCACGTCGCAAAAAAGGCCGTGAAAGCACTAACTTGGCTTTTTGTGATAAACCGGCCTCTCTACGTCACTGGAATTGCAATCCTAACTTATTTATTCAGCTATAATTTGCGTATTCATCTTTTCGTTCTAGTGATTATTTCGCTATATAAGTGCAAGCTAGCAAACTGGCCACTAGCACGTGGTTAGCCTCCCCGGCTTTCCTTTTTATATCCTCCCTCCCTCCCTCTCGTTCCTGTCAGCATATTACCATTTGACCAATGTGCCTTCGTGCTCGTTTATCGCAAGAATGGATGTGAAATGACGAGAGGCTTTATCTTTGACTCAATTAGCGTAGTCTGTTATATTATATTCTGTATTTGTTAGTTTAGTTCATTGCATCCGCAGCATGCAAAACTTGACTGTCCTGCCAGGCAAACATATCGATTCGTTCCGCAGAGATGTCGCATCTGTTTCCCTTTTGGCGTACAGCACATCTGACGTATTAATATTCATGTACTGACTGAAGTGTCTGTTCGGTGTCACGCAAAAAAGTGACAAGAGGAAGAAGTAAATAAAATAAAAATTAAAACACGAAACAAAACAATAATGGTGCTTGAAGGACTCACCATTGAAGTAAGATGTAATTTTTCTGATTTTCTCTTCCCAGAAAATCCAACGTAAGCAAAGTAGAATCCAGTTGATGTAACCACGAGCCTAGATGTGACAAAAATCAGAACCCTCATGTAAAAGTCTACACTAATTCTTGCTCACTCAGCCTCTTCACCTTCACAAAAATGCGCACGGGGTGGCCACAACCGACGAACAAGTGATTAAAGACGCCATTTTCAGTAAGTAATTTTGGTGGGCGTAAATTTGATGCACTAGATATAAACGTAAACGGTGCGTAATTTCTTTTTGTGGAATAGTCAATTCAAATAAGTATTTCGTTTGAAACTACCAGGAGAACAACTATGTTGATTGACACGGGACATGTTGTTTCAATATATTTAAAAAGTAATTTATGGTAGAACAGTTGCACAAAATTTTGCTCTGGTTTAAACTTGTTGGTAATAATAAACAATTCTACGCCTTATAAGGAGTGTTTTACAAAAGAACTACAAAAATTGTTCCCGCTATTTACAAGCTTTTTCTTGAAGTTGTTTTTGCCTCTACATAAGTAAATAAGTGGCAAAGCACGCTTTACAGTGAAATTTGTGGGTTAAGATAAAAGTCATATAGAACAATCATACGTTAAGAATAGCAACAATGAATGTGTCGATGCTAAACAGCACACAGTTGTGCCATAGTAGCACCTTTTAAGGCAATAGCCTTTGATCTCCTCCACTCGATAGAGGGCTTCTAGTCAACGGCATCAAAACGCAACTACCCCCAATTCAAAAAGTTGTTACACTCTTACGCGACAGTTGTGAAAGATCATTTCACGTAATGGAGAAGTAAATACTATTTAGCGAGATCGAAACCACAAAACGTTAATTTATAATTGATGAAATTGTTCAATAATTTCTTTAGGTACTGTTATACATGCTTACGTAGTTCTTAAATGCGTTAGAAGACGAACTATGTCAACATTAGCACCTCTTGATGAGGCAGCCAGATACTTCGAATAACACAGACAGGTCACTGTTGTCAAAAGTATGTGTGATTCAGCAGTTAAGAGTAGAAAAAATGCTTTATAAATATTATAACACAAGTAAACTATTTGTCAAATATCCTAGCTTGATTTATTGTTCATAATCATGAGTACCAGCACACCGTGAACGGGAGAGCACGTTGGCACTGTTTTCATATCGGTCGTTCGAGGGACACCGGGATTCGTGTAGGGTTTTAGAGTCCTCTGTTGACTAGATGGGTGGCCGACTTGGCGGCGTTCGGCACCACCCGTGTAGCCTCGAACTTTACCGTTAAGTCAAAGAGCCCTAAGTTAAAGGCCTTCAGATCGCGTGTGTCACGTCGGTGTAAAATTTGAACGTGTGAAAGAGACCTGAGGCACCAGCGAAAACAATTAGGAGCATGTTTTGGTTACAAGTAAACAAACACTTTCCGACAGCATAAAATGTGTAGCTATAGGCGTGTCAAAGATAATTCTTATATTACAGTTGCGCTCCACCACCTTGTGATTGCATGAAAGGTACTACACCTGTCTCACAAATAAAAAATGACAGCACTTCCACGGGGTGAATGATGGAGAGTGGGGCGAAGCATCCGTCTGTTCATTCGTTCTTGCTTCTGTCCAACCATGCGTCCATCTGTGTGACCATCCATGCGTCCATCCGCCCGTTTGTGCGTGCGTCTGTTCGTGCATCCGTCCCTGAGTTCGTTCATGTATTCGCCCCTATGCCCGTCCATGCGTCCATTTGTTCGTGCAGCCATCCGTGCGTCCGTCCATGCGCCTGTCTGTGTGTCCGTTCATCCATATAGTCAACAGTCCAAGTACCATGATCTCGCATCTTTTCATAATATATTCCGCATGCAGAAGCACCTCAATCCAGCGGACATTTCCAAGATTAAACGAGAGGTGGCACACGCACAAATTCTTACGGCTTGCGCTTCGTGTCTACTTCCCACCTTTAACGACCTCGAGTTCATGGTATGCACTAGTTCACTGTATTCATGGCACTGCGGCCCAACGCTCCCTAAACATTTCTAAAACCAAGGAGGTTACGCCCAGCGAGCTTAACGTAGCAACCCTTTCTTGTCAGGTAGTGCTCAATGTACATGCCAATGGCTGCTAATAGGGAATGAGAGACAGGAAAATTCGGCTTTTAGTTAACGCGCACGCTGCGAATTGTATATTTTTCAACAACGCGCAGGAGAAGTCTCCAACTGGCACCACCTTGCACGCCAAAGCGTAAGACATGTTACGCAATAATACGAGGGACGAACAGATGCCGCTTTGAAAAGCTTCCACCCTAAAAAAAATGGGCAGATTCTACGTACAGTGGGAATCGATGGTATGTGAAGCACGAATGAGAAAGGTTGATATGTCGCTTCGAAATCAGCACAACTTTACGAGGTGGAGGTAAATGATGCCGTACATGACTTTTGTGTCATAATTATCATGTTTCAATGTGTCGTTTGCGTTCATGTGTATTCATGTCACGTGATACCAAATTTATTATATGTGGAGCTAGCGAAATGACCGCGAGCACGCTATGAGCGTGGTATGTTGTCATGTTCTTACATAACATGCGTGTCAGGATTATCTTGTTTGCACCAATTATATACTTTCGTCATCCATTGACGTCACGTAACACCAAAATTTGTATATATAGAGCTAGCAAAATGGTCACGAGCGCATCATGAAGGGCCAAATAAACTCCAATGTAGCGTTTACGCGCACGCACCCTGGGCACAGTGACGCTACGTTCGTGAAACGCGAGCACTTTATAGCCTGATGCCATGAGCGACCGGCTCGACCAGCGTCCGTCGGCACGGCCCAACGGCAACCAGCATGAAATGCGACATGCTGCATTTCGCGCCGATGCGTTACCCAGACAAGACTGCGTCTCCTTCTTTTCGTGACGGAGGGACGCCGGACGTAGTGAAACACGCATGCGTCAAAGCAATGAAGCACGGCGCGCAGCTGCGAGTATATGGCAGTACCGTTGTCGGGCGTGGCAACGCCGGCGTGACCCTACGATATGAACGCCGGTGAGCACGCAGACCGCGTCACGTCGAAATGTATTGGGGCATTGACTGTGGCATGTAGTTATGTTCTCACACGACACGCATCTCATGATTATCATGCTTGCACCTGTCACACACCTACGTCATTCATTGGCCTCACGTAATACCAATTTAGGCATTGTAAAGCTAGCGAAACAACCGCGAGCACGTCATGAGTTTGGTATGCAGTCATGTTGTTACATGACACGCGTGTCGTGATTGATTGATTGATTGATATGTGAGGTTTAACGTCCCAAAACCACTTCATGATTATGAGAGACGTCGTAGTGGAGGGCTCCGGAAATTTCGACCACCTGGGGTTCTTTAACGTGCACCCAAATCTGAGCACACAGGCCTACAACGTTTCCGCCTCCATCGGAAATGCAGCCGCCGCAGCCGGGATTCGAACCCGCGCCATGCGGGTCAGCAGCCGAGTACCTTAGCCACTAGACCACCACGGCGGGGCACGCGTGTCGTGATTGCCATGATTGTATGTGTCATTTACCTATGTCGTCCATTCGCGTCACGTAATACCAAGTTTAGTACATGTGAATCTATTAAAACGACCGTGAGCAAATCATGAGCGTAGCATGTAGTCTTGTTGTTGCATGACACGCATCTCACGATTATCATATTTGCACCAGTCACATACCTTCGTCATCCGTTCACGTACCGTAACACCAAATTTGGTATATGCGACGCTACCAAAACGGCCGCGAGGGCATCATGAGCGTGGCATGTAGTCATGTTGTTTCGTGACACGCATGTCAAGATTTTCATGTTAGGGTCTCTCGCTTGTGTTCGCCATGCAATCATGTCATACCGTGCCAGTATTGTAACATGCCATGTGAACGAAACCACCGCAAGAGCTGCAGGACCTTGAAATGTAAATCACAATATTCATCATGACATCCATGTCATGTTTTCATTTTATGACTAGTCAAATATGTTCTTCATACAGTCATGTCATGTCATACCAAGTTTGGTTGATTGATTGATTGATTTGTGGAGTTTAACCTCCCAAAACCACTATATCATTATAAGAAACGCTGTAGTGGAGGGCTCCGGAAATTTCGACCACCTAGGGTTTTTTAACGTGCCCCCAAATCTGAGTACCATACCAAGTTTGGTATCGATACCATTATCGAAACGGCCAGGAGAGCTAAAAGTCGTAGGTGGCTAGATATATAGATAGATAGATAGATAGATAGATAGATAGATAGATAGATAGATAGATAGATAGATAGATAGATAGATAGATAGATAGATAGATAGATAGATAGATAGATAGATAGATACGCGCAAAGTCACCGAAGTTCGCTATGAAATGCTTTGCATTTAAAAACTACGCGCACATATAGCAATCCTAAACGTGAGAGCTGCAGCGAAAAAACACCAGGCCTGCGCGGAAGGCGCAGAACAGTCACAGCGAAAGCTAGACGAGCGGCCTTTCAGAGCCTTTTCTAAACAAACATTAGGTAACTACTGCAAGCACACTTGCTTGATACCCACTAGGGCATCAATAATAATTTTTTCGGTAGTAGGCCAGCATTCGCTATTATAATTTTTGTCATTGTTCTGGGAAGCGTGGTATCGCTGAAAACTTTCAAGAAATTTTGTGCCAATTCTTCATGCAAGGGCTGACGACGATGAGAAAATATGTCTGAAATGTTTATGCGTTACAAATAATAGGGAAACAAAAACAAGCTTTTGTAATGAATTGGAAAATTTGTCGTCGCACTCGTTAATCTATTTGCATTGTGCAATGACTGTTTGTTTTTTCGCTGTTGTAAAATTCTTTATAAGTCGTATTAACGCGATTGCCTTTCCGACATAAATTCTGCCTAAGGCAGGTTTGCCATCAGGTCACAAGCACCGGCGTAGCTTCATGGTATAGTACTGGGCTGGCACCCAGTGGAGCCGGGTTGAAGCCTCACTGTGTCGTTGGTGCTAAGTTTATTTTCCTAGTTTCGCGTGATGTGGTTACGGAAACCGGCGGCGGCGGCGGCGGCGGGCAACTGCGCGTAATCCGAGTTGTGATCTCATAATAGCTTTCGCTTTAAAATACCGACTCCTTTAAAAAAAACTTATCAAGGTGATCTTTGTCTAACAGCAGTAACCATTTGTTTGACTTCTGTTGTACAATATTTCGACGCTGGTATACTCTCACCACAAGTGAAGATCCTAGAGAAGATGTTTACATTTGTAGGGAGAAAAATTGCGATTGTAGCGCATCTGCGCTCCCTTACAAATAATCTGTGTAACCAAGGACGACACTGCGATCAGTGAGAAATTCTAGACAGAGTTTCCACTGAAAGGAAGGACAAACAAATTGAAACAGTACGCGATAGACACTCCCGCTAACGGGTGATTATTGAATGCCCCAAGGCTGCTTTTCTCGAAGCGTTCCCAGACCACAGCGCTAACCACGATGTATACCCACAACACACGCTTCCCTACAACGGCTGGGAAAACAAATCGTTCGGCATTGTGTCTAAAAAAACCATCAGTAGCACAAGCAGGGCTTAATTCTTCACCCAAAACAATGCCAATCATTCTGAAAAAATAACACAAACATAGAGTTTCCAGAGCTTTGCTCTTCTGTTATACTATTTTGGAACGAAAGCATTTCGTTTAGAAAATAGCTTTCTCGGATCCCGTATTTGAGTTTCTTTCCTTTGAATGCGACAGTGAGTTGAAGGAGAGGGCTCCTTATTTTGTTTCATTATGTTTTGAAAGTTGAATGCGCACACACTGTTTGGATGACGGGAAGACAAAGCAGACAGAACAGCAGCGCGTTCGCACACACCGACAGCCGGTCTCTGGTAAGCCGGCACGGGCAAACAGAAGTGCCAGTAGGAGCGGCGCCTGTGCTCGAAACAGGATTCCAATCAGGGCTGCTTGTTCCGGTGGGTAAACACAAAACTTTGTTCACCATGTTTGCAGCCATCTCTGCGTGCCATTGAGAAAGCTAATCTTTCAATTTTTTTTTACACTATGAACCTACGTTAGTGAAATTGGTACAATACTTTACCATGATGCCGTGCCTTCTGTGCAGATTCGGATTGGTTAAGAATCAGCTTGGAGACATATATTCATTTATTAATTTCATTCAATAGCTATATACATACTTTTCCCGAATTTTTTTAAGCCGTCACTTTTAACTGTGAGCATTCCTCTTCAAGAGAAGTTTGTTGGCAAATATCTAAGCGCACGGCGAGAGTGCGCATGCTTTCTGAAAGTTTTTTCCCTGAGCCAAGTGAAAAAGCCTTCACTCAAAACTGAGGCTGCTTCTGTTGTGAAGAAACACCACAGAAGCTGATAAAGAAGTTGTGAGGCAGAAATAGAAAGAAATGAAGAAAAAAGAGTGCAGTGAGAAAAGAGAAGAAACTGCAAGCGTACGCTCAATTTGGGGCATTCTATCTTTTGAAAGTTCGAAGTCAGCGCATCGCTGTAGGCATTTCGGTGCCGCTGTTGAAAAGTTGCTTGAAAAAGTGTTCACCGGTTTCTTGCTGAATCTTATAGCTATTCTGTTATCTCGCTTTTCGTTGTAACGAAGCCGAAACTATGCATTGGTGAGTTTTTATCTCACTTGATATATTAATATTATACTGAATTCTTGTTCCATCTCACGCAAATGTTATGAATGCTGCTACAATAAGAAAAAAACAACAATCTGCTGCGCATGTCATAGTTACTGAAGTATTGAGCTATTCGTAAGCAGATTAAGGTGCGCAAACTACATCAGGCGCAGTACCAATGCAAAAAAAAAAAACAGCTGGACATGCTGTGGGACATAGCGAAGTTGCAGAATCGCATGGTATAACCAAATGTCCTGCCTGCAAAGGAGCATAAATGAAAATACGCGAAAAAGCCGCAAGTGTTTTTTCTTCTTTCATACAAGAAAATAATCAGTCACTACAGATGAGTTTGTAGTAGGTTATTCATTTCTTTTCGGATGAACACCGTCACGTCCCGCTAAAATGTTTTCGGATACCACAATCAAGTTAGCTCAAAGAACAACTCTAATACTTTTTCGAAAGACAGCCCTCTTTTTCTAGCGTAGATCAGTCCGAAACTGCGCAAAGGGACGTTTTTGAGCTCTTATATTGCGTTACGAGGCTGGCTGTAGTAAAATTTTTATCCTACAGCCAAAGCTGCTCATGACCATGCATCCTAATATCCCCGTCTCTGAGGAATTCAGGGAGAAGATGGCGAAGAAAGAAAAAAAACCCTGTAGTATGTCATGTTGTACGAAAGCTTACTTGTCGAATGAGACAATTAACGAGAGAGGAGGAAAGTCAAAGAAAAAGACGCTCACTGTACAACCACGATTTTCCGAAACCCACCAGCGATGTTTTCCCTTCATGCCAACGCAGTTGTGAGTTACGTAAGACAAACAGCTGAAAAATAAATGCAGGTTCCTGGCGTGGTAGAGGAGATCGGGGCAGGAGCAAATACATTTAGGGTCCCAAATTGCGTCTACGGAACATTAAGCGTTGACAGCGTGCCTTGTTCCCACGAGACGCTTTAAGAGACGATGCTTTCGCGAAGAGAAGACACGGTCAGGAAACAACGAGAACACAAAAGCGCATAGACGTGGAAACTTGCGCTGAGAAATACGGTGATCTAGTGAATGAGAATGTTTCTGCGACCTTCGTTTGGCGCATTAGTATCCGACACTTCTCTTTTCTTCTTTGTTCTACTCTCATGGGTGCTTTAACAGGGTGAGCAAAATTTCCCTCGCAGATGTCCCTTTTCTACTAGCTGGCGTACACCAGAAGCATCTCTCGGCGAATTTGCCGGCTCAGTACGCTCTTCTTGCCCCATCAATTCGATGTCATCTTGGGCAAAATATTATTCTAGATTGCGTGTAACCTCATTATTTCACATGACAGCAGCAAATGTACTCTGAAGAAAAATGTCAGTATCAATTGTGTGAGAGTTTACTGCGCTCAAAAGTACCTAAAGGTTTCTGCAACCATTGTTCCTTGCGTGCTCGGTAAATAGAAAACTTGATAACATTTAGAATAATACTGAAGGACCACCACTACTTCACTATATACAATTGTCAAGGACACCAACAATACGACATGAGAAATAATGTCAGGAAAGAGGAGTTACGAAAATTGATTGATTGATCTGTGGAGTTTCACGTCCCAAAACCATCTTATGATTATGATAGACATCATAGTGGAGGGCTCCGGAAATTTCGACCACCTGGAGTTTTTTACGTGCACCCAAATATGAGCACACGGGCCTACAACATTTCATTCTCCATTGGAAATGCAGCCACCGCAGCCGGGATTCGATTCCGCGACCTGCGGGTCAGCAGCCGAGTAGCTTAGCCACTAGACCACAGCGGCGGGGCGAGTTATGAAAATTAATCGATGAAGATGAGTCGGTAGGTTAAAAATTATACGAGTGATAAAGTAGCACTCAAAGAAGAATTGGGGACTTTGTCATTTGATCTACTCTTACTTATTGCTACATTGCTAAGATTGGAAAAATAATAGTGGCCGCTAATATATGCCAAAATTTAGGCTGTTGAGCCCGAGTGCTGTATTTAGAAAAAAAAAAACACCGAATACGATCATAGACGCACAATTAATGAATGATTCACGAGGCTGGCGTTTGTGCGAGCGATGCGCCATTAAACAATCATCTCTACCTCACATCTGCGCACTGCGCGGGTCCAATCTTGCGAAGGTGCGGGTTATTAAAGAATCGCCATGTGAACAGCTGAAAGGGCTGCGGGAGGGGGGTGAATTTTTCGTACCCACCCAAGGCCCATACGACTACGAAAGGGGGCTTGTAGGCGACAAACTAAACTGTTTTTTTGTGTGTGTAATCACCGGGAAGCTTCTCACGATGTTATGATTATGCGGCCTCAGCACACGAAGCTCGCTATGGCTCACTATTTGTCATGCGTGCGAACGCAAAACGCTTTGCGTTACGAGTGCCTTATGCCAGTCGACGCCATGCATGGTGATCCGGAGCAGTGGGCGTCGAACAGTGAAGCGTCGTGCGTCGAGCCTCGCAACAAGAGTACGATTAAGTAAAGAGAAGAATGTCAGAAAAAAAAAGAACCGAAAAAGAGACAGATAGGTGGGAGTGACAACCTCTTTGGCAGCGCTGTTTTGATTTCTTGAACGCGGTACTACTTTGAAGAAAGAAAGCTGAAAAGCGAGGCGCCCAGTTATGCGTGCCCACCCCGGCGCGGGGTCTGTTCTACACTTCTTCGCTTTCAAACCCGTTGGCCCATTTGTTATTCTGTCGCATAGAGAAACTCTCGCACAACGCCTTTTCTTTCTCCGAGACCACTGGCCTTGCCCCATTTCTTCTCTTGGCTAAGCAGTTTGCAGTCTCTAATGTCCTCCGGCAGACGGTTCTGGCAGGCTGGCGAATATGAGAGGCTCCCAAGTGTGAACGACTAACGGCCTCTGTGTCGGGCGCCGCCCTCGCAGAACTTTTATTATTTCTCTCGTCTCCTAAGCGGCGGGTGCCCAACAGGCGGGCGCGGCCTTTCGCGTAGCGTTTCCTTTGCAGGGTCGAGACGCGTCACATTGTTGCGAAGGGAGCTCGAGTGGAAGATGTCTTCTTGACTTACCGCTGCCGTTAGTATAGTTAGGAAGGAAAACAACAAGCGCGAGCTTAAAAGCTGGAATTCGAAAGCCTTACGTTCCAGTTGCCTCTACTGTTTCTCAAATGTTTCGAAAGTTTCGAGGAAGTAGATATCAGATAATTTTTTTTTGCGAGACTAAGATGAAGTACTTCGCAAGAAACATTTATTGTGCAATTTGTTATGAGGATCAACTGCCTGGAGTGTTCCCGGAGACCGATTATTTTCTAAATATTATATTTACATTATTTATATCAATGAATCAGAAAGTTTAGCGGAGTTTGAAAGCCATCGGATGGTAGAGATGCTTTACTTCCTTTAAAACACTTCTCAGGAGTTCACAGTTGGCAGTGTATGGAAGTTTTCTGGCTAAAATGCTAATTACTTGGTAGATTCATGCAAGAAGCACACAAATTATGGTCAAGATTTAGCCGACATTAGATTGAGAAATCAAATAATTTCGACAATTTGGTGGCTGTTCCGGCACATCTGCACAAATATATCATGGCCTATCTGGAATAACCGGGGATCGTTAACATACAGTACATCAAAATCTTCATCAGTGTTATCTTCTAACAATCTCTTGGAAATAACGCTGGGACGTAACAAATGCAGCATGTGTCGCATAGTCTCTCATTGAGTTCTTGATCTTTGATAAAATTGTTTCGCGTCAATGTTTTCCGTCAGGATCTGGATGCTTATTGAGCTCGTGCTTCATTCCTTTTTTTCATCTTTTTTTTTCTTTTTTAAGAAATAATTGGCGTTGCAAACTTGAATGCTTCAAGGTTTGTTGTGAGGTGACTTTTACACAAGTTTATGTGAACATTCATCCTGATTGTGGCACAGTTCAAGTGTTCAAGTGATCAACACATTTTCTTTGTTGGGCGAGTTGTAACAAGTCAGTAATAATAGCGCTTAGCGCATACACTAAACCGGAGACGAAGGAAAGGTGAACGCGAGAACGTAGGCGCCTTTCGTTCGTCTCTCGTCTAGTGTTCACATTATACTCTACTATGACGCTAAAGTGGCCGTAAACACGTGGATATGGCATACTGAACCTCTAAATTTGCCTGTTCTAGTATTATGCTTTAGCTGAAGGACATGCCGCTTTGGACGATGGGTGCTGTATATTTTGATGCTGTGTCGTGAACTGTATTACACGGGTCTACTCTCAATTCTCTGAAACTCTTTTTTTTCACCTCTGTCAGAAGAGGGTGCTATACTGTACGCAGCCCTGGTAAACATCACTGTTTTTCTCTTACAATTCTTCCCTCTGCCTCTTGAACTGCTCTCAGGAATTCATTCTGGTCAAGTGCGAAGAGCTTCACTTAGTGCAGGGCTGCGCAGCCTGCTTAAGGTTCTCACATCAGTGAAATAGTTGTCTGAAATACTAGATTTCCTTTAGTGTGCGGTAGAGGGCTGAAAAAAGACGAAGAAAAAAAAGAAGAAAAAAGCTCTAGGTCTGCACGAAAGGATCAAAGAATCGTGGGAAGAAAACGCTTGATGAGATTTAACGCGCTTTTTGCAGCAATACCTTCCGTCTTTTTTTTCCCCTGTCCCAACCCTTTGCAACAGCAAGTGGAATCGCGTTGGAACAATGGTGCGGCGATGTAGAAGTGAGTGACTCCACAGTTACTGGATTGTACCCAAACGCGCCATCAGAGAAACGTTCAGTTTGGATACTCGGATTTTGATAACAAGGTGAAGCTTACTCAAACTTGAAGACGTGATAGAGACAAGCGAGAAAAATTGCGGGTTACTCCTAAACATGCAAAGCCGAAAATATGACACACTTGATAGTAATAATAATAATAATAATAATAATAATAATAATAATAACACTGCCACGCGTATTACACTCGAATGGAGACTGAATACAGCAACACTAATGATGAAAGTATTATACATTCATAAACGTTCTACGTAGGAAGTCGTAAAACCAGATGCTAGGTATCGGAAACAAAGTTTTGCTGGAAATAGTAGAAATCGACCTCGTCGACCATAAATAATCTCATGTGGTTTATGGGAGCACGAACTGTTGCTTGTTTTTGACTAATATAAATTACCCAAAAAATGTGTATATTTTGAACAGTAAACGAAATGAATGAATGAATGAATGAAACTTCTACCTTTGCTCACTCTGACGCATGCGCTACTGAATGTTGCGAAATAGCTAGACTTGCCCATCTTCGTTATTCGCTGCAGTGAATTCTGCTGCGTTCGTAACCAAGGCCTTTGTTTTCATTAGCGATCACAACTTGTGAAGAATTAAAAGTCCGCGGTAGTTTCTAGTCGGCGCTAACGATTAAAAAATTACGCGCGGCGACTTGAAAAATTATCATCTCCCGGATGGACGAGTACTGCTGGCGGGTCATAATTTAGTCCGCCAATGCGAGAAATAACCAGCATCCTTTCACTCTGCGTCAAAAACGCCCTTGTCCTTTGGACGGGCAATCCTAGCCAGAAAGTCTTTTTTAACGAGCAACATGTTATCAGCGAATAAAAAAAAGAGTAGCTGTGACGCTTAACTTAAACTGTAAAACGTAAAGTAGTATGAAAGTGTAAAAAAAAAATACGGAGAAAACTCAGTGACCCTGTTTTAATTCGCGCTTCATAGCACCGTGGCGAACCATGAAATCTGATTTCTTTGTGCACTCTACCGAAAAGGAAGCGGTTAATTTTCTTCACACCGCTTGAAGGCTCTTTCCCTCTCGCTCTTACCTTCTCCCTCTATTTTGCTCGCTCTTTTTTTCTTTGAAGTCAAAAGTAGGCGCGTGTCAAAAACTTGTGACAAACGTTTTTTTTTTCACATTTTAGTGAATCATACAAATGTACAACGCAGCGCGGACGATTCGAGGACTTTTTTTAAGGTAGGCGCGTAATGCTCGCATGCACATTTAACGCTGGGAACAGGGATTGTAGACCTCCACGTCATGCTCTAATGTCAAGGCCGTTTTGCCTAGAGGACACCACTTGATTGATTCACTGGCACGACTGCCGCGAAGAAATGATCTGCTTACCATTGTACATAAACTGAGGCTCAATTAACGAATTTCTTCTTTCGCGAGTTTGTCCTCCGTTGACCGTTGGCGTTTACTAGTATTAGGCTCAGCCTAACGTCGCTTATAGCTACTCACACATGAATATCTAGCATATAAGATACTTGTGAACATGGGTGCATCCAAAGTTAATTTTTACAGGTAAGTGATAAATATTTATGATGCTTATGTATAAAAAACAGAAGTCGAACACTGTCAGAGCGGTTGGTAGTGACAGTTGTTTAAAAAATGCGCTGTATCAGCATTCGCAGCATTCAATTTGATCTGCATTATCTAGAGCACCAGTGTTAGGATTACGGAACCAAACAGGAATGCAACGCACAATTTTGTACGTCACTGAGTCCTCAACAATGTGACGTCAAATGGTAACTATGGTTGTTGTTTCAATAGTTACATTAGTGTGACGAACACCCTTTTGCATTGAACTGCAAGTTCCAAGAAACAGATATCACGTGTTATCTAGACACATAGAACGAAATGGAAAGTTTCAATTTTTCCGACTTGCTTAAGCCAGGCTGTGTTTCATCGTAGAACAAGGCGTAAAATGCGGGGACACGGGCTATACAGATGAAACAAGCGTAAACAATTGATGTTTATTTGAAGAAATATTTTATTATTTTTTTATTTGCATACACAAATACACAAGGACACAGAGGAAAGAGGGAGAAAGCAAGCTGGCAACTGCCACGTGGAGGGGCACAACGCCTGCTCGCTCTTTCGGGAGGAGAGAAGGAACACAGGAAACAAAGAATAAAGGGGAGACAGAGGAAAGAAGATGAGGAAGAGAAAAAGAATGACGAATACTTCGACGAGTATGAGTAAAAAGCATAAATAAAAATAACAAAAAAGAAAAAAGACCGTTTATAAACGGGTGGTCAGGTTCATTTGGTTCATAAATGTAAGGAGAGCTCGGTGGGCCTGGTCGCATCAGGAAGCCCTACCACTCGGAAAGAGGCAGTCATCTAGAGTCGCGCACTGAAGTCCTAAAAATTTATATTCCTTAATCAGCAAAGACCGCTGCGTAGCAAATGTGGGATAGTGCACTACGAGAAACTCAAGTGTTTCGCAGGAGCCACAAGCTTCGCACAACGGGCTGTCCACAAGCCCTTGACGGTGTAATCGTTAACGCACCAGCACAGAGCCCACTCTTAGTTTGTACAACAGCGTTCGGGAACTACGAGGCAAGCCACCGCCACGAACACGGGGAGGGAATGATCCATTTGCCACACGTTGGTCTGGGTGCTGCTTTAGGAGGTGTCGGCGTATAAGCAGACGAGCGTTGTCCATCATACACAGAATTCCCGGACAGTCTAAGCCATCATGGTTGCATGACGAAGCAAGGCAATCCACTTCTTCATTGCTCGCAATAACCACGTGCGAAGGTACCCATTGTGCAGCGAGGCATACCCCTCGTGACAGAATGTTGTTAATGGATTCCATGATGCTGCTCAGAATTGGGCTGTCGATCTCCTTGCTGGTGAGTCTGCTAAGTATACATACATATATCTCGGCTTTCCACACTGCTGGCCCTGCCGTGGGTATATAGCGGTTATGACTCTTGACTGCTAACCTGAAGGTCAGAGGATCGAATCCTGGCGCAGCCGGGATTTAATCCCGGCTGCACTCGCTGCAATTTTGATGAAAGCTAGACTGTTTGAAGCCCGTGTGCTTAGGTGCACGTTAAAGAACCCCAGGAGGTCGAAATTTACGGAGCCTTCTACTACAGAGTCTCTCATAATCATATCTGAGTTTCGGGATGTTTAGCACCATAGATCATTTCGATAGAGATTATATGGACCATTTCGACTAGGTTTTTCGGTAGCCGCTGCCATTCACATATATATATACATGGAAGGATGCGCTAGCCTTTTCCTTCTGCGGAGTGAACATCGCCTTTCCATCCGGGCTCGTCTGCGCACGCGCTTATCTCACCAGCAAAAAAAAAAAAGAGGGGGGGGGGCGGTTATTATTGCTGCGCTATCGCGGCAACAATCAGCGTGCGCCTTGGGCTCCCGCAGCAGATGGGATCAGGCAGGAGCTTCTACGGGTTGCGTTCTGAACATGATAAAATGGTGCCGAAAGTCTACCTGGAGCGGCCGTGTTCTCTTGCACCAGCATTTTGAAGAGTTACGTGAGATGGAACATAATGAGTTGACTGCCAGCCTTACTTGGTATATCAATGCCATCACAATGCATGAGCCTTGTTGAAGTCATCTACTGTGGCCGCGCCGCAAGAAACTTGGTTACTGAGCAAACGCATGTTTACTACAAATAATATTGCTCCTAAAAATGCTAGCCTTGCTTCGTAAAACATTCAAATATGTTGCTATCGCATTCATTGCTTCGCCCTTTTGGCGAAACTGTGACTTTTTCTTTACGGCTGAGTTTGTATTCTTCACCTTCGTAATTGACAGGTTTCTTTGTGATAAATGTTATTTTAACAGAATGGTGCCCGTTAGGTGAAAAGAAAGTGTTCATTCGGTTACTTACCGACCCTGACGTGAACGTCACCGCTGACGATAGAGCCGACGCCGTTTCGTGCACCACATCGGTACACGGCAGCGTGGATGTCCTGGCGAAAGTCTTCGGCCCGGAAAGGCGAGAACACGAGTGCTCCATCTTGAACGCGCACGTGACGCAGACCTGGAATGTCCGGCGCGGGTCCCTGGGAGCCAACCCGCCACCACCACACCTCGGGCCGTGGCACACCCTGCACGTCGCACGGCACCACAGTCTGCGTCGAGTTGAGGAATTCCACCCGGCTAGGAGGTGCCCGGATGAACACTGGGCCATGGCGTTCCTCCCGCGCGGCCCTCGCTGCGAGAAGACAAGATTATACTTTATAACTACAGTTGCAACATACAAAGTGACATTAACACAGCCGCCCGTTTTATACCCTGAACACGTGAGGATCGACCACCCAGTCGATAAGCACCGTTTAACAGAGCACAACAAAAAAATAAATAAACGAGAATACGTGCATGCCTGCGATGAACACTCCCGAGCATCTGTCTTCTGGTTGGCCGTTCCGTGAACTAGACACGAGGACACCACCTACAAGCGCGGTGGTCGATAGTCGCACGCTTAGGTAGAAAAAAATTGGGTGAGTGTACACGTAAACGATGTTAGCACTAATGAAAATAATTACAAAAATGACACCATCTTGATAACTAGGGTGGCCAATGGGCGCTTGCATTCAAGAGGAAAGCCTTGAATGCTCCTTAGAACGCAATAAGTGACAATGGACGCTGGTGTGTGATGCGAAGAATTGTCAACATGCGTGGTCGTCACGGCTCGGCAAAAGATGTCACGTTATCACAACCAACAAAGATGCAGAACACTTCCAGTGCGTCAGATCACGGAGGCAATGCAAAGTTACGTTGTCTAAATAATAATAATAATAATATTAATAATAATAATAATAATAATAATAATAATAATAATAATAATAATAATAATAATAATAATAATAATAATAATAATAATAATAATAATAATAATAATTATTATTATTATTATTATTATTATTATTCTCTGGGGTATTACGTCCCAAAACCGCGATATGACTATGACAGACGACGTAGCGGAGGGCTGCGGAACTTTCGACCACGTGGTGTTCTTTGACGTGCACTGCCATCGCACTGTACATGGGCCTCAATCATGTGGCCTACCACGAAATGCGACCGCCACGACCGGGATCGAACCCGTGACCTTTGGGTCAGCAGCCGAGCACCCTAGCGACTGCTGCACCGAGGCGGCATGCTATGTGCAGAAAGCTTTCGGAAGGTCGCGAGGACAATGCCTATGGAGTGATCCGTACGACTGAGTGAGAGTAAAATGAAGATGACGCGTTTCGTCTTTCAAGCGCCTTAGGCAAGCTTAGAGGATGACTGGACCCGTTTTACAGTAAATCATTACTTAATAAAAATATTCAAACGTGTTATGCATAAAAGTGCTGTTTAGTTAGACTTTCCTAAGTATGCGAAAATAGTGGAAGAAATCAAAGTGTGCGAATGTGCCAAGTCTCGCAATGCTGTACAGGCTTAGAGACTTGATTGTATTTTTATGTTAGACAGGTGCTGTTGTATGGAAAGGTAAGAGCCACAAAATAATGTTTGAAGCAAAGGCAGGCCATAAATATTAGAACAGATGCTGCTAGTTCGTTAAAAGTTCACTAAAAATACTTAATGTCATGAAAAATTCAGCTCAGTGGAAAAATTTCAATTCTATGCTACCTGGTATTATATATTCTACGCTTGTAAGCTGGAAAACGCACTTTGTTTTAGGCAATATTGAATGCATCGCGTAAAATACACGAAGAAATATCGACATGTCAGGCTTCCTTTATTATGAAACATTTGAAAGCCACACTTTCTAAAATGTCAGTTTGGTTTGAAGCTCACGCGAAATTCTCTACGAAAAAAAAAATAGAGGATAATTTAGTTTCTCGCTGCCTCAAGAGCCAACACGTTGAGCAACTCATATCTAGGCGTACTCGACCTAAGACTCCATCAAATGTCACGCATGCTCAGCCGGCGCAAATATTCTTGCACAAGGTTCTTCAATACTTGCCGGCTCTAATTCTCTTTTCTGTAGTGGATTTCCACTGCGGACTCTTTAATTCAACTGGAAACGTTTTTTGCACAAACAGCTTTTGAACTCATTTCCTCTGGCCACAAAAGAATTTGACCCTTCTCCCCCCCCCCCCCCCCCTTCCTGGCAACGGGTGATTGAAAGTTGAAGGAGAAAGAGCGCATCACGCCGCACTTTACGTTCGAAGAAACTAACGTAGTGTACTATGCTCCTACAGTTAAAACCCAAAACGCGCGCTTTTTTTTTCTCATAACCCGTAGTTTATCTCACACAACAAACAAGCCTTCCCCCTCTATTTCTTCCCACAGGCACACTTATCAGGCCTGCCTGTTTCAGGCTGGCCGAGAACTAGGTTTTCGCTTGTATCGGGGTGAACTGCGCGGCTCTGGGCGTATTCCTTTGTATATTTTCTTTTTCTTCATACGTTCATCTCCTGTCAGAAACGCGCCTGTCCAAGCGTTTTCGGGCGGCCGGGGGCGTTTTCTGCCCGGGGCTCGCCGCAATATCCTCCAGCGTGGGCCCGGAGGTCGATTGGAGATCAATACATAAACAACCCGCGCTCTCACTCAACTGGAAGGGATCATAACTTTGGAGGCGCTAGTTTCTACTAAGCCGTCGGGG
Organism: Rhipicephalus microplus; assembly: GCF_043290135.1. NCBI lineage: Eukaryota > Metazoa > Arthropoda > Arachnida > Ixodida > Ixodidae > Rhipicephalus > Rhipicephalus microplus. Next base: position 202,839,650 of record NC_134701.1, on the reverse strand, counting down.
TTTGCGAGCGCGCGAAAACAGGCGAGGAGAGGAAGGGAGGAGGGTACACCCAAGGGAGGCACATACACAAGTCCATACAAGGGTACGCACGCAGGCACGCCGGGTTGGAAAGGATGGGCACGGAAAGCAGCTAACCTAGAGGCTGCAATGCATTGGGAGTGGGGAGACGTATCTGAAGGGGGCGAGTATTGAAGGCTTTCGAATATGAATGAGTGTTTTTTTTATGTAGTTGGCTCTAAACTTCTTATCAGAGGAGAGGCTACTATTGACAATGGGATCACTTTCGTAATACGTTGTTGACATATCTTGAGTGCTGGGCAGTACACTCTGAGCATTCTGTCCACTCTACTCAGGCACTCGTATCCTGCCAAGCTGCGCACAGCAGCTCGGTAAGCGTACGAGTGCGCACTGAGAGCACGGCGTGCGCACAATGTCAATACAGAGGCGGTAAAATAAAACTTCGTGCCGAATGAATTCCTGCTGAATAAATCTTGCGGAAACGTGATGGGGCATTCACTTGACTTCTTTGTCGTACCGTACCCAAGCAAGCAACACTTGTCCAGTCATCTGTGGGAGTCGCGCTTGTTGTCAATGCAAACTAAGTGCAGTTCTCTCTAGAATCTGAGTGCTTACAATGTGATTGGTGTTCGGATTGGAACGCTCACCCTCGCTGCAGTGCGAATCGTATTTTAGATATGCGTATTGAAGAAGAGTTGAGCGTGGAGATTATTAATTAAAGTTTCTCTTTGTTACCTAATTAAGGTAGCAGTGTTTTAGACAAGTATTCCCCCAAGACGATAAAAAGACGCAATTATTGGGGCTCATTGTCTATCCAGTGTGCTACGATGTTCAGATTCACCCTCACTTTCACAGCACTGTCCTGGCAGCGAGTGCTTTTTCATTCGCTTGCTATGCGTAATCCTCAATTACATAAACCCCCAAATACCTGCAAATTGCTGGGATCGGTAAATAATTCTTGATAAGCTACTAATGCTGGAATCGAGCTTTCAAAGCAGATAGTAACTGACGAACTGCGCCGTAACTCTGCATCATCTCATGGATGTGTAGGCTTTACAAAACTTAGACAGAAATAGTTAACGTCGATGGTTTGTGTACGTGTTGGTGCCAGCCTGAGAACTGTTTGACGCAAGTTGGTCTCATTGCTAAAACGAAATAGCCAAAGTAATTAATGACAAAGTGATGACTGATTGATAGATTTATGGGTGTAACGTCCTAAACCCACCGAATGATTGTGAGAGACGCCGTAGTGAAAGGCTCGATAATTTTGACCACCTGGGGTTCTTTAACGTGAACCATAGTCTAAGCACACGGGCCTACAGCATTCTCGCCTTCATCAAAAATACAGCCACCGCAGCCAGGATTCGACCCTGTGACCTGTGAGTCAGCAGCCGAGTACCTTAGCCACTCTACCACCGCGCCAGGGCAGTAATGAAAAAGTGTCCCATCTTGACGACCTAACGAAGTGAACGCACACTTTTAAGGCAACTATAAAGTAAGTAGCGTGTGATACCCGACACAAGAGCCCTCATGAGTAATACTTTGGAGACGTAGAATATGATGTCATTGATAAGCTAAAGTGAAGAGCAGGAGAGTAGAGCAGCTTATTGAAGAAAAATCAAGGTAGTGCTCCTAATCACTTAGCTTGTTTTTAGTCTAATTTAATCAAAACAATAGTAGCGTGACTCCACACGAGAACAACCTATACATTTGCCCATATATTGATTCCTTTTGCATACTTAGTCTGATGCCCACCAACCGCAAAACATAAAAACGAAAAAAATGAAAGTAGAAATTTGGTTGTGTTGGAGGTTCACCACCACAACTTTCGTTATAAATGCAACTTCTATATATATATATATATATATATATATATATATATATATATATATATATATATATATATATATATATATATATATATATATATATATGATCTCGGAGATCGACCCCGAACAGGGCCGGTGTACTGCCCACGGTGCGGTGAGGCGTAGTGGCCTGGCAACAGCGAACAATGAGCTCGTCGGGGTGCCGACTGGGCTCCCGCAAGATAGTCGGCGATGTCAAGCGGTCGTTCACCCCGTTGTGGGCACGGCACGTTGATGTCGAAGCCACGTAGACCCATCTGTCGGTACTAGCAACGGTGGTTGGTGTGCCCGGCCTCGCCGCAGAGGTAGCAAAGCGGGCGGTTGTCAGGATCATGCCAAACGTCGGTTTTCCTCGGCGCGCTGCGCTGGCCCACTGGCGAACGGTAGGACGTCGGTGGTAGTGGTGGTGGCGGCGGTGGCGTCTGGCGATGGAAGTGCGACGAGGTGGCGTGTTGGCTTGGGCGTGAAGGAAGGGCGTGACGGCGGACTGCAGCAACATAGCTCATGACTTGCAGCTGCGGCTCTGGAGGCTTAGGAACGCCCAGCAATTGCGGAATCTCCTGTCATACGAGGTTTGTGATTGAGTCCACTGAATGCTGAGAGGGTGACAGCAATTTATGGAGCTCTTCCCATACGTTGGCTCAGATAGCCTCGTGCAGGTCTCCGGTTTGAAACGAGTGGACCTTCCCATAGGTCGTTGTCGGAACGTGGCGATTGTACTACCTCGTAGGCATTTCCAAGGCCTTTTCAATCGTCGTGGCCTCCGAAACGAATTCCGAGAGCGTCCTTGGAGGGTTGCGTACAAGGCCGGTGAAAAGTTTCTCCTTAACTCCCCGCATCAGGAAGCGAATGTTCTCCTCGAACATGGTGAGCTCGGCATGATGAAACAAGGTCGTCTTTTCCTCGGCGTACCTTCCGAAGTTCTCGTTGGGAGCTGTACATGGGTCTAAAGTAAAGATTCTGCCCTTGCCTTTCGGACAACGCTTGTGAAAGTGTCAAGAAATGCGACACGAAAAATGTCCCAGGTTGGAAGTGTGGCTTCTCGGTTCTCGAACCATGTCCGAGGTTAATCTTGTTGGGTGAAATAAATGTGCCGCAACTTGTCATTTCGGTGATGTCGTTGAACAGGGTGACTTGGTCGAACCATTCAAGCCATATTTCTGGGTCTTCAAGTGGCGAACTACAGAAAGTTGGCGGCTACTTCGGTTACAGGAAAAGGATCGGTGCAGACGGCACAGGAGCTATCATCGTCGCAGTGGTCGAGCTCAGGGTTTTAGTCTACCAGGTTGAGTCAAGTAGAGGCCCAAACTCTGGTGGGAGCCCTGCCGTCAGAGGCCGGCCCGGTACTCAGCATTGGCGTCGATGTCCCCTTGACGGTGTGGGCTCGGCTCACGGCTGGAAGGAGGCGTTCGATACATGGGCCGGGAAGCACCTCCAGCAGAAGTCACGGAGTCGTGACATCTGGTGTAGGTGCTTCCCGGCACCTTCCACCGTGCGAGGCAGCCCAGTCACCTCGCACGATGAAGCCTCAGACTTTAAGAATTCGACGTGACCATCGTTTACAAGTCTGGAAGAACTTATTCTGACGCCGACTGCTTGTTCCGTGGCCCCGTCAAACCAACGCTACCTGACGGCCATGATGAGGACCGCTTCTTAGCACAATAACTGCTGATGACTTCGCCGAGCAACAGCGAGCTGACCCGGAACACAGAAGCCTGGTGGAATACCTCGAGGGTAGCAGCACGGCTGTACCGAATGCCTTCAAGAGAGGACTGGAGTTGTTCTTCTTTCGAAATGGAATTCTCTTAAAGAATAACTTCTCACCTCTTCGAGCCGACTTACTTCTTGGTTCGTAGAGCAGTTTGACCACAAGTATTGAGGGCCTACATGACGACCCGACGGCTGGACACCTCGGTGTTTTCCGTACGCTTGCAAGAGAAAGAGAGAGAAATATGGTAGGAAGAAAGGCAGGGAAATTAAGCAGAAAGCAAGTGTCTGGTTTGCTACCCTGCACTGGGGAAGGGAAAATGAGAGACAGAGAAGTAAGAAAAAGAAAATGAAAGAGAGCGGGACGAAAGCGAAAACGCACAAACACACTAAGCCGTCACAAACGTTCGACGAGGTAAGTCGATTACAAAAAAATCACAGCATATCCACGGAGTGAATGATGATTGGTGGGGCGCAGCGTTCGTCAGTCTGTCTGTCCAATCGTTCTCGCGTCCGCCTATCTGTGTGATCCTTGGTGCATCTGTCCGTTTGTTCATTCATCTGTCTATCCGTCCATCACTTTTTGCGGCCATCCCTCTGTCTGTCCATCCGTCCGTGCGCCCCTCTGTCTGTCCGTCCGTGCGTGTGTCAGTCCGTTCGTCCGTCCATATGTCTAGAGAAAACTCCAAGCACAGCCATCTCACATCTTTTCATCATGTATTCATCAGATACAAGTGCCCCTATCAAGCAGACATTGTAAGGACCGCTATTTCGGCTATGTGCCACTGGTGGTTATGTACTATGAGGGACGCACAAGCCACGCCATAAGGAGCTTCGCCCCTTAAACTTCAGCAGGGCCTTCGTCGCTTTTTCGCGTGAAGCTTGATCTTTCCGGTATTCCAAAATTAATCTTTCGGAAAGCGGCTGATCGCCGAGGCATGCAAACACTGTTGCTAGGGGCTGTCTCTGACAGTTGTACTGAGGGCACTGACACAAAATATGTTCGATGGTTTTGTCAGCGCCGTAATGATCACACGCAGCACTGTCTCCCCATCTCATGCGGTAAGCAAAGGCGTTCGTACAAGACACCCCAAACAACATACGACAGAGAGCGGTTGTCTCAGATCTGGATAACCCAGATGAAATGGAAAGTCCTAGGTATGGGTCCAGACGGTGAAGACAGGTGTGTATAAATCTGGGCATGTTCCACAAAAGCCTCGTGACATCGTTCACGAGCGTATTATTCCTTGCTGCTACGTCGCTTATTGACAGTGGAATGTGATCCATCATGCCATTTTTGAGAGCGTTCGTAGCTGCAGCGTCGGCATGCTCGTTATGGATGATTACGCAGTGGCCTGGTAACATTTGAAAAGATACACCATGTCATTTTTGTAGTACTTGCTGATGCAATTGTCTTATTTTCAGCACCAATTGGTCTTGAGGTCCACACCATAGAGCAGTTCGAACACAATACAGAGGTGACTTTGAATCCGTAAAAATGCACCATTTTAGAGGTGCTTCTTGATCGATCTTGCGGTGTGCACAGCGGAGTGCTACTAACTCTGCAGCTGTCGATGTTGTTTTGTGAGACGTTCGAAATTAGATGGTTTCAGCTTTTGCTGGGAAGTTCACAGCTCCCACAGATCCTCTAACATATGTCGAACCATCCGTATAAAGTTTAATGTGGTGCTTGTATCGTTTGGACACCATATGTAGAGTCAGCTGCTCCAAAGCTGGTGTCCAGAGATCCGCCTTTTGGCGAACTCCTGGCACTGTCAACTGTAGGTTTGGATGATATAAACACCAAGTGGGTGTCAGGATGGGTTCCGGAGGTGTGTGGCCTGCTGGAAGGCACTCATTGTAACTCAATACTCTTTTACAGAAGGAGGCACTCATTCGGTCTTCTGGAAGCGAAGCGAGGTGGTGGGCACGGGCGCAAGCAAGGTGCTAAATATGCGCTCGAAGAACCTCTAGAGTAATGTGCACTGAGGCAGTATGATCCTTGGCGATTGCGATGGTCTCCGCTGTGGATGTGCAGCGTGGTAATCTAAGACAAACTTTGAGTGCCTGACCCTGGGCGTTTTCGATAGTAAGTACGATAATTTTGCAGGTGTTCGTCAAAACAGGCTAGCTGTACCACAGGTACCCCAGGAACAACGTCCTGTATAGTTACAACATTGCGTGTACTGACGTGCCCCACTTTTTTTCTTCTAAAGAAGTTGAAAAGTTAGGAGACGGCTGTTAGGCACTTTTTCGGAGTGACCACATGGGGATTCCAGCAGATATTTTGATCAATGGTGACTCCCAAGAACCTGTGTGTGCGAGTGTAGCAGACAATTTCTCCAATGATGGTAATTGGATATGATTTCATTGCCTTCCACGTGAACGCAACCAGCGTCGGTATGTCTGGAGAAATCTTGAGGCTTAGTTCTCTAAAGTTCGCAGCTTTCTGAAGTTTTGCACGTATCTGCGGATGTGTTACACCAGATGTCTAAAGACCAATATTGTGTGCATAGATAGATATCTGCACAGACTTTGTTATAGTTTCCACAAGGCCGATCATGACAAGATTGAATAGCGTGGGGCTTGATACACCACATTCGGTAACACCACGGTGTATGTAATGCTCCGATGTCGGCCCATCATCACTTTTTATAAACAATGATCTCATACGAATGTAGCAGCAGATCTAGTGGTTCACTCGCCCCTCCAAGCCAATGGACTCGGTTGCATCAAGTACGGCTTCATGGGAGATACTGTCATAAGCTCCTTTGACGTCCAAAAATAATGCTACAGATAGCCGTCGGCTCATTTTCTGGTGTTGTACCTATGTCACGAGATGAATGACGTTGTCAATGGAGCTACGAAGACAACAAAAGCCGGCCATGGCGTCTCGATAGACTCTGTATCGTTCTAAGAACCACTCGAGTCTGGCAAGAATTCGCTCCATCAGCTTCCCCACGAAACTCGCCAGCGCTATTGGTCAGTATGACGTCAGCTCTAGAGGTGATTTTTTCCAGTTTTGAGAATCAGAACCAAACGGCTTGTTTTCCATTTGCTGGAAAGAGCACCAGCTCGCCAAGGCTCATTAAATTCGTTCAGTAAAGCACTACGTGCGTGATCAACGAGGTTGTACAATAGGCGGTAGGATATACCATACGGCCCGGGAGACGACAATCGATTACAAAAACCAAGAGCTGTGTCCAGCTCTTCTATCGAAAAAGGTAGGTCGATGCACGGATAAAGGGAGTGTGGTGCGTTAGCAGCAGTAAGCACCCCTGTGCAATGTGATGGGCCTGCAATTGTCTTACGAAAATATTCCGCTATTTCGATGTCCTTTCTACGTTGGAAGATTGCCAGGGCTTTAAACGGAAAACGTTGTTCGGAAAATGTGCGTAGGCCTCACACGGTTCGCCATATTTGAGATAGTGGTTTGCGATAGTCTACAGAATCACAAAACTTTGCTCACCGTTGGAGCTCACCGTTGGAACCGCGCTGGATATTCTTTTGCATTCGCCTTGCTGCCCCGCCACTGTATTCTAGTGGCTAAGGTACTTGGCTGCTGACCCGCAGGTTGCGGGATCGAATCCCGGCTGTGGCGGCTGCATTTCCGATGGAGGCGGAAATGTCGTAGGCCCGTGTGCTCAGATTTGGGTGCACGTTAAAGAACCCAAAGTGGTCGAAATTTCCGGAGCCCTCCACTACGGCGTCTCTCATAATCATATGGTGGTTTTTTGACGTTAAACCCCCATATCAAGGCATGCGCCTTGCAGGGCGTATATCTTCAATAGACTTTGTGCGCCGATATCTGTGCTCTGTACGCCAACAAATTGCGCGAAGTCGCTTTAACTCTACGTTCATTTTCGAGGCCTTGAAGAGCACGTCAGCGTGCACATTGTGCTCTGCCCTGCTTCTTGGATCGCTTGCTCAATGCCACAGGATAAGCTTTTGCACATGCGTCTTCTATAATGGTTGTGAATATAGACAAATCGATCCTACGGATGATTTTAGGTGGTGGCACACTGGCAAAGCTTTTGATATTGAGATAAAAGGAGATGTGGTCGCTACCATGCGTCTCGATGTCTAAAAACACTTGACGCTTGTGGCAAAGCGAGGCAACAGAAATATCAGGTCCAAGCAGCTGCTGCACGTGGACCCTCGTAGAAACGTAGGGTTCTCTTTATTAAAAAGAGAAAGCTCATGGGCCGACACAAATGAAGCCAGTTTCCCGCCTATGGCAATGTTTTTGAGCTTTCCCAGATAGGGTGTTGGGACTTGAAGTCCCCTGTAATTATCCATGGACTCGGTATGCTCGCAATATGTCATCCAGTCTATTTCGATCAAAACAAGCTGAATGAGATTGGTAAACGCACATTAATGTGAACACGAGGTTTTTTGCTTTACAGTCTGGCAAACATCTTGGTTTTTGTCACGTAGTGCCACAGGATGAATATTGTAAGTAAGCTCGCGACGAATGTACACAAGGACCTTGCTGCTTTTGTTGCAGGTTCCGGGCGGAATTGATACGTATCCTGATAGACTGATGGGGTTTGTTAAGTTTCGTTCACAAATCATGATGATTGGCAAACGGTTCAAGAGCACGTACTGAAGAAAATCGGAAAGCTGTGATCTAAGTCCTTTTGCGTTCCACTGGATAGCTGGTGCTTCTGTGACCTCTTCGCGGAACGATTGTTGATCTCCTGCCATGGTTCTACGCAAGGGCGACGAGGACTGGGCTCAACGCGTCCAGCACTTGTAGGCCACTTCAAGCAGCTGTGGTTTCCCAGGCTTCTCAGTATGTCTGCAATGACAGCGACCAGGGATCGTAGCATCGTAATGTTCTGTCAATCTACCCTTGACACATCCTCAATTGAAGTAGGCTCGGAGGGAGCTGTAGGGCGGGGAGGCCTGAGAGGGGGCTCCTTCGCAGGCTGCGTACAAGGAAGTGTAGGCCAGTCATATGCAGCTATGGGCTTTTCTACCTCATTTCGCTTCATGCGTACTGTTTTATTGGCGTACGAATAAGATTGGTTACGCGCGACACCCTGTATTGCACGCCTTCTACGAGGGCTGCGTCAGTGCCATACCCTTTCAGCAGCCTCTCTGTGCGATGAATTGTCTCTGACCATTTGTTTGATAATAAAATTTTTTTCTTTATCTGCGGGCATTTCTTGAAGGCAGCGTCATATAAACCATCCCAGTTTCCGCACTTCAGACTTGTTGCCTGACATGAATCTGCAGTGTGGGGTTCAGCGCATCGTGGGCATAATGTGGTGTTCATGCACACACCCTTGACATGTCTGAATTTCATGCATTGATGAAGCTGAAGAGGTTTAGGAACAAATGACCGAATATGATGTCGGAAATGTCCCACCTTGACAAATGACGGAATAGAATCTCCTTTGAACATTATCTTTACTCAGCGGTTGTTTCCGTGGGGAAGTACATTCGTGATGACAACTTCCTCGTTCGCCGGTTTCAAAAGAATTGGAAGATGAGAGTTCGCGATGGCCAAATCATTGTCATAGTTATTCCCGCCATGCCGACACCATCCATTGGAATTATTCGTCGGACTTTAATGTCTGTGACCTCCAATAATCTTCATAGCTTGTCTAAGGAACTAGCAGTCATAGTGTCGACAGCAAGAATATTAGTGCGAGGGTTCAAACGGATATATTTAATTTCATTTGGCGCAACCCCCTCAAAGTACTTAGGGAGAGCTTGACTGTTTATTGCTCGAAGGCCAATGGCGGGATACTCGGGCACGAACAAGATGGTGTGCGGAGAATGTTGTTCTTTTGACTTTCCAGTTAACACCCCCGATGATGGAGATGGCTGGACGTTTCTTCTTTTGGCCTTCCTGCTTCTCATGGTCTCGAAGCTGTCATCCGGCGAGTCGTCGCTAGAGGCTGAGTACAGTTCCGTGTCCTCACTGGTGCTCGAATTGGTGCTTCGTTTCCACGACAAGCGTGCGTAAGTTGGTATATGGTCGGTTAGCACCACAGAAGGATCCGTGTGCATAGCCATTGGGCAGTGGCCATCAGTAGTTTCGGGCGAGGTGCGTTGATTTAATGAGCAGCTCGCGATGGCAGACCTCTCACTGGGCGGGCCGGTGGAAGACTTCGCGTCCGTCACCCTTTCCGCCAATGTTGCTCACTACGTCAGGACCTGCTGCGACTGTAAACGACAATAGACATCAACAACTAGGCCAGCCGGACTTCTTCAGCCCATCAAGCCACCTCACTGGCCGTTCCAGCAAATCAGCATAGACTTATTGGGGCAGTTCCCGACGTCGCATTCCGGGAACAAATGGATCGTCGTAGCTACTGGCTACCTCACAAGCTACGCCGAAACAAAGGCCCTCCCTAAAGGCAGTGCCTCTGAGATAGCAAGGTTCTTCGTCGAGAACATTGTTCTGCGTCACGGAGCTCCACAGGTCTTCATTACTACTGTAGGTACAGCCTTTGCGGTGGACCTAACTCAGGCGATCCTGAAGTACAGCCAGAAAAGTCACCGCTGCACCACCGGCTACCATCTACAGACCAACGGCCTCACCGAACGTCTTAATAAGACCAACGCTGATATTTTGGCTATCTACGTCGACGTCGAGCACAAGACGTGGGATACAATAATTCCGTACGCGACCTTCGCGTACAATACGGCTGCCCAAGAAATGACGCAGATGACGCCGTACAAGTTGGTCTATGAAAGAAGCTCGGCAACGACGCTCCACGCTAGTCTTCCAAACGTCACTGACGAAGAGAACCTCGACGTCACCGCTTACCTTCAGTGAGCGGAAGAAGCTCGTCAACTCACCCACCTGCGCATGAAGATTCAGCAGGTGACCGACAGCCGCCATTACAATCTTCGGCGAAGCTTCGTTGAGTACCAGCCCGGGGACTGTGTGTGGGTATGGACGCCGATACGCCGACGTGGGCTCAGTGAAAAACTTCTGCGCTGGTACTTCGGACCATACAGAGTAGTTCAACGTCTCGGCCCACTCGACTACAAGGTTGTTCCCAACGGCGTTACGAACTCCAAACGGCGCCGTACTCGACCTAAAGTCGTCCATGTCGTGCGCCTCAAGCCATTCCTAGCGCGAACCTGAGGACTATTTAGTTGTTGTTGCTGTACTTAATAGATTATTGTCTTTATTATTGTACCTTCGTCTTTTATTAAAGCATCAGGCCGATGCCCTTTTCAGAGGGGGACAATGACACGTTCATTTTCTCATGTTCTCCTATCACACCGTTACACTACGTTCAGCGCAAACCGCGCCTACAATGTTCGAGAAGTTTCGAGGCTTTAGTAGATCGCTTTGTTAAGATTACGCCCGCCCCGCCGCGGTGGTCTAGTGGTTAAGGTACTCGGCTGCTGACCCGCAGGGCGCGGGTTCAAATCCCGGCTGTGGCGGCTGCATTTCCGATGGAGGCGGAAATGTTGTAGGCCCGTGTGCTCAGATTTGGGTGCACGTTAAAGAACCCCAGGTGGTCAAAATTTCCGGAGCCCTCCACTACGGCGTCTCTCATAATCATATCGTGGTTTTGGGACGTTAAACCCCACAAATCAATCAATCAAGATTACGCCCACTTCGAGAACGTCACAGATTATTCGGGAACCTACGTCGCCGCACGCGGTAACACTGGAATATTTGATGGCAAGGGTATAATTGCCGAGAGGTTTCACCGCTTGTCAGTTGATCGACGGCTGACGCTGCATTCGCAGCTATCAGTGCAAGTGTGCACTGTAACCCGACCTTACTTTCCATTTACCGGGCACAGGTTCGCCCAAATAAAAAGTTTCATCTGACCATCCAGTCTTCTGCCTTCAACCACATATGTCACGACCCCGTGACAATATATATATATATATATATATATATATATATATATATATATATATATATATATATATATATATATAATGGAAATAAGTGTATACCTAAAGGCTCATTTTTTCGTATTTTGACGCAATAATAATAAGATATAACGGACAATAACGCCAAGGAATGTGTAGGGGAAGAGTTATTAGAACTAATGTAATGTAAATAACAAGAAAGAAAAGTGGGTGAAGAAATAACTTGCCGTGAGCAGGTTATGTTGTTATGTTTATATATATATATATATATATATATATATATATATATATATATATATATATATTGTAAGCACATTCCAAGCATTTGATCGTTCTCACTTGCACATACCCATCATCATCGTTCTCACTTGCTCATACCCATCATCATCGTCCTCTCTCTTGGTGTGGTTCTGAGCCGAGCCAGACATCGCAGAATAAACGCTTCTGCTCGCCCTGCCTGCTCGCCGTACCTAGTCTGCCTGCGTCTTTCAGAGTGGTGGAGGTGCCGGGGTAAGATCCCGACGTCCTCCTACGTTCATTTCCCACCTGGAGCTCCGATCTGGTCGCCGATTGCACCCAGCCACCCACACAGGTATGCAGACATCGGACCTAACGCCTAGCCCTAACGCTACAGCCCCTACGCCGGCGGCTGCCCGCTCTTCATCTACTGTCACCAGCCCTCAGCGCGAACCGCCCGTGTTCGCGGGTCTTCGCGGTGACGACGTCGAGGAATGGCTTGACCTTTACAACCGTGTGGGTTCAGCCAATCGATGGACCGAAGCAGAGAAACTGAGCTACCTTCCTTTCTATTTGACCAGCGTAGCCAAAACCTGGTATTTTAATCACGAAACTGACTTCGTTGATTGGTCGACCTTTGCCAACAAACTGCGACAAATATTCGGATGCTCATCGGGTCGTTCCGAAGCCGCGAAACAGAAGCTGGCTGTGCGTCTACAACTGGCACATGAGTCGTACACTTCGTATATCGAGGATGTTTTGGCCCTCTGTCGCCGTGCGAATAAAGACATGACGGAAGATGAGCGCGTTCGCCACATCCTTAAAGGAATCGGCCCAATCGCATTCAACGCCTTGGCTGTTGGCAATCCCGCTACGGTTAACGACGTCATTTCGACATGCCAACGCCTTGACCAGTTGCAGTCCCTTCGGCTTCAACAAGACAGTGACCCACGCCTGATGCCTCCCTCTGAATTAAAAACCCTTATCCGCACAATTATCCGGGAAGAACTTCGAGACCTTGAACAGCAGCGGTCCACTGTCGCCTCCGCTCCGTCTCCACCATTCGACCTGCGGAATCTTGTTAAGCAGGAGTTAGCGGCAATGGCGACACCGACATCCCCGGTCGCTCCGCCAGCACGCCCGATGCCCACATACGCCGATGTGACGCCCAGGTCGACACCGGCAGCACCGGTTGTTCAAACGGTAATGCCCACATATGCGGAGATCGCTGCGATTCCGCCTGCTCCCGGGGCATCTAGCTCTACGGATACTGCTAGTAGCCATTTGGCTGCTATGCGAGGTGGAATGACTGCTGCACCCTTGTATCCTCAGTGGCGTCAATCCCGTCCTGTTTGCTTTTACTGCGGTATACGAGGCCACATTTCTCGTTACTGCCGTCGCCGCCAGCAAGAGGAACGACGAGGCTATGCTGAGTTCGAACGAGACCGGTTCCGAAGACCAGATCTTTATGCTCCAGACACCTACCCGTCCGCGCAGTACCGGTCTCCGTCTCCTCCAGTGTCCCCTCGTCAACATCAGGAATACCGCTCCTCCAGACGACGCTCTCCATCGCCCTATCGCCGCTCCGCATCGCCACTTCGTCCAATCATCTCCCGTCCTGTTGACCAATCTTCGGAAAACTAAGGATTGCAGTTTTTGGAGGGAAAACTGCGTCCCGTCGACCAACAAAAATACCTCCTGTTCGCCCAGCTAATATGTTGTCAGTGACTATTGAAGGTATTCCTGTGCAAGCTCTCGTTGACACCGGTGCAACCACTTCTGTTTTGCGTAGTGACTTGTGCTCGCGCCTCCGTAAAGTCAGAACGCCCTATGTGGGACCTGTGTTGCGTGGGGCAAATAACGTGCTGATTCAACCTGACGGACAGTGTACGGCTCGTGTTTCTATTGATGGTATACGTCACCACATCGAGATGATTGTGTTGCCCACGTGCATTCATGAACTTATCCTTGGTTGGGACTTTCTGCATTCCGCTTCCGCTGTTATATCCTTTAAAGAGAACGTCATTCACATAACGGATACAACGGATGCGCCCATTCCAGTTTCATCACCCTCGATCTCCAACTTGGTCATTGTTGAAGACTGCGTCCTGCACCCTGGTCACGAACACGTGATAGCTGTCGCATCTACCCAAGTAACCGACGGTGATGCACTTGTGGCTCCTTCGTTTCGCTGCACCTCCCGTGGAATTCTCGTCGCCTCTTGCCTCCTCCGGTTTTCCTCTGGCTGCGCTTTTCTGCCCGTTTCTAACACAACTGCAGAATCTGTGCTGCTGCCCAAGGGAATGACAGTGGCAAAGATTGACTTCTCTCCATTGACCTCCATCGCGACACTCTGCCCGTCTTCGTCACCAGTACCAGCTCCAGGTTCACGTTCTTTCCCTTTTCGACCTGTCATTGGTTCAGACCTCACACCAAAACAGTCTGAAGCACTATTGGCCCTTTTGGCTAAGCACAAAGCCTGCTTTGATAGCTGTACCACAACACTGAGTCAGACTTCCGCGGCTGTACATCGCATTGAAACCGACGGTTCTCGTGTGATACGCCGTCGCCCATATCGGGTTTCGCAATCAGAGAGAGAAATAATTGAAAAAGAAGTGAACGAGATGCTATCGCGAAATATAATACGACCTTCTTCGAGTTCCTGGGCATCTCCAGTCGTTTTAGTTAAAAAGAAGGATGGCTCTGTTCGTTTTTGCATTGACTACCGCGCGTTAAATAAGATCACACGCAAGGACGTATATCCTATGCCTAGAATTGATGACGCTTTAGACACACTGCAAGGGGCGAACTATTTTTCGAGCCTTGACTTACGATCAGGTTACTGGCAAATCCCCATGAACGAGGCTGACAAAGAAAAAACTGCATTTGCCACACCGGACGGCCTTTATGAATTTAATGTAATGCCATTCGGCTTGTGCAACGCTCCAGCCACGTTTGAGCGAATGATTGATACTGTTCTTCGTGGCCTAAAATGGAAGACCTGCCTCTGTTACTTAGATGATATCGTTGTTTTTTCAAGTACCTTTGCCCAACATCTTCAACGATTAGACGAGGTGCTACAATGTCTCTCCAAGGCTGGCCTTCAGATAAATACAAAGAAGTGTACATTTGCCAGCAAAAGCATCAAAGTCCTCGGTCACGTCGTTTCCAAAGACGGAATCCAACCAGATCCCGAGAAGATCGCAGCTGTGCTACAGTTCCCTCGACCGTCCAACCAAAAGACGTTGCGCAGCTTTCTTGGTCTCGCGTCCTATTTTCGTCGCTTTATACGCAACTTTGCTACCTTAGCGGCTCCGCTAAATAAGTTATTGGCCACTGGTGCTCCTTTCTCATGGTCCAACGACTGCGAATCTGCATTTGAAATTTTGAAAGAACGCCTGACTTCCGGACCAGTGCTGCGCCACTTCGATGAGAGAGCGCCTACCATACTCCATACTGACGCAAGCGCACAAGGCATTGGAGCAGTCCTTCTGCAGCGTGATTCCACCTCTAAAGAGCAGGTTGTGGCCTACGCTAGCCGGACTCTGTCAACAGCTGAGCGGAATTACACCATCACGGAGCAGGAGTGCTTGGCTATCGTATGGTCGATACAGAAATTCCGCCCGTATCTCTACGGTCGGCACTTCACCATCATCACCGACCACCACGCACTCTGTTGGCTTTCATCAATGAAGAATATGTCAGGACGTCTTGCGCGCTGGATACTGCGCTTACAAGAGTACGACTTTACAGTTACGTACAAGTCTGGCAAATGTCATCATGATGCCGACGCGCTGTCCCGGTGCCCACTTTCGCTCTCTCGTGACAATACGTCCACCGCATCGCGTTCGAATGACTCTGACACCCAGCTTGTCTCACAACACGTATCGCTCGCATCGCTGGATCCAATGCAGCTATCTTCGAACTCCGATTTACGTTCACTTCAGCTGGCAGATTCCTACTGTCGGTCTTTCATTGATCGCCTTCGCGGTGTCACTAAACCACCCAACAGCCGCTTGCGACGCCAGCTTCGACAATTTCGCCTTCAGGACGGTGTGCTTAAGCGCTACATTTACCATCCCACCGGTAACAAGTGGGTGCCAGTTCTTCCCCGCTGCCTTCGTCTTCGAGTTTTGGAAGCATTCCACGATGATATTGCTGCCGGTCATCTAGGCTTCCACAAGACCTACGATCGCATCAAGACGCGCTGCTTCTGGCCTGGCTTGTCCACAACGGTGGCCAAATACGTGGGCTCGTGCGCGTTGTGTCAGCACCGCAAGCGATCCACATCCCCGCCTGCTGGTTTCCTTCAGCCTCTTCCCTGTCCCACCACACCATTCGAATTTGTCGGAATAGACTTGTATGGTCCTTTGCCGTTGACACCTTCCGGTCACCGTTGGATCGTCACTGCAGTCGACCATCAAACAAGATACGCCGAGACTTCACCTCTTCATTCTGCTACCGCCACAGAAATCGCCAATTTTTTCTTGAACTCCATCGTCTTGCGCCACGGAGCCCCTCGCGTCCTTTTGAGTGACCGTGGCAAAGCCTTCCTTTCCAAGGTCCTGGATGAAGTCCTGCAGGCGTGCAATACAGTGCATAAAACCACTTCTACATACCATCCGCAAACGAATGGCCTTACCGAGCGCTTCCACCGAACACTCTCTGACATGATATCGATGTACTTGCATCCTGACCACAAAAATTGGGATAACATTTTACCGTTTGTCACCTTCGCATACAATACTGCGGTACAACGATCAACTGGCTACAGCCCGTTTTTTCTCGTGTACGGCCGATCTGCCTCCTCGGTCTTCGACACGGCATTTTTCTTTGCACCGGCTCCAAGCAGTACCTCGCTCCCAGAAGAGTTCGCAGCCCGAGTCACACAATGCCGTGAAATTGCTCGCAAAAACACGGAAGCAACCCAAAAGGAGAGAAAACATCGCTGTGATAAAAAACGACGCGACGTGGCCTTTAATGCTGGCGATAAGGTTTTACTATGGACCCCGGTTCGAGCGTCGGGCCTTTGCGAGAAATTTCTTCACCGGTATGTTGGCCCATACACCGTTGTACGACAGACATCTCCAGTTAACTACCTCGTCACCCCGCTTCAGTCTGTCACTGACCGCCGTCTGCGCAGCACGGAAATAGTTCACGTCTCACGCATGAAGCCTTTTGTTACTCGTTCGGCCGATCTCTGACTGGCGGCCAGGTTGGCCGCTTCGCAGAGGGGGGGGGAAATTGTAAGCACATTCCAAGCATTTGATCGTTCTCACTTGCACATACCCATCATCATCGTTCTCACTTGCTCATACCCATCATCATCGTCCTCTCTCTTGGTGTGGTTCTGAGCCGAGCCAGACATCGCAGAATAAACGCTTCTGCTCGCCCTGCCTGCTCGCCGTACCTAGTCTGCCTGCGTCTTTCAATATATATATATATATATATATATATATATATATATATATATATATATATATATATATATATATATATATATATATATATATATAACTGTTTAATAGATTCAGCCCGACGTTTCGGTTTCGACGGGAGCCCCGAATTTTTCAAGGTATTATGCCTTGAAAATGACGGGCCCATCATCGAAACGTCGGCTAAATAAACAGTTGTTATGCATACTGACATATATATGTGCTATGAAGAAAAGTAAGAGCCTAACCAGAAAACAAGCATCTCGTTTGCTACCCTGCACTAGGGAAGTGGGAAAAAGTAATGAGAAAGAGTGAGTGAGAGGGAAGTGAAAACACATGCACACTAGAATATCACAATCCTTCGACGAGGCGGGTCACTCGCAGAAACTTCAAGTCTCAGGAATTCAGGTCAACAAAAAGTGCGAACGCTCTCAAAGAATTCAGATATGTCAATAAGCTCTTCAGCTATGCCCACTCTAGATGCTTGTGAACCGACTGGACTTGAGATCATTTTTTTTGTAGGCACGATTCTAGGACCTTGGATATGTGCTTCGTGAGCGCAGAAGGCAGCTTAAGTGCCGCTAAAGTACCAGAAATCAACGAATCTCAGTGACTGCCTGTAGGAGGGTTGAGCACTTGCACGCATGCTCGTGATTCTGCTTATTCCTATTCTTTTCTTCTGTCTCTTTTCTTTGGCCTTTCTATTTCTTCACCCGCTGTAGGGTAGAAAACCGGAGGAGCGTCTAGCTACCGTTCCTGCGTTTTTTTTGTTTCTCTCTCTCAAAATCCCGCACAGATTTTATTCGATGTTTGTAATTTTTTGAAAAGTCGACGTTTCGTGCATTGGTTCTTGTTATTACGAAACACCGCAAATTTCTAGTCTTACAGTGTACATTAACTCTCTAAGCTTAATCTCTGTATTATCGAACTGCGTGTTTATTTTCCTTGGGTTAGTTTGCGTACAAGCACGTTTTTCTTTTATTCTTGTTACTGAAAGTATAATTGATTTACCTCGATTGAAGATATTGTCAGGTAATACCAGTGATATTGTCAGACTGCCACATATCAAAGCGGTATGAATTTTATAAAAATCAATTTACGTACGCAAAAATAAATAGAGAAACAAACCCCCATGAACTCAGCTTACACACCGAAGGCTTGAAACAACGATCATATCGTGCTTTCTCTTGCCTATAAAGTTCAAGTTTTAAAGTAGTGCTTCTCTCACGTCAGCGATTTACTCGTGCAAAAGTTTCATAGCACGCGTGTGCCGTTTGGCCCCTGTTTTTTTCAACAGGCCACGCCGTTGCAGTGATTCCCTGGAGCAAGCGCTTACACTACGTGCTTGCATGATCCCGCCGACAACCGCACGCTGCGTGCGTCGGTGGCGTTAAATATTGAAATCGTACTGGCGCGCACAACGAGTTCGAGAGAGCGGAGCAGGGATGCCACCAGCTTCCCACTCTGCAGCGTTGCTCACGCGGTGGTTGAGCCTGATAGCAAAAGCGCGTAGTACGTACTACGCACAAACATCGAACGCTGCCTGCGAGAGCGTCGTGAGCCTATAGATTCCGGGGACCTCTCAACGAAGCGCCGGTGCTATCGTGTTTACGCTACGCTGCCATACCGCTGTAATGAGGTGCTTGGCGCCTATGGAGAGATATACTCAAAACATGTACTCGGATGCGGGGAAGAAACTAAGCTCCTAAAGAGAAAGAAAAAAAAGAGATTGTTGAGTCGTGTCGTTCGGCATTAAAGTGGGTTCCCACAGCGCTCTTTGAAACACGGCACGTTTCAAATGTGCTCCAATAAAAAATGGAAAAGTTTATAACGCGCAAATCACGAGGCGATTTTTTTGTGCTTTCGCGTTTTCTTTCTTTTTATAATTATTTTTCTCTTTTTTTACTGAAACTAGGATACTAATCCTCACCTTCCTGTTTGCAATAACATTGCAGACAGCGAGAACGAGGTGGTACTGGTTGAAATACACCGCTTGATTGCGCTCTCAAAATCCGCGTCACAAAGGAAAAAAGGACGAAAAAAAAACGAGGGCCGATTAATCGCGCTGAGCCATAATTTTTGAGCCGAAAAAGTTTCACGCTGGCACTCGCAGCCCGTGTATGTGGCCGGCGGCAATTTGAGTTCGACAAGCACGAAACCCTCCCGAATTATTTGTCGTTAGAGGCGCTCGTAGGCAGCTCTTTCTTATCAGGCGCTGCTGATTGGGTAGATGACAAACGCGCTCTAATCGCTGGATTACGCCGTATGTTTGCGGTTTTTCACTGTAATATTTTTGTCGTATGCACGTGTGCACACAGGGCGAGATTTAAATTTTATCCAATGAAATAAAGTCGTTCGTTGCGAGGTTTTGCGAACGTTAGGCGCGTGAGTAAAGCTCAATTTTTCTGAGTTTGGTCTTTTACTGCATTTACGTACACAACGTTTCTGCCTTTTGTTCTTCCTTGCTTTGCACGAACGTCTTTACTTGCTTGGAATAACAAATGTGCACTAGAAAATTTATGCTTCCTTCATTCCTTTTAGCACTTTTGCCGTGGTAATTTGATGTATCCTTCTCCCCTCCGAACGCAGTATTTATTTGAGGCATGTAAAACAACATGAATTGATCAATTTTTCAGCTTATCGTGATTGTCATATTTGCAGCCGGTTTATTAATTGAATAAATTTTCTTTGTTCTTAACTGTATGCTGAAATCAGATGCAGTTGGAATCGGGGTTAGGCGTTGGTTATTCTTATTTTTGTTGGCGTATTGAATTCAGCAGAGTATCTCTTCCGAAGTACATTCTTTCTAATTACTCTCGTTAGCATATAAGGTTTTACACGAAGAAACTCTACGGCTGTCAGGTGTCAATCAAGTGGAGAGGTTTGCTGACGCACAACTGGAGTCCTTCGTTGCCGAACGTACGACGCCACATGTGCGCATTACGGACAGCCTTTCCTAATATCAAGAACAGCACGTTTACATAGGGCGAAACTTTAGCAACGCAGACCGTATTTTATTTAAAGTTGAAAGCTGGGTCAATTCAAGTAGGGAAAAAAATCTTGCTTTCTCGGACCTGTGTTTACGAGCATTTTTATAAGTTTTTATAAAGCGGGTGCCTTGATGCAAAGGTGCGTGGACGAAGCGCCTGAAAGACTCCTGACTAGAGGAGAGATGAGGGCTCTGCATGGATTGTCTGTGTTAAATATTTAAACGGAAGCTGGCCTAAACAATTAGGCAGCGTATACCCACAAGTGATTTGGGGGATCGATTCCAGTCGCCTCGGTAGTAACATTCTAGTTGACCATAACTCAGCTTAATCACCACATATGTAATCCTGCCATCACAAAAAACCAGCTAGTGGTTGGTTGATTGATCAGTCAGGCATGCTTCTGGCCACCAAAATTGTGTTGCGTCCTGGGCTCACGCCAAAAGTCAATGACTATGCAACTAGGTCCCACATTATTAGCTCAAAACTCTGCATTAGTGACGAAATTGTGTCAGTGCGAATGAATGAGTGTACTATGGCAACAAACTATAACAAATAAAAGAAACCAGCAAACAGGTATTTAAAGGAGGCTCACTGTGAAACAATGCCACGATAACTGATTCCATACAAAAGATCAAAAGAATAGTGTTGTTGCAAAATATTCAGGCTGACACACCAACACTGTTACTAACTAACCACCCATATTCCTTAAAAAGGAAGATCACTGCGCGTAAATAGTAATAGGGAAGCGGAGAGTTACAGTTCGAAAACAAAGCCTAAAAAGAAGTGAGCGTGATCAGGATGAAAAAGAGGAGCTGTCGGTGATAATCCTTTCTTCGAGCTGACGGCAAACGCCAATGGAATCGGAAAACAATAAGACACCGACGAAACGAGAGAGCCCTTTGTAATTGCAAAATCGATGCGCGCGAAAGCATTAGGTGGGTGAACGGGTTCGTTGAGTTCGCCGAAAGAAATGTAAAAAGAGAACGTGTTGGTAAGGGGCGTCGTACCATGGTCGTTTCTTAAAGTATGATGATAACTCTGGAGCGCGAAAGAAGAAAAAAAGAATGTGTAGGAATGTGAGACCGTAAAAGCCGTCGCTTTCAAAGGTTAACGCCTAAAAATAAAAGATAGAACAAGAAAATATAATGAAAAAAATAAGCAATGAAAGAAGATCTAAGATAAAGAAAGTGTAGGACAATCTTTTTTTTTCATGCGGACTAGTTGTGGCTGTGTAACATCAAAGAAGAGGGCGAGACTTTTCAAATATCAAAGAAAGAAAGAAAAAATGTAAAACGGAACTGAGGAATCATGACGATGCCATATCGCAAGGCGACGGAACAAATGGGAAAGAGCCTCGGGAAGGCGCAGGAGTTCCGCCGCGAATGGTGGTGACGGGCCTCGCCTATCGACGACTTCTTAGTTCGCCGCGAGGTAACGACGCGAAGCGGCGAGCATATGCGGACCACGTCTCTGAGCACTGAGTGCAGTTTGGAAGTCGGACAAGAAGCGAAAAAAAAAAGGCTTTTGAGGCGAGCTCGGTCTAACGTTGAACGAATACACAGAGCGGTTGGGTGTGCGGTCGTGTACACGCATACATAGACGCCGTGTTGAAACTGTCTGCTGTGTATATAGCGCCCGTGAAGGCGATACTGGCAGTATGGGAACTCATTTTAAAAAGGGGTCGCGGCGAGACTTTTCTGCAGCCGGCCCTTATTTGCATGAGAAGCTCACGGTACCTTGTCATGAATAGGCATGTATGGCAGGGATATATATAGTATGGGAAGGCATACTGTCCTAGCCTTTAAAACACATTGCTTAGGTACAGGTGTCTGTTTGACTTCGTTAAATTGGAAGAGACACAATGACAGAGGCTTAACTTTTCTAAACGCAGTGGTTTTTTTTTTGCGAAATGTATGCTTGGCTTGACTTTGCAAAGCTTATGAAAACAGTGTTTCATTAAAGTTAGGATTCTCTTTCTTCGTCTTGCTGAAAGACAGCAGCGGCTGCAGTAACGTTGATGTTGGTAGCTTCTCTATAACGGGCTAATATGGTGTACATTTGCTTTTGTGTGTCAAGAGGAACTTCGCCTCAGGTTTTTCAGTCGGCCATGGTGTCATACAAACCTTTTGTAGGATTATATGCAGACTGTCAGTTGTGCTCAAGCGTATGCATAGACGATTCATTAAGGGCACTATATATGAAAGGAATAAGCAGTGAGTGATCAAGCGCTGGCACAGCAGCGACGAAACCTTATTCTGGTAACGTGGAATAAAGGCGTCCCGGCTCCGACTAAGTGACCAAGTGCAAGTGAGGCAGCTGTGAACCTTTCGTCTGCTCACGTAGCACAGGAACGACCAGGCTCTGAGCGGAGGGACCAAACGAAGAGCACCCGGGAAACATTCATCTAGTAACAAAGTACAGGGGCGACCATGCTCCGAGCGAAGGGACCAATCGTCCACGTAACAGCAGCGAAACTTTCGTCCGGTAATGTGGCACGAAAGCTACCAGGCTTCTAGCTCAGCGACCAAGTGTTAAATAATAATTCGGAAGAACGCCGAAAATGACGAAGAGGAGCGTGCCCGGATGGTGCGCCCACTTTAAATTTTTGTTTTAAATGCGAAGCACTTCTTAGCAAACATGGGCGACTTTGGGCGTTTCTATCTATCTATCTAGCCACGTACGACTTTTAGCTCCCCTGGCCGTTTCGATAATGGTATCGATACCAAACTTGGTATCGATACCATGACTGTATGAAGAACATATAATTCCTATTCAAAACATGAAAATAATGACATGTATGCCATGATTTACATGTCATCGCCTGCAGCTCTCGCGGTGGCTTCGTTCACATGGCATGTTGCAAAGCTGGTATGGTATCACATGATTGCATGGCGAACACAAGCAACAGACCCTGATTGATTGATATGTAGGTTTTAACGTCCCAAAACCACCATATGATTATGAGAGACGCCGTAGTGGAGGGCTCCGGAAATTTCGACCACCTGGGGTTCTTTAACGTGCACCCAAATCTGACAAGCATCAGACCCTAACATGACAATCATAACATGCGTGTCATGTAACAACATAACTACATGCCACGTGTATGATGCACTCGCGGCCGTTTTACTAGCGTCACCTATACCAAATTTAGTATTACACTACGTGCATGCATGACGAAGGTACATGTATAATTGAAGTTTTTGCGCACACACACAAGGACACAGAAGAAGGGAACACAAGGACCAGCGCAGACTAACAACTGATTTTTATTCAGTAAGAACACAGAATATATACGCTTACTTGCACCCCATGATCACCGCGCATGAGCAAAAACGGCATCGTACAATCTTAAAAACCAAATATCACATGTTGTTCAGCAATTCAATTTCTTTTTCACTAAGCGATATCGACGGATGGCTGACGCACATATCTTTAAGTCTAGAGATGTGCCACGCTTCTACTATTTCTCTTGTTGTCTGATTTGGGTGTACATACACCACCTCAGTTTGATCAAACAACGGCTTACATGCACTAAAAGAACAACGCGCACAGTGCAGTGCTAAATGTGTTTCCGGCCTCCCTTTCAAGTTGGTCATGTGCTCCTTCAATCTCACATTTAAGCATCGGCCAGTCTGACCGACATAAAAGTTCCCACAACTGAAAGGGGTCTTATAAACTACCTTTCTTTTGCACTCAACCACCTGATGACCTGCACGCTTGGAACAATTGCCTCCGATATCTCTCGTCCTTTCCTCGTACAGATTATTTACAGCCGGACACACGCCCCCTAGTTTGTTCTTTGCCGAGAATACAACTTTGACACCATATTTAGCTGCCACCTTCTTAAGTTTATGGGAGAAACCATGCTCGTAGGGGATTACCGAAATTTTCTTTGTATCTTGGCTTCTTTCCTCTTTCTCCCCGGATTTCATTTTCTTCATTAATCTTTCGCTTGCAGTTAGAAGAAACGAGTTAGGGTATCCTGCCTTTTCCAGCTTTACCTTCTGTTCAAGGAAAGATTCTTTTAACTTGTGCTTACATGTTTTTGTAAGAGCTGAATTGAAACACCCCATTGCTATACCGTTTTTTACTATCCTTGAATGGGAGGAAGCGTACTGCAACAGGGGCTTCTCTGTTGCTCATGCGCGGTGATCATGGGGTGCAAGTAAGCGTATATATTCTGTGTTCTTACTGAATAAAAATCAGTTGTTAGTCTGCGCTGGTCCTTGTGTTCCCTTCTTCTGTGTCCTTGTGTGTGTGCGCAAAAACTTCAATTATGCAGCAGTACCAACTAGCCCGTCTTTCCGTATTATTGAAGGTACATGACTGGTGCAAGCATGATAATCAGGAGTTGCGTGTCATGTAGCAACATGACTACATGCCGAGCTCATGACTCGCCGGCAGCCGTTTTGCTAGCGTCACATATACCGAACTTGTTATTACAGTACATTAATGGATGGCGAAGGTATGTGATTGTTTCAAACATAATAATCATGAGATGCGTGTCATGTAACAACATGACTACATGTCACGCTCATGATGCGCTGGCGGCCGTTTCGCAAGCTTCACTTATGCCAAATCTGGTATTACGTGACGCCAATGGATGACGAAGGTATGTTACTGGGGCAAACATGACAATCATGAAATGCGTGTCATGTGAGAACATGACTTCATGCCACAGTCAAGGCGGCAATACATTTCGACGTGACGTGGTGCGCGTGCTCGCCAGCGTTCATTTCGTCGCGTCATGCTGGAGTTGCCACGCCAGGCATCGGTCCTGCCATATACTCGCGGGAGCACGCCACGCTACGTTGCTTTGACGCATGCGCGTTTCAGCGCGTCTGGCGTCCCTCCGTCTCGAAAAGAGGGAGACGCAGTGTTGTCTGGGTAAGGCATCGGCGCGAAACGCAGCATGTTGCATTTTGTGCCATTTACCATTGGGCCGCGCCGACGGACGCTGGTCGCGCCTGGCGTCCAGTTATAGAGTGCTCGCTTTTTGCTAACGTAGCATCGCTGTGCCCAGCGTGCGCGCGCGTCAACGCTACATTGGAGTATATTAGGCCCTTCATTATGCGCTCACGGCCGGTTTTCTAACTCCACATATACCAAATTTGGTGATAGGAGATGTCAATGGATGACGAAATATATGACTGGTGCAAACATGATAATCCAAAACGCGTGTCATATAAGAACATAACAAGGTACCACGCTCAATGCGGGCTCGCGGCCGTTTCGCTAGCTTCATATATACTACATTTGGTATCACGTGACGTGAATAGATGACGAAGGTAAACGACACATTCAAACATGATAATCATGACACGGAAGTCATGTAAAGCATCATTTACCTCCACCTGATAAGGTTGTGCTAATTTTAAAGTGACATATCAATATTTCTCATTCGTGCTTCGCATACCATCGATTCCGACTGCACGTGGGATCTGCCAATTTTTTTTTAGTTTTTAACCCAGCGTCTAATAAACAAGGCGTTCTCTATTACGGCATGCAACATCGTGGTGCTGTGCCAGGATCCAAACGAGCAGTTGAAGACCCCTAAAGGTGAGGCGAGCTCCCTGGAGAGGACAGATGATCGACGCGATCAACGCGGTGACGCTGGTCGACGAGCGAACAATAGAAGTCATAACGAGACTTCAATTTCTGACGTGAAGACATGGAAAGGCTACGACAAGAACGCACGATGGTCTGAGTGGTGGTCAGCAGGATCATCAGCGGTATGGAGACTCTTACGCAGACGGAACCAACGCCGACAGGTGAGATAAGCGATCTTCTTAAGCTGATGAAGATAAAGGAGACTCAGTTAACGAACCTTGACAGCCAGATAAAAGAGTATGTGGTTGAGGATAACCTTGGGGATGAGATTCAAAGCGTTGGGCAACACCAAGATTCTATTGTCCTTGCGAAGTCCTGCGCCGAACGCATTTTATCTGCACCTCAAGTAGTATAGATAGGCACGCATCTCATCATGAGTCCCCTCGAGCGTATGCACAGATTAAGCTTCCTGGACTTCATATACCAACGTTTCTTGGTGACCCCGATAATTGGCCTGAATTTTGGGATCAATTTGATTCAACTATTCACCAAAATGGGCATCTCGCCGACGTAGACAAGCTGAAATAGCTCCAGAGCTACCTGGCAGGCAAAGCGAAAGGTGTCATTAGCGGCATGACAACAACCTACAAAAGTTATAGCTCAGCTACAGATATTCTACAAGAAAGATTTGACCATAAATCACTGATTGTAAACTACGACATGCACCGACTTCTCAACCTACGTAAAGTACACTAACGCGAAGATTTTGACAGGCTGCAAAGGCTCTATGAAGAGCTTCAAACTTGTGTGACGTCCCTTCGTAAGCTTGATGTCGAAGAGAGAGATTATGAAGTGTTGCTCAAAACGGCAATAATACAGAATCTTCCGCAAGAAATGGTACTTTGTTATACTCAGCGCACTTTGTCTTCGAAAAATACAAGTGGTTCTTTAAGCCCACCAGATGAATTATCTGTTCTTCTAGAGTTCTTGAGCCTGGAAGTGAGAAGCCGGGAGCAGGGGTTGCTGATGACGGTTGATCACTGAGAATGAGCCTGTAGTGCTATCATCACCATCATCATTTCTCAATCACCGCGCCGCGCCTCTCGCGCAGCTGGTGCTAGCTCGAGCTGCACGAGGATTAGAACGAGCTCACGCACCTGGCGCGTCGGACGGGGACAGCTACCGTGGCTCGGCTTCGGGCGTGGAATAAAGTGGCGAGATCGGCACGGCCCCGTCGGCTGCCTTCGACGCCGTCTCACGTCTCTCTTCTCTCGCCGCTACATTGGTGACCCGGAGAACACGCCCTTCGCCGAATGGCCCGCTGCCATGTTCCCGCAACTCTGCCCGCCAGTACCGCCGTTCCAATCGACCTACCCCAAGGTATGGTTCATGCAGCTCGATGCCGTTCTGGCGTTGAATGGCGTCACGGACCAGCCGCTGATGCACGCCATTCTTCAAGACGCCCTTCCGGTAGAGTTGCGTCATCTCTCTGGCACTTCAACCTCCAGCCAGCAGCCTTACGATGACCTCTGCTCTGCGGTGCTTGCCAGCTATGGCCTCACCTACCACCCGCTGCCGTTCACCCGCGACTTACAGGTTTCGTCTGCGTCGCAGCGTGCGGTACCCTCCTGCCCGAAAGTCTTCACTGACCGGGACCTAACTTCCCCGACTACGTCTCCTACAACATCTCGTCCGGCCACTATCAACGCGAGTCCCGCGTACGAATGCCCATCCGACGAGGTTCAGAACACTCGTGCTGCACGCGACCACTCAGCCACGAAATCCGACGAGCTTCTTCAATACGTTCCTGTAGCCAACGACCGGGTCGCCACGAGGTGCATTTTTTCGAAGTCCACGGCCGATTGTCCCTCGGGCACTCTCGCCACCCGCATGTCTTCTCCGGCCTACACAGACCACGATTTCTAAGACATGTCAGTCTCCACGACGGCTCATCGCCGCATGCCCCGGAGTCTGCAAAGACTACGGATATCCTCACGCTCACTATTCGCCCCTTGGTCGCGGAGACTTCAGCGTCGACGATGTCCGAACACGCCTCCCCACCCACCTCGACGCTCTCTGCGTCCTGCCAGCAGCGACCATCTTCAGCCCCGCAGTCTCCCGCAGCCGAAGTTAAAGTCATAAGCCGTCAACCACAGCCAAACTTCCGAGAGGCTGCGACTATGACTGACGCAGCTGAGGACGACGTACCTGGCGCGCCTATGGCACTGCAGACTACATATGCCACACATGCTGTAGAAGTTGTCATCGATCATGCAGACCTGCACACCAACCCTCATGCACGGAGAACCGATGGTCTTTCAGGTGTGCCACCTGATCCTCCATCAAAGCTCACGTCTTCTGAGCTTCACAACTATTCCCCAGAGCATTTGGCGCCAGATGCAGTCCGCCACACAGGCTCGTTGGTAACAACAGCGACGACGTGCGGTCCAACTGCATATCTGCCGCCCTTGATAGTATGCCAATGAAATCGTCACGTTCGGCATAGTACAGAGAGGCCATTTTTCAAGCCTCTTGCTAAACAGTCATGTGTTGCAGCCTTGGCCCTCAAGACGGCGCAAACACCTACGAGGTTTTCCCGACGCAAGGGCCAACCACTTGCCGTGCACATGACTAGCCGCAATGCACGGCGTTTCTGCATCCGTCGACTCGGCCACACGCCCCGGCATGCCGGTCGCAGTGCTACGCGGAGGCCGGTGTTTCATCGACAGAGACGTCCGAACCAGCACGACCGCGACGCTGCTCCTTGTCGACAGCATGCTCGGCACCCTGTGCGCTGTCCCGAGACCCCGCTGTGGCTGTGAAACTTCAGTGCTCGGTCATCATGGGTGCGTTCCGACCCTTCACACTATTTCGCCCACATTGCCGACGCGAGCTCTTCAGCGCCTGTCCACAGTTACAGCTGTGGGCACGTTTGTCAGCCGCGTCTACTCGAAACGGTGGGTGCGCATTCGAATGGTCCCACCGCGTAATTGTGGGATGGACATGTCTATGAACACAGCGACCCGGCACTTCCTTCTTCGTCCCTTGCGCTTCTCCCAGAGTCGCCCACCGGAGACACACTGCCTACTGATGGCCCATAAACGTTGACAACCTGGACTTGCCAAATGAACACTTTATGGATTGCCGTTCATGTATATAGCATTTGTCGCTTTCTTTCTTTTTTCATATGCCTTCAAATCGCGTGCAAAGCGCTAGGGGGGGAGCCCTGTAGTGCCATCATCACCATCATTATTTCTCAATCACCACGCCGCGCCTCTCGCGCAGCTGGTGCTAGCTCAAGCTGCGCGAGGATTAGAACGAGCTCACGCACCTGGCGCGTCGGACGGGGACAGCTACCGTGGCTCGGCTTCGGGCGTGGAATAAAGTGGCGAGATCGGCACGGCCCCGTCGGCTGCCTTTAACGCCGTCTCACGTCTCTGTTCTCTCGCCGCTACAAGCCCTAACCGGCAAACCAAATTTCAAGAAAGATAACCGAGGTTAAGCGTCTATGTTAACCGTCAAATTCTGTCCAGAGAGTTGTATGTTCTGCGATGATAAAGGTCACACGATGGATGGCTGCCCAGCTGAGCTAACGCTAGAAGAGCAAGAAGAGAAACTGCGCAAGTTGGGATGTTGCTTCCGATGTGGTCGACCATTTCACAGAGCAAATAAGAGCGGAAGCTGGAAGAGGCTGAGTTGCGCAAAATGTAATGGAATACACATCACTTATTTGTGCTACCCGAAATGTAACAGAAAAAGAACGAAACGCAGACCACTGTTTCCAGCTCGTCTGCGGACGCTTCAAAGAGCACAGTACTTCTACAGACCGCGCAAGTCTGGGCTCAAGGCACTGGAAGGAAAGGCCTTGTAAGAATGTTCTTTGATGGCGGTAGTCAAAGCAGCTTCACCCCAGGAGATTTGTCTCGAAAGCTGAAAGCTGAAGAACAGCTGTCTATCTCTGATCCGGAAATATTTCTGCACCTGGGAAAGCTTATCGGCGAGTACGAATGACGCTGAACAGCCAGTAGGACTCAAACTCGACTGAAATAAAACCTATTGAAGTCTCACAAGTTTGCAGTGACCCGTCATCATTAACAGCGACACATACGCTTGAAAGAATGAGGGACCGCAACTTACGTTTGGCCGATGTCACTCTATTCTAGGTTTTACCTGAGCCTGCAATGTGCATGCTTATAAAAGCTGATGATTACTGGCAACTCGTCAAGGCAAAACTCAATTCATCGACTGGACGACTCCTTCGCCGCCGTTGAAACTATCGTGGGATGGACACTACATGGCGATGCCAGAAGTTTGCCGAAGCTCAAACAGCCAGACACTGTAAGGAGCTTTAACGTATATTCAATGGAAGCCAACGTCGCCGAGTGACTGGGAGCATTCTGGGAAGTGGTGCATCTGAGACTGGCCCATGAAGAGATGAATTGCAAAGATGACGAATACGTTCTGCAGAACTTGGTGGAATGAACTTCTAAAACCAATGGATGCGACGAGGTTGAACTTCCTTGGCGCAAAAAGTATTTTCGAGCTGAAAAATAACCAAGATGTCGCTTTGAAAAGGCTTGAGTCTCTGCAGAATAAGCTACGCCGGGAGCCAGACTTTTACAAAGAATATGACAATGCGATAAGAAGCTACTACAACGATGGCTTTGCTGAGAAGGTTCTAATGAGCAGTATGAGCGGTCATGTCACCTATTACATGCCACACAGACTTGTACTAAGACGTGACGGAAATTCAGGAAAGGTACAGCTGGTATTCGACGCCTCGTCCCACGCTCCAGGCTCTCCTTATATCAACGACGTCTTGTGCACAGGGCCCAATTTGAACCCCAACATTCTTGACTGCTGCTTACCTTTTGCAACTTCAAGATTGGAATTTCCGCCGACATCGAAAAAGCATTTCTTCACGTGTAACTGGGCGAACAAGACCGAGACGCATTTCGTTACTTTTGGTTTGAGGAAGGGTCTTCTAACCTCGAAGAACTACGCATGACAAGGGTTCCTTTCGAAGCTTGCAGCTGCCCTTTCTTTCTTACGGCAACTCTGCGACACCACTTCCAACTAATATAAGGCAAATACCCTATGACTGCCAAACTACTAAAATACCATTTCTACGTCTGTGATTTGGTCATCGGAGCACAGAGCGTAGAGAAAGCACAAACAATTGTTAGCGACTGCTTCAGTATTCCGAAAGGGGCGGAGATGAATTTAACAAAGTGGACGATAAATGATGGACAGCTATGGGACTATTACAACCGCCAAGACTTGAAGATACAGTTGGATGTAGGAAATAAAAAGAAGATTCTTGGACTTGTTTGAGATACCGACAAAGATATTTTAAAGCCATTGCTTAACGAGATGCTTGAATCAATAGGTGAGCTAGAGGTTACGAAGCGAGAGATTTTGAACCTTGCCTCTCTTATGTATGATCCCTTCAGATTCCTGGCGCCATTCGTTCTGGTGGTGAAGGTATTAATACAAAGGCTGTGGCTACAGAAATACACCTGGGTGCGCGCCTACCCAAGCCTATTCTAAAGGAGTAGACATCATGGACGAAAGGCCTCCCAATAGTCAGTGAGTTGCAAGTTCAGAGGCATTTTGGACAATTTCTTCCGGAGAACAATTTCCATGCTGCCATACATGCCGTTAGCATTATTGTCCCACGACTAGGGCTCATGGGAGCACTTGTTGCAGCTCGAATTATTGCAACAGTGAGACGTGCCCTAAACTTATCAGACTTCGCAATTGTTATGTGGACAGACTCTATGATCGTGTTTACTCGACTACGAAGTTCAACAAAGCGCTGGAAACAATTAGAAGAAAACTGAGTGTCTACGATACTCTCCTTGACAGAAGTGAATATCTGGAGACATTGCCCAGTGCCCAGGTGGTCAAAATTCTGCTAATTTCTTGTCTGGAGCAGCCACCGCCGAGCCACCAACTCCAACAAAGCTCGCTTTGGAGGAAAGGACCAAACTTTCTCCACACTGAGACGACAATCGACGAGCCCTGCTACAGCGAGGATGCACTCGACATAGAAGAAAAAATTATGTGTTTGAGAACAGCTGTGCGACCAGAACCTACGATTGTAAACACCGATGACTACAGCTCTCATAACTGACTGATGTGTATGAGTGCATGGATACAGCGCTTTGCTAGGAATTGCTGGCACCCAGATGCCAGAAAGCAAGAACCTCTAGCCGCAACTGAATAAGAAGATGCAGAAATTTATTAGATACGTCGAACGCGAAACAATGTATTTGGATCGGATGTCCGGTGAATAAACGTTGCACTTCAGCGGTTCGGCCCATATCACGACGAATCAGGGCTTCTTCGCTTAGGAAGTCGACTTCAGTTCAGTAACCTCTGCGAAAGTTCAAAGCAACATATTCTGCTTCCTGCTTCAGACACATTCACAAGGTTATTGGTGAAGAAAGAACATCAACGGCTTTTATACGCTGAATTCGGCTTACTCATGACGGAGCTGAGAGAAAGGTTCTGGATACTGAGAGCCAGGCACGTGGTAAAGAAAGTCATTCACAATTGCGCAGTCTGCCGGCTAATTTCCTGTAAACCATACTCGGAATCCTTCGCACCTCTAACAGAAAACCGTGTCAACCCCTCTCCAGCTTTCTAAGTATGTGGGGTAGATTTTGCCGGACCCCTTCTCGAAAAAGATAAGGCAGAGACCACTAGGCAGAGACTTAAATACTGATCTTCACATGTGCAGACGTCAGAGCTGTTCATTTAGACCTCGTCATCAATGTTAGTCACGACAGATTCCTACTAGCCTTCAAACGATTTGTGTCTCGACGAGCAATTTGCAGGATTATGTACTCAGACAACGCCGAGACCTTTAGAAAGGCCTCAAGGGAAATTCAGCGACTTTTTGAGTTGATGAAATCACAAGAAGTACAATCTTATTTCACCAGTCACAGGATCGGTTTGGAAATTTGTCACCGAACAGGCTCCCTGGTGGGGATGATATTGAGAACAATCAATTACGTGTGTAAAGTCTGTATTGAATAATACACTGGGAAATAACTTCTATTTCTTTAGTTATCAAGAACTTTCGGCCATCCTTGTTCAAGTTTAAGCAATAATAAACTCGCCACCAGTCACTTTTGTGTATGCAGAATCATCTGAACTGGCCTAACTTACGCCAAGCTGTTTTCTCATAGGACTACGACTGACTATGCGTCCTGCAGATTGTGTGAGCCCACTATCGGAAGAAGCTTCGTCGTCACGCGACATTCTTCAACGAAGATGGAAGCACAGGGAGCTAGTGTTAAACAATCTTTGGAACAGGTGGAGACAAGAGTACCTCCAATAGCTTCGTTCAGCTCACGTGACTGAAAATACAAGCACAGAATCAGTTTAAAAAGGAGACATCGTACTCGTAAAAATATTAAACACGCCGAGCAAACTGTGGAAGATAAGAGATGTTGCAGAATTATTTTAGGGCAAGGACGCCAAAGCTCGGTCATGCAAGGTGCGCACTTCTGGTGGCATCACGCTGAAGAGACCACTACAACTGTTGTCTCCTCTCGAATATGCTGGACAAGCTGCAATAACTTGTAAAGAATCATCTTAAAAAAAGAAAGCCTGTGCAAGTTGTTTGGCCGGGAGCTGTTAAATATTATTTCGGAAGAGCGGCGAAGATGAAAACAAGGACTAGAGCGTGCCCGCATCACGCACCCGCATTTCATTTTTGTTTTAAGTTTTTAACCCAGCGTCTAATAAACAAGACGTGCTCTACTGCGGATCCACTTCCTCGTTTTCAACACCAAGCGTTAGCGAAGCAGCCATGAAACCTTCATCTGGTCATAAAAGTGATATGGCTCCGAGCTCGGCTAACAAGCACCACTAAAGCCGTCTTGAAATCTTCGTCTGGTAACGTGATACAGAAGCGACCAGGCTCTGAGATGAGAAGCCAAGCGCCAGTGAAGCAGCCGTGAAACATCCTTCCGGTAATGTGGTGCAAAGTCCACCAGCCTCCAAGAACGTGACGCCGCTCTACTGCCGATTACGTTACGGGACATTACTCTTACCATGCTTTCGCTCCGGCACCTCAACGTCGTGCGACGCAATGGGTACCCATGGAAAACATAGTGTAGATTCTTCGTTATAAATGTTGCCAGTCCATTCGGAAGAAAAATTTGTTTGTTGCTGGCTCTGTTCCTTATGCGTGTTACGTTTAACAGCCTGGACTATAAGCTGCCCAGCCCTACGAGTTTTGTAACCATCTTTTTCCTCAAAAGTTGAGTTGAGTGTTTATTCTTCTAAACTTGAATTAGGCAAGCTGGCAACCAAAGCGAACATGTTGAAGTAACAGAACACGAGGAGAGCCAAAATAGGCGAGAGCAGAAATAAGCGATGTAGTAAGACCTCGGTTGTTTTTGCACAACCGTTACGTGGGACGAAAATCTTTTCGACTCGAATATTAAAGAATGAAAAGAAAAAGAGGTAGTGAACCTAAGGAAGTTTTCACATTACAGGCTGGGAACACGTTTGATTTTTCAGTTCTTCTGATCTGATGAAATGTGATCTTTTACGCAACTTCAGAATCAGCATATTTCCTGCAAACCCATCAGTATTGTTTCCTCAGAATGTGGTTTCGAAGCTGCCATTATTCTTAACAACGTACTGTCCACATAAAATGAAATTATATGACTATACACAGCCCCTAATGAACACAAAAATACATGAGGTGAATAGAAAGACGTACGCTGATCTCGCCTCATGTGTATTGTACTTACTAAGCGCTGTGTGCGAGTATTCTATTGTAGCCGTACGAACGAGCTCGCCTCAACACCCTATGAAATGATATCAAGCGCCATCACGAGAGTTATTTTTAAATGCGAAGCATTCCGGTTTGCGGCGTGACCACCCTTACAGCGCATGCGTATCCCCCTCCCCTCTCCTCTGATGAGCAGCCCTTCTCTTTCGCTTCGAAATGACGAAGCATTTAGCGATACACAACTATCGTTAAACGAACTATAAATAGTATCGAATTTTTAAGTAGAACCATAAATACTATCGATAGTCCATTTACAATAGTTCTGCAGAGAACAGTCACAACAGGCTTTTTTTATTTATGAGCAATTTTTGTGAATGAAAGTATCTCAGTGAAAATGCCAAAATATGCCCACTATGAAAATATTGTTAAAAAGCAAGTACTCAAGCCTTACAAACAAAATAAGTTTTTAATTTTTGTCTAATTTAAGACCACGAAATGAAACATTCGAAGTGTTGCGATCCCGGGACATGAACGAGTTTCTTGTCACTATCGCTGAACCGTTGAATTTATCATTTTTAATTAGCCAATCATTTCGGTGAACGTCCACAAGCGTGTCAACCTTCGTCCCATTTAGCCTACTCTTTTTTTTAAAATGATCTGTCCAGCAGCAGGCAGCGGAGAACAAGTGTTTTGCATGTACTAATGTTGCTGGGAAGCACAAATACTTCCCAGTCATTTAAGAGACTGGCATTGTTCCGCATTGCCAAGTGTGCCAAATTGTAAAGGATTCTCTTCCTTTCTTCTGGAGGTAACTCCAAGTACTGACGTTTAAAATGGTAGATTAGGGCTCCACTTAATGCTTCTCAAGGAACCGCAGAATTTGGCTTTCTACCAAAACTTCGTTATGAACCGTATGCTAGCTGTCTAGTTGGTTCAGCTGCAGGATCAACTGGCTTTGTGAATGGAAGTAATGTCCAAAGGTTGTCTTAAGATTTCCTTGCGCATACTGAAGTTATTCAGCATGTACACATCACTACCTTGCTTAAGAGCACGCACCTTTGAGCCACGTCACTCGAAAATTTCGTTTCTGCGTCTAAAATACAGCACCCTTGCTTCAATGAACAAAGAATCACAAAGCCACATGATATGAGCTACCGATGTTGTTTTCTCAGCTTGCTTTAGGGCGCCCTGAGCAGATGGTTTTGACTGAAATTCATGGGCGGATATACCTTTCCAGTTTGCGATTTTTACTTTGATTTGCTTATTTTGTCTTCTTTGGCGATCCGTACGTGAAAGGATCCAGAATGTCCGAAGCTACATACGAATGAAACAAACAAATACGGCTGGCACTGTCCGCTTCATGTTGTGAAAAATTGGCAGATCACACGCACAGTGGGAATCGATGATATGCGAAGCACGTATGAGGAAGGTTGATATGCTATGCCGTATATGACTTCCATGTGTTGATTATCATGTTTGCGCTTTGGATTTGTGTTAGTATTCCATGTACATCACGTAATACTAAATTTGGTGTATGTGAAGCTAGCGAAACTGCCACGAGCACGTTGTGAGCGTAGCATGTAGTCGTGTTTTAAATGACACGCATGGCAAGATTATCATGTTTGGGCGTGTCATTTACCTTCGTCCCCCACTCGCGTCACGTAATACCAGATTTAGTATAGGTGAAGCCAGCGAAACGAACGCGAGTGCACCATGAGCGTGTCGTGTGGTCGTAACTTACATGGTATGCATATCATGATTTCCACGTTAGGGCCTGTCACATATGTTCGACATGCAGCCATGTGATACCATACTAGTTTTGATATGGCGGGGCTCTACGTCCCAAAACCACCATATGATTATGATAGACGCCTTAGTGGAGGGCTCCGAAAATTTCGACCACCTCAGGTTCTTTAACGTGCACCCCAATATGAGCACAGGGGACTACAGCATTTTCGCCTCCGTCGAAACTGCAGCTGCCGCAGCCCGGATTCGATCCCCCGACCTGCGGGTCACGAGCCGAGTACCTTAGCCACTAGATCAACGCGGCGGGGTGATGATGTTGTTGTTGTTGATGATGATGATGATGATGATGTATGAACTTCAAAACGACGTTACAAAAAATAGGTGAGTATAAGAACACCTAAAAAGTGGAAAAAAATGTCACTATATCAAATCAATATAAAAATACTAAACGCAGTTTTTTGTTGATTGACTTTATGTGTTGCTTCTATCTGCTTTTATTATGCGGTTCAGAAGTGTAGGCACTTGAAATGCCAACATTTGGTTGGAAGTTCGCGTAAAGATAATTTGTATATAGATTAGTAGTTTTTCCTAAAGGCCTATGAATAAAGTCGCAAGAACTGTATGCTCATCTAACATACGCAAATATTATGTGCCTGTCGCAATATCACCAAAAATCTTCACCTAAAACCTAACGCAGTGTTTAAATATAGCGACCTGCGGGTCAACAGCCGAGTATGCCATTTTTAAAATACCTTTCACATAACTTTTCTAAAAATAACTCTAAAATAGATAAAAATAAATTTTAAATAACCTTTAAAATACGGCACTTTTAAAATATATTATGTGAATTAAACCACCACAAGAGCAGCAGGACCATGACATGTCAATCGTGACATTCATGCCATACAAGTGATTATTTTCGTGCTATGTCTAGTCACTTATGCTCGTCATACAGTCATGTTATGCTATACTAATGTTGGCATGAATCCTGTTCTCGAAACAGCCTGGAGAGGATAAAGTCGAAAATGGATCAATAGATAGACGGATACCGTCAAAGACGCCGACGTTTGCTAAGAAACGCTTTGCATTTAGTAATGTCTTGCCGATCGTGCTATGGTTATCCCCACCAGCACAGAGCACGCCCACCGGGAGTGAAGTTTACGCGGCGATGAATTCGCGCACTTGGTTCTGTACTATTGGCAATGCTATGAAAATTATAATTGATAGTATACTATCAATAATACAATGAAAATTGCTATAGATAGTTCTTCGTACTACAGAAAGTTTTATAGTGACTTCACCATCAGTAGTATCGACAGTGATTTTCATAGTTTTGCATCACTACGATCACTACGACACAGGCATTGTCTGCTAGCATACGCTGGCTCCCCCCTCACTCTCCTCTAGAAATTTCTCCCCGTGGCGTTTACACAGCCAACAATGCACATGCACATTGCCCCCGCCCCCCTTTCACCTCGCAACGGCGACGCGGGCAGTGCGCTGTACAACCATTCACTGGCCAACCCGTATATGTATAGGCACGGGATTTGTACCTTCGAGGTATTGCTGGTGGGATATTTCTCCTGTGTGTTGTTGAACAGTAAAATTCGTAACGTGTGTGCTAACTAAAAGGGGACTGCGTGTCTGCGTCCAATCAGAGTAATCTGTCTCTCACTGCCTATTAGTAGCGATTGGCATGTTCCAGTAGGAAAGACTGGTTCAACCCTGCGAGCTTTTAGCCTCAGATTTCTCTCCCAAGCAACGCCGCACTGAGTGCCAGAGTTCACGCCACCGCCAGTGTAAGCGTTAGCGCCTGCTGCTTCGCATCTTCACATGGTTTCCTTTAGACTTCACATGGTTTCTTTTAGAGGTGGATGGTGCAATTTTAGGGGCGAAGCTTCTTATAGTGGCACCCGTTCATCCCTCGTAGCCGTTGTAGTGTGTAACAAGTATAACACTTTTACCTCCAAGGTGGTGCTGGTGAGAGATTTCTTCTGTGCGTTGTTGAACCATAAAAAATAGTGCTCAATGTACATGCTGTTAAGGTTGAAGGAGGAAGGTCGCTGATGATGACATCCCACCGCTGCCACCAGTTGTTGCGAATGGGGGTCTACCTGGTCTCTTGTTGTAGCGTGGTGTAACCGGGTAGAGGAAACGAACGCTGACAAGAAGGGGATACGAAAAACGAACAGGTTTATGGCACTATTTACACATATTTACAGCAAAGAAAGGTTAGGGGTTTCCCAAAACACGAGCGTGGTGGTTGAACGTTACATAGTTCAGAGCGACGTCCAGCACTCTGCGGCGTCGTTTTAAGCCCTGTCGGGCTCCTCCTCTCCGAGTGGAACACCAATCACACACACACAACAGGTGAGGGGCACGAGCACGCACGGCCCACGTGCACGTCTAATATTGAGTCATGATTACTGCACAGCAAGGTGGCGCCAGCAGGGCTCTTCCTCGTCGTGTGTGTGCCGCTAGTCGAGAGGTCCCAAGATCATACATCAAAGGGTCCATCAAACAGCATACATCAAAGGTCCGCCGACCGGTTCGCTCAATTAGCGGCGTGATTTGCGGCGGCCGCCACGGTCTCTTCCAAGGAAGATGCTGTATTTGTTGTTCTCTCTCGAACGGTTTACGGCGTCGTGGCGACACGACGTCTCATCCTCCGGCTAGCACGGACAATGCCTGACGAGCATAGGAAGCCGGCCGGTCGGCTACTTGATTGAGGATTAAAAGAGCGCCGCTCCCCCGTCAGCTCTGGCGCCAGTCACAACAGCTTCCCCATCGCCAGATGAATCGCCGAGGGCATCCGTCACCGCTTCTGCTCGAAGAGACGACGAAAGGGTCCGAAGTTGAAAGTCGGGAAGCCGCCTTCGCTGCCACATGATCTGGGTAATTGCTCAAATCTTCGACAGCGTCTGGCAGACTTGGTGCCGAAGGGATTGAGAGCCTCCCCAGTAGACCGGCTTACGCACAATAGCGTCTCCCCAGACGAATTTCCAGGCCAAACTTAACAATGCCAATGGCTGCTAATGAAGAATGAAAAACAGGAGCATTCGGCTTCTAGTTAACGCGCACGCTGCGATTCCCATTAGCAGCCATTGGCATGTGCATTGAGCACTATCTGACAAGAAAGGGTTGCTACGTTATACTTGCTGGGTGTAACCTCCTTAGTTTTAGAAAGGTTTAGCGAGCGTTGAGCCGCAGTGCCATGAATACAATGAACTAGTATATACCATAAACTCGAGGTGGTTAAAGGGGGGAAGTAGATACAAAGCGCAAGCCGTAAGAAAGTAAAAGCCAAATTATCCTATCTTTCATTTACCATTAGCAGCCAATAGCATGTACATTGAGCACTATCTGACAAGAAAAGGTTGCTGGGCGTAACCTGCTTGGTTTTAGAAAGATTTAGCGAGCGTTGGGCCGCAGTGCCATGAATCATAGTGAACTAGTAGATACCATGAACTCGAATTGGTTAAAAGTGGGAAGCAGACCCGAACTGCAAGCCGTAAGAAAGTGTGTGTGTGCCACGTCTCGTTAAGTCCTTGGAATGTCCGCTGGATGGCGGTGCTTCTATATGGGGAATATATGATGAAAAGATGCGAGATGGTAGTACTTGGAGTGTTGAATAGGTGGACGAACGGACACATAGACAGATGGATGGATGGACGCATGAACGGACGCAGGGGCGGATGCATGAACGAACGCAGAGACGGACGCACGAACAGACGCACGAACGGACGGGAGGATGGACGCATGGACGGTCACACAGACGGACGCATGGACGGACGCAAGCAAGAGAAAATGGACGGACGATTGCTTCGCCCCACTCTCCATCATTCCCTCCGTGGATATGCTGCCATTTTTTTAGTACGTACTACAATATGAGAAACTTGACATTCTCACGTTTTTTAGTGCTTTTACTATAAGCCATTTTGACTACTTGCTTCATACGGAACGATAGCATTATTGAAAAATTCATTGGAAGCGTTTTTCGAACGACCGAATCTCGGTTTCAAAGAGTAGATACGTGTATCACAGTCAAGCACACTGGGACATATCCACAAACCATCTTAAGCTAATATTGCCCGTAAGCGAATATTTAAACCAATCCTTAAGTTGTGCATTGCAAATGCCGGATGTTTCACAAAAAACCTATTATACCTAACTATCAGAACTGAAAGACTGGTGAATTGAAACTTATTCATAATCGGGGAGCGCACAAAAAGAATTACACTAGGGAAGAAAACAGGCCAAGCGCTGGTTTTAAACAAAAATATTGGTAGGACTCAAACCTAGCTAACAACGGAATCAGTCATTGTCAATTCATCCGTTGCAGTGAGCTTTGGTTCAAAGGCAAATTTGCACCGAGCCTTCCAAATTCACAGCAATTGTCTTCCATTTGGGCACCTCGAAGAAGCCCAACCCGTCCTGTACCTTTTTCCGCCTTTGGTCGTGCTGGTAGCGTCGCTAGCACAGCCCTCCAAAGGTACTCTGGTGCAGCTTCCGTGGTCGAGCTCCATGTAGAGTACAGTCACCGCTTCTGTCGGTCATCGCCTTTAGCATCACAACATACCCGCAAACATTTTCTGAAAAAAAAAATATATGTGTTTGTTGCCACCACTCCGATCGCCGAAGTCGGCACATTTTTATAGCATGGCTGGGAGATAGTTGTCGCTTGTCCTGTTTCCTTCTATTCTGTGTTTCCTTCTGTGCGCTGCCCAGTTATGGATACGTAAGCATCATTATTTCATCCCTCAATTCCGATGTTTATTCGTACAAAAAAATAGTATAAAAAAGGAGACAGAACATGTATAGTAGGCGAAGTATCCCTTAACATACGCACATATGAATGATTTTCTTCCAAAAATTCAACGATTCATAGAAGCACCTAATATGTGATGAACACCCCTAAAGAACTGTGCGACCCATTCGTTGCGCGAAGGACGGTGAACATGGCAATCACACAAAAGAACACCGTAAAAGAAATTAGGAAGAACCGTAGATGCGTGGATCGAGAACTGCACCGGTAATGTAAACAACGAATGTCCCGAATCGCAAAAAAA
Organism: Rhipicephalus microplus; assembly: GCF_043290135.1. Lineage (NCBI taxonomy): Eukaryota > Metazoa > Arthropoda > Arachnida > Ixodida > Ixodidae > Rhipicephalus > Rhipicephalus microplus. Next base: position 202,798,418 of record NC_134701.1, on the reverse strand, counting down.
AAAACGCAATGACAGTCTCCGGATCCGCATTATTGCCTTCAGCCCTGCCGTAGTCCTTCCTGCTGCACATTTCGCCGTCACTGCAGCCTCCTCGGAGAAAGCTGTCGGATCAACGCGAGCACTGTCCAAGCCCGGAGCAGACAGCCGCAAAAGGTCTACCCCGGCAGTTCTTATTCCATTTGGACGCGCTGCTTCCTTTTCTTGAGCCTCACGCTTGGCGCCAGCCATTGCCGTTGACCACGCGTTTTGCTCTATATCCTCCTCCACGGCGCCTCGGGAAGCAATAATCTCACGGCCAGGGAGGGCTTATCGACAGCCCTCTGACCCCGCCTTTGTGGCGGCCGTTGGACGTCATGACTTCTCGTATATACTGGCACGCGTGCGTTCGTTTGTCTCGGAGGAATGTTTTCCTTCATAGCTCCCGGTGTCATCCTTCGAGACTGTCTCAGTTTTTTCGTTTTCCTTTTTGCGTCTGAATTCGTTTGCGACTCGTTCTGTTCACGTGTGCCCTTCGCAAGTTTGTGTGTTAGTGCACGAGTTCACTTACATTTGATCTGGTGGCAGTGCGCGGGATGCCTTGGAAGTAACGTAGTTGGCAGAGCCCTTGAACAAACACAATATGCTTTCTCGCACCGCAGGTTCTTAGATAGGAGGCTCACCTGTCGCTGTCATACAAAAAAGGAAGTACGGAACAAGTCGAAGACTATCCCCTTCGCAATCTTCGAGAACATATGCGCAGTCGTACGAGCTTGTTGCATGGAAGGTGCATAATACCGGTGCCACACTTCCACTTTTGATTGCGATCAAGCCTGATCCTGGTCGCAATATTATGATCTTGATTGACTACTTTACGCGAGCTGCCAAAGCCATAGCCAATCACAATTGCGGAATTCAATCCCGATGAGGCTTAATTGCGATCAGCAGTACAACGTGTGACACAGGTATAATAAAACTTGAATGTTGGCTACACATGTGAAGAGGCGACATTTTTCAGAAGTTTTTCAACTGTAGAAGTCAACCTTCAAACTTGCAGTACGAGGACAGGTTATGCTTTATTTTCCAGACTCTTTGCCCCTTACTTTCTTCATTGCTGTGCCTGCACTCAAGGAAGTCGATTACTTGTGCCATTCGTTGTGAATGCATGCACGAGAGCCACGAGTCTGAAACTCAATTCAGCTAGCGCGTCGCAGTAATAAAATTCTGCCTCCTGTAACTGCCGGGACAGAGTGACGACTGGAGTGGGAGATTGGGGTTGAAGAAAACGTCAGCTATGGTGGCTATCTAAAACAGGATGTTTCTCATATGTCATTCGGGGGTCATTTTGAAGATCTGACATCACGCAGATGTCTTTATTTGTCTCCACATTTACATAAATTTGAACACCGATAAAGAAATATAGATTTCCTGCTGCATTGTGATGTTTATACATTTGGTGACCGAATGAGCTATCCTACAAAAAAAAAACGATTGAGTTTAGTAATGTTTATATAGCTCATAAATATAGTTGTTAGAAAATTATGAAATGCATGCGATAACGAAGCTTAACTACGTGAGGATAAGGGGGCCATTAGCGAAAAGTCTGCGGGCCGCTTGTTCGAGACTAATCGTCAGGAGCATTCATTTTCAAGGAACTCTACATTGAGAAGCCGGTGACAGAGTTGCATATAGATTGCCATGTTTTTAGCTTTTATGTAAGAAGAGAGAGATATCGTATTGGCGAAAAAAAAATCAATGAGAGCTGCAGACTGCTGTCGATGCCGACGTGTAGCCACGTAACATCCCTGGTAACACCTAATGATTGCTAAATGTACACAGATAACACAGCACGAAAAAATATGTAAAGAATTGGTATAACATTTTGAAGCGCTGTGCTTATTAGCGAATAAATTGCCCCACACACTTTCGGCTAACCATAATCACTCATTCTTTTGTGTAACAATTTTCGACAAAGTTTAAGCTTTTTGTAAGACAAGACATTGGTGAACGCAAATGTATATTTTCATTAGAAATAAAATAATGATTCGGCGCCTCGTCTGTCAGTAGTTTCACAAAAACGTTCGTTCTGTTATTCAAATTTGTGAACACGTGCTTCGCAAAACAAGCTAGCCTGTTATTTTTTGTACAGTTAAAGGATTAAATGGGGGTCGCCATAGTTAGAAAGCTTTCTAAAGAACCAAAATGTTGATGACAGAGCAGACACGTACAGTTTCTTTATACACGGTAAACATTTGAAGGCATAGCAATAAAGTGGTATGCACGCGTAAAAACGACGTTTTTTTTATATTTGTTTGCTTAGTTCTTAGGAAGTCGTCGCTTCGGCCGACATTTATGCACGAACCTCTACTTCAAGACGCACATTTTCCACTTACAGTATAGCAACTAACTGGAAGTCGTGTTTAACCAATCTTCCTTTCTTATAGTTACAGATGCATAGTCATTGAACGTTTGTTACGGAAGCGCATGCCTGCGCATGGTGCGGAAGCTCAGGCATGTGGACATAGGCAGATGAAAAAAACAACAAAGAAGTGCAGCGTCTTTTCCTTGGTTCCACGTTTGCATATCGCACTTCTGTAGCACGTACCCAGACCAATTATGATAAGTTCAGAATATGTACCTCTTCCTAATGGCTGAGATATTGGGCATAAAATTTGGTTAGAGAATATTCCTCAATTGGCCAAGAACACAATAACTTTATGAAAGAGTGAGGTGAGTGCGCTAGAGCGAGAGCGCTAGATGCCGCATGAAAAAAAAGTTGCCGTCGGTGGCCACGATATGAGTGATGAAAAATAAATCATCGCATAATGAGGGCATCACACGTCGTCATCATGACGTCACAGATCACCAAAAGTTGTGAGCGACCCCGGCGCTTGATGAAAAGAGGCTTGTTCACGGAAGCAGTTCGAAAAATTGGGGGAGCCTCAAGCTTCGCGTAGAGATATTGCGTTCCCAGTGGGTACTTCAAAAATTTCATCATGAAAACTTTTCGAACATGCTATGCACCCGCTACGTGGCCTTTTAAGGGTGCACCAACGTGTGTGCCTTTTGTAGTGAGTGGTGCTTTAAACTATGAAAACATTATATTAATTATTATGATTATTATCATAATAATTATGAAACATTATTATGATTATTCTCTGATTGGTGAATATTCTGCACGTTACAAAGAAATGCTGCCGAGATTCACTCTCGTTGCAATGGGGGCATAAAGATTACTGCACCAGACCAGATCTGTGCAAGTAAAAAAGTGTTCAGTGAACTTTTGTGAAGCGGGACAGCACCCCTTACGCTGTAATTCTTCATTCCACAGATAAACGAGGTTCACGCTACACATCTCTTAGGTATTGTGTGTGATTCGTTAATGTTGCATGTGGTTGATGACGATGAAGAATTAAGGCTGATATTCTTGCAGTGGCCCATCCCCTAGAGTGGGTGTGAACCATAGATATAGATAACCATCAGCATCATTGTCACTTTGCAGTCGGTGGAACGTATTAAACCGTGCACTCGTTGCGCTGTTAGCTTTGTGTGATTAGAGTGCCTTGATTCCCGCTCCTCGCACATCGAGGCACCTTATGTGTGATGCTCGCAGTTGTTATATTGACGCAAGGTAGGCTGGCAACTATAGTAGCCAGCATCTGAAGAGGACAACGAAGTAGATCTGTGTGCGCGTGCTCTGGTGTTCGCGTTTCTGGCCCTTGGGTTGCGAAAGTAAACGCCCTATTTTGTACCTGCGCGCCTGTGTCTTTGTGACATTTTCTGGTGGAAGTGCTGGGCACGGTAGATGATACGGTCCCCTGAGAGCACCCCTGACGCAAGTCCATCGAGTAGCTCAGCCGAACTTACCCCTGTGCACGTACGTTCCAGCCGTCGTCTCCAGGGACTCGAGCCACAGCACGGTTTGCTGCCTGAACGTCAGAGAGCTATGAATCAAACCCCGCCTAACGTCACCGCGCCAGCACCATCGCACCTGGTTATCAACCAGCCCAAGACGCCGAAGACATTTCATGGAGCTGCTTTTGAAGATGCCGACGACTGGCTCGAGCATTTCAACCGGGTCGCCGTCATCAATGATTGGACACCAGAGCGTAAGCTACGCTATGTGTACTGCTTCCTGGAGGACTCCGCGAAAACGTGGTTTGAGAACCATGAAGCAGCGCTTACGTCATGGGAGGAGTTTCAACGGCAGTTCCTCAAGGCATTTTCTCGAGAGGACAGGAAGGAGACAGCGGAGCGTGCTATAGAGGCAAGGGTTCAAGGCCCTAACGAAAGGGTGACGACCTACGTAGAGGACATGGATCGGCTTTTCAAGCGTGCGGAGCCCTCCATGTCCGAATCCAAGAAAGTTCGCCACCTAATGCGTGGTGTTAAAGAAGAGATTTTTGCCGGCCTGATTCGAAACCCGCCTGCGACACTTGCGGAGTTCCATGAGGAAGCCACTGCCATGGAGAGGGCCCTTCAACAGCGTGCCAGACAGTATAACCGTGGTGTAAACCCAAGTGAGGTCGCTTCTGTCACTCTCGGCAATGACATCAGCGCGTTGCGAGAGCTTATCAGAGCTCTCATTAAGGAAGAGCTACAAAAGATGAAGGTGACTGCTTCACCTGCAGAGCAGCTCTCCGTTGCGGAGATGGTACGCGCCGAGCTACGGCAAGCCGTTCACGCTCCCCAACCATCCGAGGCGCCACAACAGAGGCACTGCGTCGAGATGAGCTACGCGGAAGCAGTGCGACGTCGTCCATCGTACAGTTCCACCAGCGTATGTTACCCCAATGAGCGACACGCTCAACAAATGGAGGTAGGCTTCCGCCCTCGCAGCTCACCGTTGATCGCCGAAGCAAGACCGAGAAAGAGTGACATCTGGCGTACACCCGACCACAGGCCCCTTTGCTTCCACTGCGGGGAAGCCGGACACGTCTACCGGACATGTCCATACCGTCGTGTGGGTCTCCGTGGATTTTCGCCTAATGCCCCTCGTCCACGACCTGGCGAGCGACCACAGGAAATAGAGAGTTTCATCTCGAATCGTCGCAGTATTGAACATCGGTCACAAGAGCCTCGCTCGTCGTCGCCTGCTCGCTACAGGTCACCGAGCCCAGCCTATTCACGCGGCGCTCCAAGACGCCGTTCACCCAGTCCTGCAAGTCGGGAAAACTGAGTTCAGCGACCTCCGGAGGTGAGGCCGCTGACGCTGACTCTACGGAAGATCCTCCACTACGACGACAGCGACAACAGCAAAAAGATGTACAGACGCAGTCAAACGGGATGCGAAGAGTGGTGACATCAAACATTGCGGTAACTGTGGACGACGAAGAAGTAATGGCGCTAATTGACACTGGAGCAGACACCTCTGTTATGAGCATGGGTCTTGCCTGCAGGCTGAAGAAGGTTTCCACCCAGTGGGCTGGGTCGCAGATACGTACGGCAGGGGGCCATCTTCTTACTCCGGTGGGGCGGTGCACAGCGCGAGTCAGTATTCACGGATTTACGTATCTCGGAGATTTTATAATACTGCCGAGTTGCTCGAGGGACCTAATTCTCGGACTGGACTTTCTGCGTGATAATGGAGCCGTGATTGATTTGCAACAGTCGCAAGTGACGTTTTCTACGGCACACGCTTTAGCGCGCAACCCTCACGGCAGTTACATCAATGCTCTGAGAATTGTTGACGATGACGTCACGTTACCGCCGAAGAGTAGCGTGTTCACCTTGGTAGCCTGCGACGTTTTCGACGAATTCAACGACTATGAAGGTATTGCTGAGGCAAATATCCCGCTGCTGCTCAAACGAAACATATGCATAGCCCGATGCCTTGTTCGATTAGAGAATAAACGCTCTCGAGTTCTGCTGACCAACTTCAGCAATGAGTTTCAGCACGTTCCTAGAGGGACTACTGTCGCTTTCCTCAGTGAAATAGCCGACTTTTTCGATATCAGCACAATGGATACGACTTCACCACATGCAAAAGCTTGTGCTGACCTGGGAAGCCGCATTCACGTTAATCCAGACTTGCCAGATTCACGAAAAGAGCGGCTGCTAAACCTTGTGAGGAAATTCTCGGACTGCTTTTCCACCGCATCGAAAGTTCAGCGTACCACCGTTACAAAACACCGCATTGTTACCGAGGAGTCGGCGCGGCCTCTTCGCCAACATCCATACCGTGTGTCCCCGAAGGAAAGAGAGGTGATTAAACGTCAAGTTCAAGAAATGCTGAATGATGACGTCATCCAACCCTCGACAAGTCCGTGGGCGTCACCTGTTGTCTTAGTAAAGAAAAAAGACAACACACTACGCTTCTGCGTTGACTATCGACGGCTTAACAAAGTCACGAAACGCGACGTTTACCCCCTGCCATGGATTGATGACGCCTTAGACCGTCTACGCCACGCCCAGTTCTTCACATCACTAGATCTCAAGTCAGGGTACTGGCAAATTGAAGTTGACGAAGGCGACCGTGAGAAAACCGCGTTCGTGACGCCTGACGGGCTGTACGAATTTAAAGTGCTGCCTTTCGGTCTCTGTTCCGCTCCCGCCACGTTTCAACGCATGATGGATACTGTACTAGCTGGACTAAAGTGGCAGACGTGTCTTGTATACTTGGATGATGTCGTTGTGTTTTCAACCACATTTGACGAGCATCTTTCAAGGCTAAAAAGTGTCCTCACTGCAATAAGGAGAGCGAACCTTACCATCAAGCCCGAAAAGTGCTACTTCGGCTATCAGGAACTCAAGTTTCTCGGCCACACGGTTAGCCCGGGGGGTGTTCGACCAGATCCGGAGAAGTTGGCTGCCGTTGCCGATTTCCCTCGTCCGGGAGACAAAAAGGCTGTTCAGCGATTCCTCGGACTCTGTGCGTACTACCGCCGTTTTGTCGAAGGATTTTCGAAAATTGCGGAACCTCTTACAAGACTGACACGGCCAGATGTACCTTTCGTATGGACGGAAGAACAACAACAAGCCTTCGTAGAGCTGCGCAATCGACTGCAGACAGCTCCAGTGCTGGCACATTTCGACGACACTGCCGACACCGAGATCCACACAGACGCCAGCAACGTGGGAATCGGAGCCATTCTAGTTCAATGGCAGAACGGCGCAGAGCGTGTGATCGCTTACGCGAGCCGCAGTCTCACAAAAGCAGAGGCTAATTACTCTACCACCGAAAAAGAGTGCCTAGCAGTCGTTTGGGCCATTAGCAAGTTTCGACCCTACCTATACGGCCGGCCATTTCGAGCGGTCAGTGACCACCATTCGCTCTGTTGGCTTGCCAATCTACGGGATCCATCAGGCCGCCTCGCCCGCTGGAGCCTCCGCCTTCAAGAGTACGACATAACGGTGGTCTACCGATCAGGACATAAGCATACAGATGCTGACTGCCTGTCTCGTGCCCCTATTTCCCCGACGTCATCTGACACTGAACAAGATTTACCGTTTCTTGGCATCGTCGATGTGGTGCGGATGGCTGAGCTTCAACGTGAGGACACTGAGCTACTTCCTGTCATCCAGCATCTTCAAGGAGAAGACGTTGTCGTCCCACGCCGACTCTCGCGTGGTTTGGCTACGTATTGCCTGCGGAACAATGTTCTCTACAAGAGAAATCTTGAGAGCAGCCAGGAAACTTTCCTCCTCGCCGTTCCAATGGCACTGCGTGAGGAAGTTTTGCAGGCGTGCCACGACGATCCTTCGGCCGGTCACTTAGGCTTTGCTCGGACATTAGCGCGCATCCGACAGAAGTACTACTGGCCACAGCTGTATTCGTCCGTTCAGCGCTATGTCCGCACCTGCCGTGACTGTCAGAGGCGTAAAGTTCCACCCGCAAAGCCCGCCGGTTTCCTCCAACCTTTAGATCCACCTCGAGCACCATTTCAGCAAGTAGGAATGGATCTCCTTGGTTCCTTCCCTACGTCATCCTCAGAAAATAAGTGGATAATTGTCGCGACCGACTATCTGACTCGCTATGCAGAAACCAAAGCTGTGCCTAAGGGAACTGCAGTTGAAGTCGCCAGATTCTTTGTCCACGACATTGTTTTGCGCCATGGTGCACCTGCTGTTCTCATAACCGATCGCGGAGCAGCATTTACGGCAGAGTTATTGCAACAAGTCACCAAGCTGACGCACACCAACCACCGGAAAACAACAGCTTATCATCCCCAAACAAACGGCTTGACGGAGAGGTTAAACAAAACATTGGCCGACATGCTATCTATGTATGTTGACGTAGAGCACAAAACGTGGGATGAAATTTTGCCGTACGTCACGTTTGCCTATAACACCGCTGTGCAAGAGACCACAGACCTAACACCATTCGAGCTTGTTTATGGCCGTCGCGTCACAACACCGTTAGACGCTATGCTCCCTGTAGACCAGGACAACAGCGGAAATGACAGCGTTGACGACTTCGTTGAGAAAGCCGAGGGAGCCCGCCAGCTTGCACGGAACCGCATTCGCGCGCAGCAAGATATCGACGCTCGCCGTTACAACCAAGGCCGAAGGAGCGTCCACTATCAACCAGGTGACTATGTATGGGTGTGGACACCAGTTCGACATCGTGGGCTTTCGGAGAAGCTATTGCGGCGCTACTTTGGCCCTTACGAAGTTGTGCGCTGCCTCAGTGACGTGAATTACGAGGTAGTTCCCCAAAGCTCCGACACCAGTTTAAACCGAAGACGTCCACGTCCAGAAGTAGTCCATGTAGTACGGATGAAACCGTACCATGCCCGCGACTTATGAACACTTCGAACTTTTTCATTATTATACACAACAGCGTGGGCTTTTTTTTTCATTGACGTGATCATTTTTTTTCTTTCATGGCCACCTCTAGCATCTCAATCAATCGACCGGGACGGTCTCTCTTGAAAGGGGGGAATTGACGCAAGGTAGGCTGGCAACTATAGTAGCCAGCATCTGAAGAGGACAACGAAGTAGATCTGTGTGCGCGTGCTCTGGTGTTCGCGTTTCTGGCCCTTGGGTTGCGAAAGTAAACGCCCTATTTTGTACCTGCGCGCCTGTGTCTTTGTGACAATATTACTCTCTGCAACCATATATTGCAAAGGTTAACGTGGTTTCTTGCCCAACAAGACGCATGTACAGGGCCTTTAACAAATAAGTTTCAAGCACAACAATGGCTTTGTGACAGATTGCGGGATCACCACGCAGCAGGCCTTAGTTTAGGTCCCATTTGATCAACAACATTTTTGTTCATGACGTCCATAGCTTACCTTTACATCTATATCAGTTACGCCACCGACGGCAATAGCGACGGCGACGTTGCTAAATGCATGAATGTGTTTTAAATGCTGCGATCTCGTAAGAAGGTGGTTGCTTTCGCTTTCGAATCATCTTTGACTGATTCAGATGATAGCTTGCTAGCTTTTTCTGCTACTCTTTCTCTCCTTCGTATTTTTATGCGACACGCGGACTTCAGGTGAAAACAAGGTTACCACGAGGTTACCACGAGGTAAACTTGCATCCGTCGAATTACCGGGAAACGTTTCCATGACGAAAATCGATGGCGGTCAGAATCATGTCTGGCAGCCTCTCGGAATGTACAAGCCACTGCATTTTTCTATAAATATTTTGTTTTCCGAAAAGTTTCACCGAGTTCACTCTAATGCAGATTCACTTTAAAGGTTTTCCCTAGCTCCCAAATTTATAGGACTAAACACACAAATTGAAAGTCTATGGTTGCTTTCCTAATACTCCTGCCCCACGCAACCAGCCACGGCCGTGACAGCTTTTCAATATGGACAGCGCCGTTCGGCAAAAGGTTGTTTTCATCGATCTGGCTTCATGCGACACGTGGTGCAGTGCAGGGCCCCACACGGTGCGCGACATTTCGTACATTTCCTTTGTTTGCGAACGCACTATGTAGTCGTTGCAACAACCACACAAAGGCGCAACGAGTGACAGCCCTTTGTCGTGCCAATGGGTACAAGGCGCGCACAGGCGTGAAGTGTAGCAAGATACAAAAAAGCCCCAGAGACACGATAACCGTGAATAGCAAATGTACGAAAATTGTAAACTCGAAGAGAACACTAAAAAAAAAAAACTAAACTTTGAGCCCCGTGAAAAACCCTTCGACGTTATCGCCGAAAGCGTACGATTTTCGTTTCAGGACGCTTATTTTTTATCTCGTTAGCTTACGACGACACCACGTATGCAGGGTAAGGTGGGAAAAGGTTTTTTGCAAAAACTGCATCAGTAGAAACAGCGTGAACAACGAGAAAGGAGTGCACCAGGATCGAGGAAAGAAAACTGTTTGGGTGTAGGAAGCTTGTACAGGGATCTGTCCCAGCAACAACACGTAACGTTGGCCTAAACGCAAAAAAAAAGAACACTGAGCAGGGTCTTATCGGTGGAACGAACGAAAAGCGACGTAAACAGAGCCCTGGATACTAAAGACTTCGCGAAGAGATAATGGTCGCCAAGGAACTCGCACTATAACGGCGGCACACAAAAGGAAGCAAAACAAGCCCAGGAGCTGGCAGAAAGAATAGCGCGCGTATCTCGCTTCAGAAGGGAGCCTCACCGAGAAATGGGGGGAGGGGCGAGACGGAAAGAGGCGAGGTTTCATTACAAGCTGGGGAGAGAGGGCCCCGTAAGCGCTGCGGGCGAGCATACTTCTCCATTTCGATGTTGTTTTATATAAAACTGAAGCGGGCACTAGCATGCGGGTTTCGAGGGGAAAATAAAGAAAGGGAGAAGCCCTAACGTGACTAGAAATTCCGATACCAGCACCCGAACGATTCGAAGAAAACCGGTCATGCCGAGGGACAAGGAACACAAGGTTGGGAAACAGAGCAGTGAATGAAAAGACCAACGTTCTTATTTTTGTCGAGCATTTTTCAGCGCGACGTTCTTCGAGAGGCGGATAAAGAACGATATCGAAAAAGCTTCGAGAGGCATAGGGAGAGTCGTTGTGTTCTCGGAGAAGCTCGTATGCAAAGAGACGACCGCACGCGTGCTCGGTATGTGGGAACAGGGCTGGTGCGCGTGACGTGCGCGCCCCTCCCACGCATTTTCGGCATTTTTGCGAGCAGCAGCCGCCAGTGTTGCTCTTGCGCCGCTGTTTGCTGCCGATGGGAGCGGTTCCATTTGGGTGCACGCTTTGCGTGCCCGGCGAGGATACGCGTCGAATTCTTAACACCCATTACGGAGGGACCCGTGGAGACAGAGATACAGACCATTATTTTTGGGTGGTTTCCGGGGATCCATTCGTTTCGGGCCCGAAAGATAAAAAAAAAAAAAGACAGCGATGTATAAACTGAGGCATGAAGTCACGTATTCGCTTCTCGGTATGCAGTACAAACAGACCTACACGGTCGTCTAGGATTTATGCTGGGAAATAAAGGAGGTACCGACTACGAACAAGCACAAGAAAAACGAGTTCCGTTAACTGAGCACAAGCCAGTACGTTATGCGAACAACCAGCCGGCGTGTGTTTTTTTTTTTTTTTGCGTTTCAACTTGTTTCCGTTTTCGAAGCCACTACAGGCCTCTACACACCAGAGAAGCCAGAAAAAGCAAGCAATAAAGAAAAAAAATACACACAAACAAATACAAAAAACACTGCACGGTCACACTTTTCACCAAATAGCTCGACGCAAAACCGTCACAATGAGAAAAAGTGCGTCCGATGTCTCTCTTCTCTTTTCCTCTCTCTGGCTCTTTTTACGCCTTCGAGCCTTTTTTTTTTTTAGGAATGCGTCTCGTTGTGATGCCCTGGCAGTCTTCTTTCACGCTTGTTCACGCGTTCATAAGCTACGAACGAGCCGCGGTTTTTATGACCGTAGAGCGTGCATTGTGAGAAAAGTTTTATCCCCCTGAAGCGCCCATGTTGTATAGCTAGTTGCAGCACTACAAAGAATAACACACGCACACAAAAAATGCATACTGTAGCACTGAGTGGTACATAGAGCTGATTTGCAGCAAAAATATAGTATCAGACTTTTGTTCGCCAGCACCTTACCTTATATATATATATATATATATATATATATATATATATATATATATATATATATATATATATATATAGCACTGCATATGAATGGAGTGAATGATGATGAGTGGGGCCAAGCTTCGAAAGGTTTTATGGGCAAACCGCGAATCTTCCACTAGACGCGTTCATCCATCCGTCCGTCCACCCGTTGATTGATTGATATGTGGGGTTTAACGTCCCAAAACCACCATATGATTATGAGAGACGCCGTAGTGGAGGGATGCGGACATTTGGATTACCTGGGGTTCTTTAACGTGCACCCAAATCTGAGCCCACAAGCCTACAACGTTTCCGCCTCCATCAGAAATGCAGCCGCTGCAGCCGGGATTCGAACCCGCGACCTGCGAGTTAGTAGCCGAGTACCTTAGCCACTAGACCACCACGGCGGGGCAACCGTCCACCGTCTGTTTGTCTGTCTCTCTGTCCGCCCATCTCTCCATCCAGTGAACCAAGTTCATCATATATAAGTACCATAATCCAGCGGACATTCCAAGGACTAAAACTAAAGGTGGCTACTACAAACAGGAGACGCACGAACAAGCATTTTTTTTAGACCTCCTTGCGCATGACCTACGCCTTAAGGACCTTCGCCCCTAAAAGGCATATCACTTCATAATAAATGGTTGTGGATGTCGATATGACTTATGGAGATCAGCAATTGGAACATTTCACCACTGTGCGTATAGGCACGGCTGACGTTCGGCAATCTTGCAAACATTGCGCAGGGTATTTTCGTGGCTGGATGTGAAAGCGAAGTCATAAGGTCAAGTATGCTGATATACAGAAGGTACATTCGCACTGATAAAGAAGAAATTGAATAATAAGATTTGGTGTGAGGGTGGCCTTCGGGATATTTGTGGATTATCGCTGGTGACACCAATCTATGCTGATTACTGTCACAAGCTAATCACCGTCATGAAGCGTAAGTTGCTCAATGCAAAAGTTATTTTGAAAAATAAGCCATAATGGCAACCTTTTTCTGTAGAACCTTTGGTAGAACATGTACTGTGCGAATGTTCTAACATTTATTTATACAGCAAACTAACGAAATGCGCAGTTGAATGTTTGTCATGCAAAATGATGAACAAACTCTAGATACTGAAGTGAATGAGCAGTTAAATATGGTCGTTAATTTCACGGCACGCGCTTTTTTATGATGTTTTACTGTTGTAATCAGCCCCGTCACGACGTTCATCACTACAGTTGATATCATATTTACATAAAAGGAAATGAGGTCGCTGTATATTTATTACACGTTTTTGAATCCATATTCAACGTTTCTCTGCAATCCGAACAATGCCGTTCGAGAATCTTTCACACGGGGGGGAAATTTTCTTTTTACACTTATTGTCACTGCACAGAAGGCCCTGGAAGTTAGTTACTATCACAGTAGCGGTCCAAGTGAAGAAGTCACGTTCGAACAACTTCTCTCTGTAATCGTAAATGTTCCTTCTAAGCCAGTATGTTTTATCACTATGACATCGACAGGAATACGCAGGAAGAATTGTGTCAGCAAGAATCAAAGTGATGAGGCGAAAATATTTTACGTGAAATAATTGAAACAGAACTCACAACGTTTTCGTGGTATTCATCTTCATATGGCGATAGAAACCGAGTATGCAATTTTAACGTATAAATGTTCTTTACACATAAAGGAAGTTGACACACATACAAATTGGGGCAGGCCACAGACATACGTCCGTGGCCTGCCCCAGTTTATTACCAGTCATAGCGTCCTCGAGTTGACGGAAGTAGAAAACAATCGGCGATGCCATTTACAAACAAGGCAAGACCTTCGAATTTCTGCGTGCGCAGTAAACTAAACAAAAAAGTTAGTCATGAGTTGAAGTCTTAGAACGCAATCCGAGGTTTAAATCCGCGGGACCCGACGACGTTCTCCGAGAGACGGAAACCCGGCCGCTTCGCCAGGACGTTCGTCTTCGAGAGTTGTGGACACATTTTGTGGACGGGATTAACTCGCGAGTTGCTGCCGGCCTCCGTTTTCCTGTTATGGTGAGCCCAGTTTGTTCCATCGTTATTTTTATTTAACCCCCACCCGCTTTCGCTTGGTTCACGTAGTGTTTGTGCTGGCGAGAAACACAATGGTTGAGCGAAGAAAAGAATGAATCGAAATATAGCAACATAATAGAGACATGGCTCAGCGTAGGCGAGGCCGCTTTGTTTGCGCCCCTCTCCCCCCTAAGAAGACAAGAACAACAATACACTCGGGGCATCAGTTGTTGTTCGCGTGGCACCATTGCGGCGGTAATTGCCAGAGCGGCGATGGAGCGGAATGCGAAGTGACGGCGTGAGCCCGGCCGGCTGCATCGCCAGTTGCTCCCTGCGTCTCTTCCGGCCCGACAGTTCATTTATGAGGCTGGCCACTGCAGACCCCGTGTGAGTTCATCCGGCGCAGCTATACAGCCGTAATCACGAAAACTCGTTGTTCTAGCTGCGCTCGTATATTTCCTTTCATTCAGCACGGTCAGTGTAGTCAGGGCGCCACATTTGTTCACTTATTCTCGTCCACTCCTTCCGGCCTTGTTGCAGGCTTCTTTAGCGTTCGAAGTCTCGTATGGCCTGTACAAGGTCCATATAAAATAAAGAAAGGCTGTATTTCTATGTCTCTCCTCACTTGTATATTTCTGTGACGTCTATAACCGACCGTTGTTACGTACCCCTGCATTGTCTCTCCTAACATACCGACACCCGACTAGTTCAAGAGCGGCATATGACAAACATTATTACCTTCGAGAAATTGTAGATGCTCTAGTAAATTCTACGGAACATTATGCGATGCCAGTATGACATCTATAAACTGGCGCACAGAGATGGTAGCACGTGTGCACGGGCTTAGAGTAGAAGTAATCAACTGGGTAAAACCCTTTTGTTTCGGAAAGCGTCCACATTTACCACATGTCCGTAAGCACTGCGAAAGAATGCCTCGTTAGAGCCGCTCTATACTGGGGCGAACAGCTGTAGGACACTCTACGTAGTTGAATTCTGTCTTAGATTTAAGGCTGACATCCATGCCTGAAATCTCAGGGCAAACTTGTGTGAAAAATTGAGGAGATAAAAGAATACTCATTTCTTTTTCTTTCTTGTCAGTTCGTTTTTATACTACTCTGAAAAGTTTATTGCACGAAAAAAAATGTTGTCTGGAGGTACATCGTGAAGCATGAGTCAGTGGTTTCTGCCCGCACAGTTTTTGCGAAATCGGATAAAAATCGTAAGTTTTCGTGAACATGAGAATATTGCAAAAACAAGGCTATTTTTTCATGAATATTAGTAGAGGCTTTCGATGAATGGGAATGGTGTTGACATCACGGCATTCAGCTCGGCAAAAGATGGGTGTTCGGTGAAGTCACGTGTATTCTAAAGATAGGCTTTATACGTCCTATCTAATAACCGGTGCCAAGGTACTTGAAGTTGTATAGCACACTGCAGAAAAGAAAAAAAAGACGGCTGAGCATTCATCCAGAAGAGGACAGAGTGCTATAATGGCTTTGACAGCCAGTGTCAAAGCCTATCTTTGCTACAATATCTCAACCGCTAGCCATTAATCCTGTCTTATGGACAAACAACAGTGTAGTCAGCTCATATATGACGGACATGTACGTTCTTGCACGCAATTTTGTATTTCACCCTTCCTACATGATTTGTATTGTTTTTGGAGTTTTCGGACATAACAAAAAAGTATGCACGCTTGTAAATACTTGAATAAGTATCTTATAACCAGACTGGCACTTTGAACCTGTTTTCTCTGTCGATTTGTTAATTTCTTTTTTCACGCAGGGTGTTCAGAACGGTGCCGGCAAAACATGTTCATTGCGAGCTTCCACCAGCAAACATGCCAAATCCTCGTTGTTGACCTCAATAGCCCGAGCGACCTTTTTCTACGTAGACGTACAAGAAGGGATAGTCATCGCAGACTATATAGAACACAGATTTCTATCGGGTATCTTCCTTGTTTGTCCACGGGGAAGTCGGAAAGCAGACAAAGAATATATCAAGAACAGCCCACGAAGTGAGCGTGTACTCACGAACTGTTTGTCGAAGGTGTGACAAGCGTTAGCTCAGCGGCATACACGGTTAGCTCTCAACCGAACAAAGATGGCAGAGGCACATCGTCTCCCTTTCTCTGAAATGCACCCGTTGGGCGTATCAGCCCAACCGGCAGCCACTCTTTCGTAGACGATGTTTGCGCTGGGCTTACGCGCCGCACGTTATGAAGGACCAAGGGGAAGGGTAATAACGGTAAAGGGTCGCGGTAGTGACACCGGGAGGGCTATGACGGGTGCTCCTCTGCCGGCTGTCGCCCTTCCCAGCGAGGGTCAGAACGACGTCGCCCAACAATAAAGAAAAGGAGCAACACCGGGGACGTCACCCGGGCCTATAGGGACCGTTACTTATTCATGCAGTGCGTGGCGACATAGCCCGTGGAGTCCATTACCAGATCAGCGAGCCGAATGGCAACTGCGGCTCGCCGCTGCGTGGCTCCACGTTGACTCCTTATTCGCGACCTCCGCACCCTTCACCGCAAGTCGTGACAACACGTTTTGCTGATGCGCGCGAACAGTCTGACGCCGGCGTTGGCTCGACGGCTGGCCGCTTTTATCGTACGTGCTCGTCGCCTGCTGGTATGGAGCTGCTGCGCGGCCGGTTACCGGCAGCGGAGACTCTTATCGTACCAGCCAGTCGAGCTTCTGAACAAGCGCTAAGAGACAGAGTGCCAAGGTACGGCACCTCTCTATACAATGTTCAGGAACAGTGCATAGAAGGGTGCCGTTTATGCTCTGCTCACGGTGCTTGAAGAATGCGTATTTAGATTCTGTGCATTATAAAATTGTGGGGGGGGGGGGGCATAGCAAATGATAATTACAGGCCTATGAAACGCAGGTGAACTGAGATACTCTACGGAAAAAATAGTGGGAGTAATCATATCACACCACTTGGTAAAACTAATGCGAAATGTCGTGTGAGTTAATAAATGCTAACGTTGTGCTATCAATGAAAATTGAGTGACCAGTTAGGTTTACAGCTTTTCAAGAACCGCGCCACTGAGCTGTATATAGGACAGCGGTCAAAATGAAGTCAACGGAAAAAAAATGTTTTAAACAGGCGATATCTCACAAGCTTGAAAGGAGCACTTTAAGATTACTAAGATATTGAGTTTTAATGCTGTGTGCACTTTATATGTCATTGCCAGCGAGCAAAAAAAAAAAACTGCTGACTGATGCTGATGCAATGTTTTAGGCAGGAAATGCAACAATAAGCCTGAGATCTTCTGCGCAAGACCACTTGTCTCTGAGGTGCACTGAGTCTTTAAATTGAGATGAAACCACGAGTGCGCGCAAGAATACATAAGGCGGCATCATTGATATTTGCATACCATCACTAGCAAGGTTTGACAATCACAACAACAACAAAAAAAACAAAACGCGCAAACTGATGTCCTTCTACCCAGTGTGCATATGTGGCCAGTGAATTGCATATATTCATAGGCGTCATCATAGATTGTGGCCTAACCTGCACTACAAATGTCGCATATCTGAAGCGAAAGCTTGCCCCACCGCGGTGGTGTAGTGGCTAAGGTGCTCGGCTGCTGACTCGCAGGTCGCGGGATCAAATCCCGGCTGCGGCGACTGCATTCCCCATGGAGGCGGAAATGTTGTAGGCCTGCGTGCTCAGATTTGGGTACATGTTAAAGAACCCCAGGTGGTCGAAATTTCCGGAGCCCTCCACTGCGGCGTCTTTTAGTACCTTAGCCACTAGAACACCTGTTCTAGTACCTTAGCCACTAGAACACCGCGGCGTCTTTTTGAGAAGAAAGCACCAGCGAAAGGAGAAAGAAGACCATGAGACACTCGTTTCTTTACCTGCACATTCCCAACATGGGTCTTGCTTGCGCAAAAAAAAAAAGCATGTGGCCACGTATGCAATGCCTTAGAAAAAGATTTTATGGTTGACTAAGCAGCGCTACAAAACAATGTCACAGGGAAGCCTAAAGTAATAATGAGAGGGTATAGAAGCCACAGGAGTTAAACGACACACATCTTGCGCCAGTGCTATGCGCAACTGCACTACGCTACTGCGATGAGATACGGTACCCGCCTTCATCCCTGACCACAGAGACAGCCATTTCTATCTTTAGAAAACATATTTGTTGGTTGTGAAGGTGTCCTGAAATGGATCCCAGTGACTGTCTGTCAACATAATATTCCGTAAAGTGACACAGGATATGGCTTGGCGTCTCCTCATAGCGATATCAATGAAGTGAGCGTTGTCTACGATTGCAATGAGTGATGAACTGTGACTGACAGCACGTTTGTTTGTCTGCTGCGTAATGTGCTGTATTTCACTCTCGTTCTACTCTTTCCTCTCCCTCTTTTAACCTTCACATTCCGTTCCTGTGTGCAGGGTAGCAAACAAATTACCCTTGACTAGTTAACCTTCCTGCTTTTCTTTGTCTACTACTTCTTCTCTCTTTCTCCAGAAAACGCATACTTGTTGTAGGTAGACAGTTCAGTCGATTGCACAAAAAGAGAAACCCCGAGGAGTGAGTAAGCACGATGGAAAGAACGCAAATTGGGCGCACACATAGAATAAAAATGTAGTGACAATTTGGCAACTGGGTGTTTCAGCATAGGTAGCTTGCCACCGAGGGGCAGCGTGATAACACACAAAACAAAACAAGCTCATGAATTCACACAGCGTTACGTAGACATATGTGCTCCCATACCGTTAGGGGTCATCAATATTGCACCTGTCTTTAGCTGAGCACTAAAGTGCCTAAGCTATTTTATACTAAGAAACAAGAGTGTGACATGAATGCTTATATATTAAAAAACGAGCTTGAGTATCACACTCATCCTAGTACCGTTTAACGTGAAGCTCTTTCAGGGCGTCGTTGAAACAGAACTGCTTGTTGCACGCTGACTCACGTGGATCGCTGCCGATAAAAATATTTAAAAACATTGGAGACACAAAAAGAAACTTTCCATTTGTATTATTGGAAAGTGTGAGGTGAGGTCCTCTGTCCAGAGCTTCAACAGCGGTTGCCCCGTACCGTGCCCGACGCACCAGCGCCATTTCATCTGGACATGACATGCTCGCGTTTGATGCTTTGATCTTTGCTATGACATAATAAAATAGTTAAAGTAGACGTCAAAGAAAAGGTGTTGAATTCGACTCAAGACGTTTGTAGAAGGAAAGCAAAATATAGAAGAAAGTATAAGAAAAATAAAGGAGGGTATACAGTAAAGCAGGTTCGTGGGCGAGGACCGTCTAACAATGGTAGAGGTAGTCGAAATGACTGCAAGCCGCAAAGAATCTTACATCTGCCTAGAAAACCATGCTTGAGTCTACTGAACTGAATAATTTTCTCGTGATTAGATAAAATATGCTGGATTTTCACGCCTCAAAATGAAGCAAGAGCTGAGAAATACGCTGTTACCCAGGAGTACAGACAACTGTTTACGTTGATAAGAACATTTACTATGCGTCGAACGCTTTAGATTATACCATTGCGTCTTAGTTAGATGAGCGCGCAATGGTCACGAATTGAACCCGTGCCTTTGTCAAGAGCTAAACAGCCACTGAATCATTACAGCATGTACTACATCTCTGCTTAAACACGCAGCTCTAAAGTGAAAAATGAATGCGTTGACACTTTTGTAAATTACGACACCGGCTGCGTCGACTTGCATAAAGTGCGCCTATATGTTAGTCGTAAGACGGTGTTTGCATTTGCCTTGTGTTCTAAAAGGATGTTTGTCTCGATGATCATTCCCGCAGGTCGCGGGATCGAATCACGACTGCAGCGGCTGCATTTCCGATGGAGGCGGAAATGTTGTAGGTCCGTGTGCTCAGATTTGTGTGCACGTTAAAGAACCCCTGGTGGTCGAAATTTTCGGAGCCCTCCACTACGGCGTCTCTCATAATCATATGGCAGTTTTGGGACGTTAAACCCCACATATCAATCAATCAATCGATGATCATTCGGAAGAACTGATGAAAGTAAAGTTTTTTTGCCACGCAATTGGGCCCAAGGCTTACCGATATAGAATACTTATGAAGACAGAGAACTTCCATAAACAGACGTTTAAAAATAATCACGCTGAAAGTGGGCCACGCTTATCTTTTAGTACCTCGGAAATTATTGGTAAAGACAAAGAAACGGAACAAAATATATCATAAAATATTTAGTGCCTCGAAAAGGAGGCAAATACAGCAAAAACCCAAAATTAATATCTCCCCAACTCCTGAGCAGTACATGTAGAGACCAATATTTGATATGTCGCTGCCACGCGCCCATGAGACTGCACCACACTGGACCAGCGCGGGACCATAATCAACTTCGCCGCGAAGAGGAAGAAGTCGGTAACAGCTTCAGAGGCTTCCCGCCACACGCCATTCCCGGTGGTGGCAGCGGGGGCCAGATTGGGCCACTCACGAATTGGTCGGCACATTCCATCCCTGCGGCAGCTCTTGCATCAAAGGAAAGCTGCCGACCAACTCGTTCGACCTCCCTGTCTGCAGACTCCAATCTCGGGCGAAGCAAACTTCTTTTTTTTTTTGTCGTTGTTGTACATGTGTAACGACGTTCTGTTCTTTCTGCCTCTCGTATAACCGTGGCTGCCGAAAGAAGCTGCAACGAGCAACGTGGGGGAGGTAAAAGAGCGGAACTACGCGAGAACTGCAGTTCCGGCCGTTACACCGTCATACCGCAAGCCAGCGAACCAACGGAATGCGGAGCCGCCGCCGCTATGAAGACAGCGTGTCTAACATAGTTTATTGGCAGGGATAAGCTTCGGCGGGTTGGTACGCCATACTAGGGCTTTCGACGGCGCGTATACGCGATCGCTGCGAAAGTAGACGTGATAGGGACAGATGATAACTAACGTCATGTTTGTTGACTACATCGTAATTTCGATCCGTGGGAAGCTGTTAATATACGAACGAATCTACTCTCGTTTCGTCAGGCTACTACCCTTTATGTCTGGTCGTCAGAGCAGCGAAGCAGAGATTATTGCTTGCGTAGAAGGCACGGGAAATTTTTAGTGTTTCAGTCAATGCGGTGTTAACGTTTCTCCTATTGTGTTGAGTTACAGGACGTTATTGCATTTATTGTAGTCAATGTAACTGAATACAATGCTAAAAAACAAAAAAAAAACTACAACAAAAGCAAGCCATGTAATCTTGGCACTTTTTTCGGAAAAACATACTCATCGCTTTACCAATGTCGCTTTTATGGGTTCCGGTAACTTTCAGTTCGCTCTTCTTATTTTTCACTCTCACAAAAGGTCGAGTAGAGAGCAAGCGGTGATCTGGAGAAGCCTACAGGCAGGCAACTATCCGCACAGTGCACAGCTGCACGCAAGATACCCCGTCAACTACAGCAGGAATTGTTGATACTGCCCGGACTCTGCAAACACCCTTTGCCACATAATATGGGGCTGTCAAAGTAACTCGAGTATCCCGCCGATGGATGAACAGAGGCGACAAGCAACTGTGGAAAACCAGTGGAAGACGCTGATGACGTCGGTAAATGGTTGAGGACTAGCTCCGGCAGCTGGAAACGGCTTGGGCGTCGACGACTACTCATGGCTATATACCTGGCATGAGGAAGTCACCTATACCTTTGAACAAAGACCCATGCCTGGTCGCTAAATAAAGTTTAATTTCAATTTTTCATATTTTCCTCGCAAAATGAAAACTGAGATGTTGATGTTGACATTTTTTTCTGCCCTTGTCTTTGTCTTCTCTAGTTTATGTGTTCATAGCGCAATACTTGAAGTTTTCTTCACGAGTCTTGCGCACTGCTTTTATATAAAAAAAAACGAAATATTGTGATGTAGTGCGTCAAACAAAAATAATACGATGTTCACTGCTTTACGCCCCGAGAAAATGGTAAAAAAGAAGGGACAATATCTTGAACTGTGACGAAATTTGAAATTTGCGTTCTTTTAAAACTAGATTCCACGGAGGCTGACTTACTCGCTACCACCTGCTATTGATGCGCAGTACCTGGACGCTGCCATTTATTAGTGATGTGTTTTTAACATGTTCGATGACTCTTCTTTTTCATACCTAATTGCATGGTCTCTTTGCCCTTTTTAAATACCCAGAAGCCTTATCTGGTTAATCTTGCTGCCTTTTTTTGCAGCCCCACCTCCGCTTCTCTGTTTTTCACTTCCCCTCATGCGCACCAAACAAGAATAATTTTCCACCTAAGCCAGAAAATTTTCACAGTAAGATAAACTTATTTCAGCAAAAAGAGAGGTGCGTAGAAGGAGGGGGTTCCAGCGCTTCGTCGTCATTATGCAGGTTTTCCCTGTTTACGTTCTTTTTCTGTAATTGATGCCATACGGGACGAAATATTGTCAATCGCAATATATTACCGCTTTCGTAGCGATTTGCCTCGATCTGTACAGGTTACAAATAACAAAAGAAAACAGTATGACACAAAAAATTGTCTGATTGTGCTATAAGTTCTCGCGAAATCAATCTATCAAAGCCCACAGAACTGTCGAGCACGACACTTTAATGCTTTCGTAACAATTCAAAAGGCTTGCAGATTATGAGAAACAATTTAAGTTCACGAAGTTTGTAATTCCTGCAAACTGCGGCATACCTTTCGCGGCTGCATTGCGTAACCTTCGTGGAAGCGTCAGACGCAATAGTTCCCGTCCCTAATGAATCCGTTCCAATTACGGCGTCGCAAGAAGACAAATTAAGTAACGCCATCGTGCACCTGTTGCGCCATTCACCCACTTGCAATTTCTTGCGCAAAAGAATCTACGCCAGCTTAAGTCCTTTTTGTCCTCCGAAAGTGATCAGGGCGGGCTGACGTTTGCAATATCCTTCTCGACGTCGCCAACGCTATTCACTCTTTTCTTCATGCCCGTTTTCGAAAGCTTCGAGAACGTCAAGAAAAAGCAGTGACGCCCTGATAACGACGGATCCACTGAATGTGTCCGACCTTGCAGGCGTGACAATAAGAAATAACAAAATGAATAAGCAAGTGACGAAACAGCGAGGAGCAAGAAAATGTCACTGCTCCCTTCCGTTTGTCAAGCTGTAATTGGCCGACAGATCTTACTGAGGATTACTAGCGCTCGCTTCTGCCTAGGCGACGTCGCCTCAAAGGGCACTGAACGTGCCCTTGAACGCCGAACGTAGCGGGCGGTCTTCGTCGGCCGCAGTGAGCTTCATTTCCGGCTCTAATCCCGTCCTTGTACCCGTACTCTGTCGCAAAGAATTTAATCGCATCTTATGGAGGCTTCTCGTGCAAGGTGACTTGAAGGCGGCGGATCCACTGCGAACCCCGATATCTTAGCGAATGGAGGCCTTAGCAACATTCATTGAGACTGGGGAACCCAAACAAGCAGTTCCCCAGCAGAAGTAGAAATTAGTTAAAGCCTAGAATTGCGAAGAATGTAAGCAAGCGTTGAATTACGGAGTTTTTACGAGCTTCTTTTAAAAGGAAGGCATCATGATACACCAGACCAACTCAAGTTCTAATATATCTGCAGGCTTTTTGTAATGTTTTTCTTTAGATTGAAGGAATAATTTTACTTGCACGCGCATGTTACTGTTGCGTGTGAGTCAAAAGTACGTTTGAAAGTTTCTGCATTGTTTTCAAGGGCTCACACTCATTAGAACAAGCCTAGTGTTCGTTAAGCTAAAGTCGCTGAAGCTGTATGCAGAAATGTTAAGCACGGAAGTTCCACTGATAACTGAGAAGTCCTCAATCTGGCCACTTATTCGCACCATTAAAACACAATTTTGATGATTGTAACGACATCCTAAATTCGAATTCGAACTTTAAAAAGCAAAAAATAATAACAAATAAAAAACACGACCAACAGCCAGGCAAGGCAGAAAGCATCATTTGGAAGGTGTACCACGATTGACAACAGATGGTTAAGGGCAACAGCGCACACTTGACTTTTATGCGTGTCATCATGACATCATGGCGAATGCCAACTTTTTCAGTGCCATTTTTTTCTGATAATGAACTAAATAAAACGTGATTATATTTAATTAAATCCTACCCCCCCCCCCCCCCCCCCCCCCCCAAGAAATATGCGAGGCAAGAAGTTTTTCCAAATGCTAGGCAAAAAAGTGCATTCCTGATAGATCTGGCTGTACGTGCTCCCTACTGTTGAAGTCATCCGAGAAACGCTAAATATATATGAAAAACAGTTCGTATAGTATTTACAGTAGCTTTGAGTCGGTTTCTGAATGATGCTGCTGTCACTTGATGTGATGATAGAGCATCATAACACATCAAATGTTTTGCCCTAAATATCGTGCATTAGCTCCTGTACTCTTATCGCCCAGAAGCTTTTTCTGTGCTGAGGGCCAAGTAAATGAATATTCGGATAGACCGACGTCGTAAGAAAAATAGATAGCATAGTTGGAGTCGGAAGAGAAAAAAAAAGTCTTATAGTCATTGAAACGAATGCGCGACTGCAACAATTCTTCAAAGGCACGATACTCAAATGATGATTGATATGTGGGGTTTAACGTCAAAAAACCACCACACGATTATGAGACACGCCATAATGGAGGGCCCAGTAATTTCGACCGCCTGGGATTCTTTAACGTGCACCCAAATCCGTTCTTTAACGTGCACCAAAATCTGAGCACACGGGCCTACAGCATTTTCGCCTCCATCGAAAATGCAGCCACCGCAGCCGCGATTCGATCCCGCGACCTGCGGGTCAGCAGCCAAATACCATAACCACTAGACCACCGCATCGGGGCGACGATGCCCGAAACCGTGTTTTCAAAGAATGATTTTGGTAAAAGATGCATTGCAAGTAAGAAGCATTTCAATAGCAAAGCGGCCATGTGTTTTCTATTGACTACACCCAAGCTTGATACGCAATATTCTCCTCATAGGCTTCTATTTGGCCAAACAACTACACCCCATCCCCCCGAGCTTTATTTGACTCAGCATACTACTTTTCACGTCACTGTAGTAGCACTTCGAAAAAGGAGGAGAAACAAGAGAATGTGGAGGGATGGAGGGAACAGAAAATCAGAATGCAGGGAGGTTAACCAGAAAAGCTCCTTATTCTAGCTGACCACGGAAGGAGAATGGAGGAAGAGGAAAGAACAAGAACGCCAGGAAGCCACACACGCATCCGAATGGATATACTCCACACAGGGATGAAACAATGACGGAATAAAAATGAATGAAAGAGAGGGACAGGAAAAAATGGGTACTTGGGTATGCTGCGTTTTCTTTTTTTTTGTTTGAGTCTAGTGTTACGAGGTGGCTTGATGTGTTTTTGTAAGGGACATAGTAGTGGGCACGTTGTGTGCTAACCGGACATGGCGACAAGACTAACGGGCAAAAGGGGGTATTATCATAGAGTTTCCTGGATATACACTGGAGCAAACTCTAGTGATAGTGTCTATGGGAGCTGCCATGCATGGCTCGTTAGCGAGCATGGGAATTAAGGGTATGACATAGATTTGCCTATAGTCTTTGTGCTTTACGTTTGTTCTGGCTTAGCGTGGCTTGAAGCTGATTTGTCACACACATAAAAAAAAAACATTCGGCAAATGTTCGGCCATTACACTTAACCGCCTTAATCGTTTTGGCTTACTACTTCAAACGGGGTGAAGGAGTGAAAAATGGTTGGTTCTTATCTTCTAAACAAAACGAAAACACAGCAATAAACGAAACTAAAAGTGGGAGTCGCCGCACGCAAGCACGAAGCCTATAGGCTAAATCATGTCATACCCATAATTCTAATGATCACTGAGCGATCGCAGCGCCAGTGTCAGCTCTAGGTAATTATAGGAAACTCTACGGGTCTTAGAGCCTGACGTAACGTTGTCACTCATGTTGAGGAACAGATCCCATTTTGTCGAAACAAAGCGCACCCTAGGAAGTAATTCACTGTAGGCCCACGTGCTCAGACTTGAGTGCACGTTAAAGAACACCAGTTGGTCGAAATTTTCGGAGCCCTCCTCTACGGCGTCTCTCATATACTTATGGCGGTTTTGGAACGTTAAACACCACATATCAATCAATCATCAAGGAGTAATTCACATTTTACGTGCGATGCTGTGACTACCGTACATAGCATTCGTTCACATATCCAGGGTCAAGCAATGCTTGAAATAGCCTACCGAGTGATATGGGCACACTCGTAATGTTTCTTCGACAGTTATGAAAGTGCAGTCTACTCTGGAACCAAAATTTACGATAAGACGACATGACGTCTTTATCACACGACTTCATAAGTTATCTTTCATAATATCTTGTTGTAAAGTTGGATAGCCAGTACGTACTGTGGCCAGAATGAGCTTTTCTTTGAATTCATTCTCCCGTTAGAGTTAACACTGTCTTTTCTCGCTGTTCCTGGGTAGATATAAACTGTGTGTCACCTGTGTTCCCTTTGGAACATACGTAGTCCGCGGTACACGGGCATGTGCTACATGGGACTGGAGGAAATGTTTTCATGACGGGCACACCAGGAGGTTTGTAATATTAATGTCATGACCAGTCAAACATGTTCGTCATACATTCGTACACCCCTGTGCCTATTTTCGTCATCCCCAAGTTAAGTAGGCGACCATGAGAGCGCCCAAACGTAGGCGGATGGCTGGATGTCGACACATAGATAGATAGATAGATAGATAGATAGATAGATAGATAGATAGATAGATAGATAGATAGATAGATAGATAGATAAATAGACAGACAGACAGACAGACAGACAGACAGACAGACAGACAGACAGACAGACAGATAGATAGATAGATAGATAGATAGATAGATAGATAGATAGATAGATAGAGAGATAGATAGATAGATAGATAGATAGATAGATAGATAGATAGATAGATAGATAGATAGATAGATAGATAGACATACAGAGAGACAGACAGACAGACAGACAGACAGACAGACAGACAGACAGACAGACAGACAGACAGACAGACAGACAGACAGACAGACAGACAGACAGACAGACCGACCGACCGACCGACCGACCGACCGACCGACCGACCGACCGACAGACAGACAGACAGACAGACAGACAGACAGACAGACAGACAGACAGACAGACAGACAGACAGACAGACAGACAGACAGACAGACAGACAGACAGACAGACAGATAGATAGATAGATAGATAGATAGATAGATAGATAGATAGATAGATAGATAGATAGATAGATAGATAGATAGATAGATAGATATTCAGAAATATACAAATAGCGATTAGATAGATATACAAATAGCGAGCTGAGAACCAAGAACTACGTTTATTTATGTTGTAGCATACGTAAAGGGAGCGGAAAACGTCTTGAGCGATAATTGAATGAAGCGTGGCAGAGACACGAGCAAACGCTTTTGATTTTCCTGGAGCACTATATGAAGAATATCTGTATCAGTAATTCTTTCTTTTAAACTTCTGAGCACCAGACCTGAAAGAGGCAGAAATTGTCGACCATCCACTACGGGCGGACAAAAAAAATTTGCAGCGGAAAATATTTGTGAGCTGAAGAAAGAACATGACTATGCAAACGTCTTCCGAGTAACTTTTTGTAGGCCTTTTTTTTTGTTCTAGAAAATGTATATGCTTTGCACACGTTAGGCCAGAGAAGATGGTGAATGTTTACCGTATACTGTTAAGTTTGCCGACAGAAGCTTATATCTGTTATGAGGCAGACAAATTGCAGCTTGGCCTAAAATTTAAGCAATTTTTGTGACAGCAAATGAGCGTTGAGTTCGGAGCACCTAGAGAAAGAAAACGCAAAAAAACACCGTTGGTTTTACGGGTGCCACATCTTCATGGTGCAGGCAGGAATTGTAAGTTTAAGGGCTCATTTTTCTTTGTTAGACACAATAATATAGAGAAATATTGCGCAATGGTGCCAAGGAAAGCATAGGATACGGTAATAGAAGTAATTGTATTGTAAATGGAATCAAAGAAAAGCGCACGGAAAGATACTTTGCCCTTAAACTTACATTTCTTTCCTTCATTCATAGCGAGGGTCTCGTTCTGGCAGTCTTGATACATTCAGGTAGTATGCGAGAGATTGTCGGTCAGTTGCCAGCTCGTAACAAGATCACGTGTTACGTGGAAACAACAGGCAAAAGAAAAGGGTTATACACTCACCTTAATGGCTACTGCAACGGCTGATTGATGCTCCGACGTTCAAGTACACATTTATGCCTTGTGCAATAGACGGAGGAATGACCGCCCCCGTAGATCAGTGGTAGAGCATTGCACGCGTTATAGTCACACGTTTTGTCTGCTGGCGGCAAGTTACATTTGCGTCCACTTTTCTTCGTTCCCATTTACATTACAATTACTACTAGTATACCATCCCCTCTATTTTCGTTGCTATCATCGGCTGTTAGCACGTATTCATCCTATTAGTGCGTGACAGGATTGAATCGAAAGAGTTGGTGATCGTAAAGGACAAGAAAAAAAGAATGGCATGCGATCTTGGTAGCACATAATCTTGACGTTTTACTTTCATTTCAGGTCGGAACGGTTCAAGTCAAACCGGGGATTCTGTAGTTTGCGAGCAGGGGCTTTCCAATTACGCTTGAGCGTGCACACCACGCTATTGCCAGTCGTGGACTACAGGACATTTCCTTGGCTAGAGACAAGTTCCATGGCAGAACTTTTCACCTGTATGAGTAAGAACTTACGTAACTCAGCGTGATAGTGCGTGGGTCTGAATTTGTCGCCTTTGCAGCCAAACGCACTGCGAGCTTTTACAGACCTTCCACAATCCTCGCACCAGTCTTGGTTGCAGTGTCGTGGCATTTACGCCAAGCACACAATTTAACTGCGACAACACAAGCCTACCTCGAATATCCGTAAATAGCTTTCGCAATAGCAAAGAAGTACCAAACTTGTCGCAAGAAGGTTAGTGCCAGACGTGTTGCGTGAACCACAGGTGAGTTGTTCATACCAGAAACTTCTTCCAAGCATATCACCATATACAGAAAGAAAAGTGTAAAGATTTAGGCGTTTGTGAAAAAAAAATGTGCATCATCGACAGCAAAGGTCACGTAGCGCTCCTATGCTAACACCCTCTGGAGTCCAAACGAAGCCACGCAATGGCGTCCTTCGCGAGCTTGCTGATGTGGAGGATGTTTTCTAGTGTGGTACATGTTATCAGCCTTCAACTTGTCGCGGAGAATGTTGCCTCCACATTCTTTTTTTTTATATAGTCGAGAAGGTTATATGAAGAACCTAAGCCGGGTCTTTGGCTTATTGGAGTAAGTGACGGTGTGCTCTGGAAATGCCGAGTGTCTCATAATTTGCAGTGAAAATTTAGAGCTATAACATTTATCGCGTCATTGCGAAATAATTTATACCGGTTTGTTGCCGAAAATTGCGAGAATTTATTCGCTGAATTGAATTCTTACAACTTTGGTTCCCTAAATGTGTATTCAATGTTGACAATGACAAAATACAATATAATCTAGAATTGATCTGCCAGAAATGAGTTTCACCCCATCGCCTTTTTAATATTCTAAGCAAGATGCCGAGAAAAAGGCGCTTCAAAGGTTTCACATGCTTTGAAATTTTGAAGTTTTCAATGAAGCTGATCGAAGTTTGAAGAAGTTTGATTGAAGTTTGATCGAAGTCTTGAAGTTTTCAACGAAGCTGGTTGTACATCGTGAACGATGCACGATCCACGCGCTGAAGTGCTGTCTGATTATCTTTCGCAATTGAACATATTAGGCGCTGCACAAAACGTGCGCCAGGCAGGCAAGTATGTGGAAATGAAGGGGTACCGATAATCCGCAGAAAGACCAGCGTACGCGATGGCGGTAAACTCAAACGCTCATCACGAGACGAAATCCCCTAGTGAACTCCTATTTATGTGAGCCCCACCATCATGCACTTTTTTTTTTTGCGACACAGAAAGCGGATAATGCAATATCGAAAGACGGTAAATTTTGCCACACATCGGAGAGTGAGCAATGACTTTCTTTTCGCCGACGGCAGCAGTTCTTAATATTATTTCGCAATCCTCTCGCGCTATGACTGTGATGAAAATTTTTCCAGCTGCCTTTGGCAACGCCTTCGATTTGCCGAGGCAGACCAATTCTTCCGGGGCGACGCCTACGGATCTAGAGGATCCAATTCGATTCCCCCGTTTCGTTCGTTCCTTTCGCTTGTTTCATTTCGCGTGCATGCGAGGCTTTGCCTTTGTTCTATCGTCCTTTGTGCTTATTTCCTCATCTACGCGAGCGCCCAGAGCGGCAAGCGACTCATTCCTTTTCGGCGCCAAAGCTGTTATCCGTAACAAAGCAGTGCAGCAGCTGATTCAAGAAACCCATGTTCGTCTTTGCCAGTCTCGAGGGAAAAGCCGGAGACTCGCAAGGCGCGCCTACAACGGTCAAAACATACAGAAAAAACGTCCGACGCTGAAGTGAAAGTCGAAGAGGAAAGGAGGAGGCAAACGCAAAAGACAGATGGTTAAGAATTTGTGTTTGTTACGCAAAACAGTATAGGCAGTCTAGAAAGAGTGAGGGTGGCACCGGATTGGCTGAAGAGGACAGACACACGTACGGTGGCGTGAGGAGGGCGCCGTATATAGGGAAAGGGAGCTGTTCGGAATTGAGATAGGTCCTGATTAATGACCGAACGGAAGCACTCGGGTGCGGGGAACCAATTTTCCCTCACCACCCCCGATTCCCGATTAGCTCGACCCACCCGCCAGGCATCAGGGCTTCGAAAGGTGTTCCATTCGACCCGTGAAACGGATATGGCCCATCCTGCGGCTTCGCCTCACAGGGAACTCACACTCGACGCAAGAAAGACGACGGCAAAGAAGAGAACACTTTCGGATAAATAGTTATTGTCACTGGGACAAATAACTCAGGGCATACAAGAAGGGGCCTTATCGTGTAGTGCTTCGTGACGTCTATCACGGTTCCGAACTTAGATAGAAATGGGCCTCTTCATATCCCAGCCTCCCCTGACGTATGTTTATCGGGTCTCTTCTCAATGGCCCCGAGGTGTTTGTGTGGGTCAGTGGACTATAGCACAGACCAACACTACGCCAACGTGTGTGTACGAAGGGATAACAGTGCCATAGAAGATTGGACCTTTATACGATTGCTACAATTGAGTCATCATGTTCGCTTGCTCGGAGCATCTGAAACAGGGATAATTTCTTGAAAATTGGGGCCACTGAACATCTAAGTGTGCAGGTATAGATGCATGCTGCCTTGGTGGTCTTTGATTTTCTTTACGTGTATGGATGATTGCACTTTCGCAATGATGTCGAACGAAAGCAAAGAAGTGTTAGGATTACCATAACTAAGCACAACAGTGGGGCGTAGCAAATCATATAGTTTTATGTGCTTTCGACATAAAACTGTAGATGAAAGGCAATGTTCCTCATCTGCTTTCGTTGTTCAACTGTAGAGCTTCATGTGGCTGCGTTATTTTAGCTGCGTGCTGTAAAGCACAGTTAGTGCACCCGATTGTGAACACTAGAACAAACAAGAAAATATTGCATTGCTACGGACGTTAATAGATTGTCATAATAATTTTTTCTGAATACAAGAATGACGCTAGGAAACAGCAAACTGCATTTATTATATTGCGTTTAAACACTGATGCTACAAAATTTGAAACTTGAACTATATATAAACTTCTCGAGCTGATATTGCGGCTTTTTTAGCTTTTTTATTATCAGGACAGCAATCGTGATTATTATAATCAGTTGATGGACATCTGAACGCGTTCACTTAATGCGACAACGAGTGTTTATATGATCTACGCTGATGATGTAGTGTAAAATACGCATATTTATTGAAACCCGCTCGTTAATATGAGCATATCTGTGGCATATTTGGAGGCAGCTCTTTTTACACAACTATGTAATGTAGCGGAAGTGTGTGTGAGAGATGGGAATGTTCATCATGTAAGTATTTACCAATTTACTAAGCTATACAGTATCAATATTGTGACAAACACATTTGTTACGCTACAGGGCCTAGAGGTCAAATAGGCGTCACGAAATGGAATATGTAAACAAAGGAAAACATGACAGCTGTCCCTACAGTGAACACTCTCAATTGAAAGGAGAGACATTTGAGGATTGATAAAAGAAAACAGCGATAAAATTTCTTCAGTAGGAGCACCATAACTCTTACGGCAAACAAGTATAGACGCACACAATTGAGCCCTACCGTGTACGCTGCGGTCACACGCAACATAGGCCCCCTCTTCTGAATGGCCGCCACAACAAGCTATGCCTATTCGTCGCACGTACACCGTACATGGGTCTCGTTTCGCCAAATCGCTTTGCCATTGTTCACGCGTAGAAACATTGAGGATGGCGCAGCAAAACTAGAGTTAACTGTTTAGGATGGTCGGCATACGCGATACCACACGTGTCTGCGAGACTCCATTATTCAGCGCGTATACACGCCCGTCGAACAGTTGAAACGCGTGCGAAAATGCGTGTGGCGAGCGCATTGCACGGCCGAATCGGAAAACGGGAGTCTAATGAGATGTAGCAAGTGCGCTGCTCATGTTCGCTACACCGTTACATATTCGCTTCACTAATGAGCATTCGGGCCTGTGGATGCAGTGCTTTAGGCTGCTTTTCGTACCTAGTAATTACGGCGCTGTTCGTATTTAGGGCAACTGCAGCACCGATAAGTGTAGTGCTTATTTCACAGGTGCTGACCTTTGCTTTCCGATTGTTGCGTGGGACGCTACGAACATAGAGTTTTGACCAACCCGATGGCCTTTTTACTCACCTCATAGCAGCGCACTTTAAAATAATAGCGTATTAGCAGTAGAAAGAAGTTTATATAAAAAACCATTCGTGCGTGTGTTTGGTAGAACGGTGCCTGATCGGTTACGTAATTGGTTACCTAGTTAAGCTGTAAGTAGAAAACGTTCAGGTATAGAACATACAAACGTGTCAATAAGCAGCAGGGAAGTTATACAAAACATCTAAAATTCTCTCCTGCATATTGCATTCCCAACAAAAAGCTTTTCACATTTACCACGTTATGAAACGTTGTCAAGCGAGCTCTTATTTGTAACGAAGTAGCTGAGTTTCGGAAAAACCAGGTTATTCGAGCATTAACGAATATAAGCGCAATATCTAAGGGGCGACGCAGATTTAAGGCATTACTCAGTTTGCTCGCATAGTGTATAGAGTTTGTCGTAGTTTCTTGCCATTGCGCCTGCCTAAAAAGCCCGAGGACACATTTCCTCGTCAAGAACATTTACAGCCGCCGTTAATGATTGCACAAAAGACGTGCATCTAGCTCCACTCATTGAAAGCCGACAAAACAGCAAAGCTTATTTTAACTTCGTCACGTTACTACCTTTCCATGTTTTTCTTTTCAATATGGAGGTATTTCAATGTTTCCTTTCAAGGATTTCATAACTATTTCTCAGTTGTATCATTGCTCTTGATTTTCCGCTTAGCGCAGCCCTTTCACAACGAGCCTCACTCACACCACACCGAAGGACCACGTGACCAGCGTCTCCCTCTCCACCGGCGCTCGCTACTCTCTATTTGCTCTGCTCTCGTAACATTACATACACCGATACGCTACTGAGCTCTGCTGAGCTGTACGGCGGCTGACGGTGAAGAATTGTATTAGAATGACTTCGCTGTTAAAAAAACACCTGCTATACGCTTAGTCTTCGTTTTTAGGAGTAGAAAACCACGTGGCTGTTGAGCCTAGGACTCAAAAGCACAATGTACTGAAACACCTGCTCTATAAACAGGGTAATAGGTGAATGAATAGTGCACTCAACTAGTTTGGGTGGCAGCAATGAATCACGCCCGCCGCTGGTGATGCCTGTTGCCCGAATTGAGTTCTATTCCGGCACGAAACGATGGTAATAATATCTGTTTCGATGCTAATTTTTCAGGTTGACGCCACCTACACAGGCACCGACACCTACGCCGGCACCAATGTTCATGCCAACGCCGACACCACTGTCTACGCCACCACCGACACGAATTTCAACTCCAACGCCGCATCTTCTGCGGCACGGGCAGTTTAACGCTTTCACATAAAAAAAATAAGAGGAAGCCGAAGCCTCATATCCAAGTAAAGTTTACACTTATATGGTACAGATGCACTTACCACTGCCTCAGCCAGCTGTCCGAGCTCACAGGCCGCAACAGTGAATGTTCAGCAAGCCCTAGAACGATCCTTTACGGAAAAATCATAAAAAAAAAAAGTGCGGCCTTGTTCACTGCATGTGGAGATAGCGAAGTAAACTTTCCTCTCAAGCATATAAAAGCCCGAGGCAACCTAGCGTGCCCTCTTCTTTTCATTTGCATAGCTCCTAACCCTTCCGTATGCATCTCATATCGATTCCTCGCTGACAGGAAAGACTAGAAAAATCGCAAGTGTGCGTTATCGAGCGCTAGATTTTTCCGGCTGCAGCCACGCGGGCTTCTCGAATTGAAAATGATTCGAGGGGTCGATGGCGGCGGTGTGGGCGGAATCTCGTGTTATGCGTGCATTCTCGAACATTTGGTGACAGCCCGGCTGCGCGCGGTTGTTTACCCCAGGGCGCGTCACTTACAGAAGAGACGCACGTTCTCAGCAAAACGCATGCTTGTGAATCGACGCTTACTCGAAGGAGACAATGTTTCTGCAAGAAAAGTACGCCGCAAGAAGAAACCCTAGTAATTTTGATGGGATCATCTGATTAAAGGGACGCTAAAGAGCGAAACAATATTTCGGGTAATAATAAAGTATAATATCACGATCCTGGAAACACAACTCTTATTGCACCACGATGCTTGATAGTCGAGAAAACCCACGAAAAATGTGGCAGACGCCGACTTGAGATTTACGCATCAAACACCGTGACGCTAGAGATTTGGAAGGCAAGGCGTCTACTTTTACTGGACCCTATACGTAGCTTTCAATGGATAAATATTAAATACATTGTCGTTAGTGAGGGCCATAGACCTATATCATACGAAGTTTCAGAAAATTCTATCGAGCCAATGTCTCGAAAATGCCCGAAATACATTTTGAAATTCCTGACGCCCTGCGCAGATCACATCGCGAAATTTAAAGATGGATATACATCAATCTTATCCTCTAATAATGATCTCATATTATTGAAACACGTGACTCTAGAGTTCTCAGAGTGTAGTTTGTCAACCTAAACCAAGCCATTGTTTCTGTTTAGTGTCCCTTTAAGTCAAAAGCCTTATATTTATTTATTTATTTATTAGAATACCCTCAGGGCCCATAGGGCATTACAGAGGGGGTGGGTACAACATATATAACACACAAGAAAAAAAGACAAAATAAAGAAACAAGTAACAGATGCGCAAATCAGGAAGGCAACATAAGTCAACTAAAAATGTATAAGAATTCAAGCACATACAAGACAAAGATAGATAATGGAAACTGCGTATAGTTACAAGCATTGCTGAGAAATTGCAGTCTTGAATAACAAAGGGTCTGTTATTGATACAACGGAAGAGGGAAGGTGGTTCCAATCGGCGGCTGTTTGACTTATGAAATGTAAAAACTGACCATCGGCTGCGTCGGCGTACCACTGCGTCGGGGTCAACACGAGTGATGCAGAAATTACCATCACAAGCTGGCGCCATCAGGACATCACAGATCACCTTTTGAAGTGACGTGACAATTATAGAGTGCCACCACGACACCTTCCGGAGGCCAGAGGTGCGCCACTCACGGAGGCAGAGCAAAATCAAATGAAGGGCATGAAGATTGCGATGCCTACAATCTCGGAGGCAGAGCTTTCCAAGAAACAAAGCCAAGAAACAAATAAATAGACCGACTGGAAAGAACAAGAAGTAGATTATTTTCGCTTTTGAGCCATCTTCGGTGACTGCACAAGGGACCCTGTAAGTTTTTCTTTTTTAACACGAAATAGTTTTACGCCGAGGCTCATGAAGATCTCAGTGGCGTATTTTCGTCATGAAAATGATGGCGTAAAAACAGTGATGCTTTGGGCAGAGAATTTTTTTTCTTTTTGGTGGAATTTTCG
Organism: Rhipicephalus microplus; assembly: GCF_043290135.1. Taxonomy (NCBI): domain Eukaryota; kingdom Metazoa; phylum Arthropoda; class Arachnida; order Ixodida; family Ixodidae; genus Rhipicephalus; species Rhipicephalus microplus. Next base: position 202,762,389 of record NC_134701.1, on the reverse strand, counting down.
CTTTTCACTTTGAGCCAAAGGGAAAATGTAATCTTTGTTATATTGCAGCGAACTTCAGGAATGGTTAACTTCTCCTATGACGAGCTGTAGTTAGCGGTCACAGTGCGCCCTTATCTGCTGCAATCGGTACTGCCACATGCACCACGCAAGCATAGCCCTTTAGATTGGTTTTTGATATTTACGCGGAGTGATTTCTGGTTCACTATTGGTGTTATACTTGAACAATGTGCAGTGTACTAACAGTATATTAATTAATCAAGTCATGCTTTTGTTGTGTGGCAGCAGAGAACTAATCATGATTTGGAAAATCGCCTGTACTTAAGGCACTTGTAATTGTAGTATGTGTGTGTGTATGGGGGCGAAAATTAGTACAGTTGTGCAGGAAAATATGCTGGAAATTTTGTCAAAGTTTGAAGGGGAAAATCCCTGAAATAGGGAATTTTCATGTATCTGAGTGGTAATTCTTCGGCGTAGTACGGAACATCACTGCCTAAAAATAGGCATGATTCGAAATTAATTAATAAAGTTCCGTCTATGAGAGTCGAACTCACGACCTCTCGGGCCACGACGTTTCACTTTTGCGCCTTACCGATTTCTATGACAAAGAAATCAGCCATCTTTTTTTGCTCAATATTGTTAGTATTGTCGAAACCAAAGTGACTAAATTTGACGATGTGTTCTTTCAATTTTCCAAATCAACAAGCATCACTCGAGCGCTTGGTACCTCGTGGCGTTCAAAATCAGAGGCCCGAATCAAAGAAATTTCGCTCCGGGGTGCCCTGCCCTTTGCCAATTCACTAATTATAGGTTCATCACAGCGATCGGCTTAAATTTTCTCTCACATGTGGCTGTATGTTAAGAGGATTTTGTGAGACACTGATCTGGAGAAAGAGATAATTCATTAAAACGCAGAGAGGTCAGCCTGAGCTAGTTCGCCACTGATATTTCATTAGTACGTCTGCATATAAGTATCCCTCTTCATGACTTTCTCTCTTCATAATTAGGGAGAGAAGAAGGAAGAAAAGCTTTATAAAACAACGACTGATTAGTAAACGTCACACATGCATTAGCAGCATGGCGGCTGAAAAATTCAGCTATACTAATGCAAAACTACACTAGTCAGCAAAACTAATGTTACTATTGCTTTCCAACTTATAGAGCAAGGTGCTAACAATCACGTGCGCAAACTGCACTCACTTCAAACAGTCCTAATACGTATTTGCTTACAAGGATAGAATTGGTGCTCGCAAGTTATGGTTGTGCAAAATTTGCATAATATTTGTGCTCATAAGCGGTCTCAGTTTGGGAAGAAACGTTGCCTCTTTCATGAAACTAATGGGCCTGGCCTGAACTGACGAATAATTTATTTAAAAAAAACACATAACCAGCTTATGTATAACCCAACTGACCATAACTGCTTGACCGGTCTGTGTTTCAACTGTTTTTCCAGCCTGTGCCTAGAATGCATGCTCTTAAAAGCTCTATTGCAATGTGATCTGCTCCAAGCGAACCATATTTGCCACCTATTTTTCTTTATTTGTATCAATATGTTGTAGGTGTTTTCGTTACTAGTGCGCTTTTCTTTTTGGCAACCAAACTTCTTTTGTGTGTTGCAGAACCTATATAAATAGCGTACCCGAGATGATATAAACCTCTACTTCTCCACAGGAAAATTGAACATAACAAAACTGATGCGGTGCGAAAGAAATCATTTTCATGACGTCAAAAGCACCTTGTCTATAAATCTGAACGTTTACTTTTACATGAGCCATTCAGCTTTCCTTTTTTTGTGCATTTTACTGCCTCTGCTTTGGCTGTAGACTTTGCGCAACCTTAAAAAAACTCAACGCCGACGTGCCGTATAACATTTTTGAGCCATTTGCAACAATGCGCATTTCCCGCTTTCTCTTGGATTCTCCATAACGTTATTTTGAAAATCACGCACATATTGCCTTTCTTGGATCCTTCAAGACCTTTCAAGAGACTCCAAGAAAAGCGAATAGCGCATCGTGCATTTTGTGACGCGGTAGTATTCCCTCAATTTTTGTCGTACTCGTATTGACAAAATACTCGAAAAAAAACACACCATCTCCTGCTAAATGATACTATGTGTGGATGCGAAGCAGCGGGCGCTAACGCTTACTCTGGCAGCGGCGTCGACGCTGGCACTCATCGCGGCGTTGCGCAGGAGAGAAACCTTGGAAGGTACAAAGCACGCAGTGACGGACCGGTGTTACCTACTGGAGCATTCCTATCGCTGCTAATGGCGAATGAGAGACAGAATATTTCGATTGGACACAGTGACCCACATCACGCTTTTAGTTAACCTGCACACTGCGAATTTGTATTGTTTAACAACGCAAAGAGAAATCTCCCACTGGCACTACGTTGGGAGTCAACATCCAGTGCCTATATTTTTTGCGGTCACCAGTGAACGGTCGTGCAGCGTGAGCAGTCGGTTTTTTCAATCAAGAAACTCGCTAGCAGACGATGCCTGAATCGATGTTCCTAGCCGAGACAGGGAAAAGTGCAGGAGAGGAGAGAGAGAGGTGGTAGTGGTTAGAAGAGGAGAAAGGCACCTAATTTCTGCAGCCCGGTATGAACACGGCGCAGTGCATAGAGAGAGGTAAGAGATGTGCATGTGCGATGGGGGTGTAAACACCGCGATGAGGGATGTCTAGAAAATATAGAGAACACAAGAAAAAAAACACGGGAGGCGGGTATGGTTTTGTGCAAGTTTCATCGCAGATAAACGAGCAGAAAGAGTGTTGCGGAGAGTTGAAATGTTGAAGCGAGAGAGAAATGTGTTGCGAGTGACTTAAGGAGCCGGCAGCTGCGGGCACTGCAGGGAGCGTGCTGTGGGTGAGAGAGAGAGAGAGTCACGTCAGCCCGCACCTGCGAGATGAGTGTGCGAGGGGAGCGCGCCGTCAACTCACAACTGTGGCGTCACCTACTTGACACCGCTCCAACACCTGCGGTCAAGGGAACGCGTTGCGGCACGTTCGTACGGATGCACGTACGTACTGCGCTACATACGTCAGTCAAAGAGCTGTTTCCCACCGAAAAACGATGAAACATCCCTGATGCCTGCCTGTATACATTACACTAAGCCTGCAGCTATAAACCGCTATACACACCACAGGGAATCATTGAGAGTTATCCCTAACGTGCCCAACTGTGTCCGCAAGGGTAGCTTATACGACGTAATTTTTTTTCACTGTTAAAACTGCAGAGCTTCTTTAGCCAGAGCGTAGAACGTATATAAGCACTTGCTTCGGATCAATTAACAATGACATAAACGCATGATAGACTGCGACTGCGATCATACTGCACTCGTCCTGGCTCCTTCTTCTCTTCTGTCTTCGGCACATTCCAACTCGGCTTAAATATTGGCATATACTTTTATACTTATTTTGACGCAATGTAAGACACCTAAATACAACGGTGCAAAAATGGATCACTTGCTTTCGTGCACAGTCTCAGCCATGCACGTCGTTGTGAAGTTCATATACGAAAGGATCGTATATTGTTGTACAGAGAGCGAGCTGCAAGTTTCTGTGGCAGTCTGAATGGTATTTAACGAAACATAAGGACTTCAGATCAGCAGACCATCAATTAATATATAAAATATATACAAGAAAGTTTGGGTTTAAGAAGGTCAGCACCTGAGCACGGATATAATGAAAAAACAACAACTAATGTTTCGTTGGAAATGTCACCCGTTAGAACAGAAAATGACGAAGCATAAAATGAGCTCTAGAATAGTACGCAGCAACGCCCGATGGTCTCGCAGTACTTTCTTTTCATAGTAGCTCCTACGTGATTGGACTACATGGAATATGGAACACCATAGAATTATTTCACACGCGCCAATTTTAATTGTAGCTCTTGTTACAGGTTAGAGCGTCGTGGTCTCGTTAGGGAGCTGTTGGGTTTCATTTTTGGAAGCATCGTCATATGCAGTGTTCACCACGCCCCTCCCAATATCTGTCCTCCTATTTTTTTCACCTCATTTATCTTATTTCATTTCTTTACATGTGCAGAGTATCACTACTGGGCATCCTATTCATTGACATTTATTTTTTTTCTCTAGTAAAAGCTGGCATGTGGCTTGATACATTGTTAGAATGCAGGATAAATCAGAAGCGATGCTTGGCCTAATTGAAATAACGACAACTAATTCCTCATCCTAACACCAAGATTTAACGCGTATGTGGTCGTATAAAAACCATGATTTATAAGTTGCGATTACAAGCGTACGTTTTCAATATACTTCAAACGTCAGTAAAACTTCAGAATTTCTATTTCTTTAAACTTTCCGAGTCAGGATTCTCATAGGAGCATCGATCTGTTCCCTGCAAGCCCCCTTGCTATTCACTTTTTTCAAAAATTTTTCCCTTTCAATGCTCCTTCACCACCGCTCTTGTCTGCTCGTTACAATAACGCTCCAAATTGGCTCCGCGTCTCCGAACCACGGGAAAATTGAGCGCCAATCGAGAGCGGAGTCGCTTCGAACTTCCCGATTTTTGGCCCTATTTCACCGCGGTGTGGAGTTTGAATGGATGTGGAGGGTATGCTTCGAAAAACAAACACGCACAAGAACGCGGTTCGCGTTTCGTTTCGCCGTATTCATTCTTTTCCCCGAACACTCCGACTTGGTCGGCCTACCGCTTCTTCAGCATAGTCAGCTTTTTGCCACATCGCGCAGTTTTCGTCTTCTACGCCGTATAGGGTGACATTCGTGCCCCTAGTCTTGCGAATTTTCTTGAATAATAGTGATCACTGAGGGGAGTTTTCGAAGCTTTTACTGTAGTTGTAGCTCACAGCAGTTGGAATAACAACGCTTATAAAGGCAAGAAAGGGGAACGGCCATGAAAAGTCGGGTTCTTCTGCAGAAGCGTATATATTGATTAGTCAGCCAGTTTGCAACGGTTCATTGCGGAACAGCGCAAGGGAAACAGACGAAGCTCGAAAGATGAGAAAATGGTGCAAACAAGTAACGAAATCTCAGCTGAAGCCAAATTCCTGAAACAAGAAAATGTACAGTAAAACAACGTTAAGGTAACATACGGAGTGTATACGCAACGCGGGAAAGGAAGAATAGAGAGGAGGTTGGTGAAGAGAACACACGTAGTCAAAAACCATTGGCACTCCTCCCAAGGCACACTTGTCAAAAAAAGTTCATTATTATTCTTTCATGTGACCTAACAGACCGTACCATGAAGCATGGTTCCGGCTGTTTGTAAATATAGAAAACGTAAAGTAGCTCACGTGCCCACTGATATGTATGTTTAAAGAAAATAGAATAGCCATGAACGAGCATTGAGCGAACACAGTGACGTATCGGTTGTTACAATACGTTGCCCTCACACATTTTCCACGTAATCGACGGCTTCCTTTTCAATTGTGACCCTTCTTGTGTGAGCACGGGTCGGCAAGCTCACCCGTGAGTCGACTCACTCGGGCTCAGATCGAGGCGTGAGTGTGAGTGTGAGTGAGCCCGAATGAATGTAGCTTGGTGAGTTTCAGTGGGAGCGAGTCCGGCCGGGAAATAATTTAGTGTCTAATACCCCTGTCACACGAGCACCCGCGAACACCGTTAAGCTCCTTCGCCATTACGACAAGGGAGATGCGGTCCGTGTCACACGGCAACTCTTACGCATAAGAAGAAATGGAGCATTTCGCGAAGGACGTTCGACGATCTTTCTTTGCAGCAGAACGAGGTACTCTCTTTCCCAGTATCGGCAGGTCAACAAAAAACAAATTCGAGCATTAAATTGCCGCAGTGACAAGAACAAATGCATTTTGGCAATATGAAACGTTCTTTTGTTGCAGTACTCATTCATAACGTGTGTTTCTTTGGCGCGGTGTGGAGGGCATCGTCCATGCGTACGGTTTTTGTCGTCGCTGTGTTTGCGTGGGCCCGGGAGAGGAATGACAGACAACGCTGCATCATTGTGACCTTTTTCGACGGCTGCAGGAATGGGTAATGGGACCAGACCTAATTCAAGGGTTACTTGGGATGCGCTCAGGAGGGAAGGAATCGCTAGAACTTTGGTACATGGACCACAAATTCAACTAGTCGCCGAGCAAACAAACATAGCGTTAGGCACAAGGTGGCCAGCGTCGCTGCCAGCACTGCTACAATTAGGGAATGTGTTTCCATTTGAAATAACGTTTAATGCTTTGTTGCCTTCAGACGTACTTAATATTGTGTTTTCGTAAAAACCACATAACGAAAATTCACACACACACACAAAACCACCTAGAGATGGCATCGGGATACTTCTGTGAAACTCAAACAGTGCCGGCTGAGCCCCCTCACGGCAACTATTGCAACCAAATCATTGCCGTGTGACACTGCAACAACTCCATCCTTGTAGAACTACCTCGCAGAGCTTTACACTGACGGAATTTAACAGAGTTCGGGGGTGGTCGTGTGACAGGGGTATAATTATAAATGAGACGAATTTAAGGAAGTAGTGGAGAGTCTAAAACTCTGAGCTGGACATCCCTCAGCTCAATACATATTTCATGAGTGAATCTGAGTTAGCTCTACATTTACTGCTGGCCTTTGCCTTTGTATGTCAGTAAAGAGGGGAAAAACAAACAAAAAAGTCCTTTGCACTGTGGCAAAGGACGTAAAGGATAATATGGGTAAACTATATGTACAACCGCGATAAGAAACGCAGACACACCAACATGAACCAAGCGATGTAAGTTTTACAATCTGTGCCACAGTTTAGAAGTCCTCAATTAGAACAACAACGCGATTAAACCCTTAGCAGTGAACCACGTTAATATCAGGATACAAGGAATTTCTTTACCTCTCAGGCATAAGTTACCGAATACTGCTGAGAGGCTTTTGTTGCCACATTGTAACGGTGACGGTAAGAGAGGAATTGTCTGATCACCTCCTCTGTGGTCGCCATCACTGAAGTTGTCGAAGCCCGGCGTTCAGTGATTCAACTAATGCACATGGGTGCAATTACCGATGCGCATGTAAATAGTTGGCCTAGAGAAGCGAGGCTTTCGAACAGCTTCCCCTAGTGCATTTACTTTGTGTATTTTTTCTGCCCAGTGCATGGAACTTGAAAAATACTATCGAACAATCGGGAAGAGAAATCTTCTGCTTCTGTCAGTATAAGTGGATATGCTGCCTATTAATCCGATTGCGTAATTACGACTGCGAAAGTAATGAATATCGGCCTGTCACAAGGCTTATCCTTTTTTTTTTTATCAGCGAAGCAGTTCTTAGTCTACCCTTTGCCGGCGCTGGTGAAATGAGGCTCGGCAGGAGGGTCGAGACTTTCGCCATACGGACTGGCAGAAATGGAGGAAGGCAGTGCTTTGTCGATTGATGCGAGAGTGAAGCTTTATTCATTGAAAAAGTAAAGCAGAACGCACTAGAACTCTACTGTTCACGAGAAATATGTCAACGAGGGGCTCGAGGCATATGAACTGGTGTGTCGGTTATTCGGGAGCCCGCAGTTGTAGAATGGTAAAGGCTGCCCCTAATCCTGAGGAATAAGCCACCCGACGTACAGAAGCATTTAGAAAGAAAGCTTGCAGAACGTAAAAAAAAAAAACTTTGAAAAGGCTGCGAAATATAAAAAGGCGATAGTCTGATGAAAAGACGTTAGCTTCACCGTTTTGACTGCTTTCCCTGAGAGGGGCAATTGAGTTTTTATTTTTCTTGTAGTGAGGTCCTATTATCTCATAACGGACACAAGTAATTTTTATTTCGGTTAAGTGAATGTACTTTTCTTTATAAATAGCATTAGGACAACCACAAGCAAATATGATGGATTTCCTATACCCAATTACTGAAAGAGTAAGTAATCTAGCGATTTCGGGAAAGATCAATATAAAGCCGATACAACCCTAATCCGCCGCACATGCAACCGTATACCAAAGAGCCTTGCGCGTAATTGATGCTCTAGGCGAACGGCTTATCGCGCGTTCATGAGTGTATACAAAAAAATGAGGCCCGTTCCGAGACGTGCACACCACAGAAGAATGGAACACAAAAGCGTCGAGAGGTGAAGAGCAGAAGAGGATCGAGGAGGCTCTTTTGTGGAAGTAGCCAGAAAGCGACAGCAGGCCCGTCCAGCCGCCCGGCGATTCGGTAGCGTGAAATTGATTGTGCTTCCTCTCCCGATACGGTACGTCACTGACCGCCCTCCCTTCGTCGCGGCCTCTTCTTCCCTTTCGGCGCCGTAATTAAAGACTAACAAATCAGCCGCTTTGGCGTAATTAATTTTGGCGAGTTCGATCACCCGGGAGATTAAGAGAAGCCTGTTTGTCAAGCAATACCCCCCTCCCTCCCCCCCCTGATTGGGGTTCGAGCCGGCCCGGTGTTTCGCTACCTTTCGGAGAGTGGCGGCGGCCAATCATCCTGCCGTTCTTTCATGCGGTGCTTTCACAAACGAGGCTTCACCGAGGCTAGGACGTGCAGGTGAATGAAGAGAGGAGACGGAAAGAAGAAAGGTGAAAGCAAACAAAAGTTGAAGAAGGGGGGGAATGTCTTCACTAGATCTCCGGTCGCATATATACTACGCCCCCACTGTCGCCACGCTACTGAGCCCGATTTTTTTTTCGTAGGGTGTTGAGGAGACTGGAAGGCAGACCAGGCGGAGAAGTGCAAACACCGGATCCCCTGATTACGCTATTGATTCGTGAAAGTGGCCGGCACGGTGCCCGGGATCACAAAGGAAGCCGGGGACCCAGAGAGCGTGGCCATATCTCGAAGAAGCACTTGAAGGGAAGGACAGCCTTCACTTGGAGGAAGCAAAACCCGCTCTCCACCAGCCTCTGCTGCTTCGTTAAGGACGGCTCATATGAAAGCTCTGATTGGGTGTCACACGTGGTGTTGATTTAAGGCGGGCCACATGCGATAGGAGACTGCAGCAGCCGCGCGCTCACAGATAACTGAGTAGCGGCTATTTATCACCGCTTCTCCAAACTCGGCCGTTCTCTCGCTAAAAAAGTAAATGAATAAAAAGAAAGCGTCTTTTGTGTCAAGCCAGGGTAAGGCTTTTTGAAAGACTTTCGTTCGGTTCAATCAACTTTAAACCATGCAAAGAGAAACCTGTTAGGAGTGTGTTTTGATAAGAAGCGCTCTCATGTGCGCCCACTTATCTCGCAGACTAACGCAACCTCCCGAATTTGGAGGTGGCCCAACTTAGTTGCCGCTAGTTCGAGAGAGTAAACAGTAGCCGCGAACTCATAAGCCCCTCTTTTGAGTGGGAGCTCTTCAATATCTCGTTTGCCGAAGAAGAAACGACAGCTCCGAGAGGTGGCTGTAACGTGTTACGCAGGCTTTCGGTAGTTTCTCATCCATCTGTGCTTTCTTATCAGAACAACGAAGCTAACGCAACTCAACTGATCGCGTTGCAACATGATTAACTAAGCCCGCGCTGTCATCGGCAAAGTTTCGCGTATAATTAAACGTGGATTAGGTTCAGGAATTCCAGCGAAAACACAAAATATTAAGTTTTAGGGTTTCACGTTCTGAAAGCTTGATTTCGGATGCGTTGTTGGGAACACCGAGTTAATTTTGATCGTATATAGGTCGATTTAATGTGCACCCATTGCATATTGCGCAGGAGTGTGCTTTCCTGTCACCCGATATAAATACGGCCACCGCGTCCAGGGTTTCGTCCCACTGCTTCGCTCGTATGCATACAAGTGCGACGCTGTATTCGCTAACCGCCATGGTGGTTCAACTATTATATGTAAAACAAGTGTTTTGGTAGCGTTATGTGCGCTTTATTTCGGTCTAGAGCACTTCTGCTGCAAACTAAAGTGTAAATAGGATTTCAGTCCACTAAACTCTCGTTATTAGGTGTGAACTATCTCCATTTAATGAATGATCGAAGTCGGCTAGAAAAAATGTAAGGAAATGTAAAAAGACCCACGTGCCCACAGAAGCAATTGTGCCCGCAAGATTAAAAGAAAAGATGGAGCGAAAGATTGAAAAGGTGTTTTTTTTTAACGACAAATTAGGTGAAGCATGTTCTGTGAGGACAGTAATAAATTGGCATCCTATCCTGGTAGGTTTCGTCATTGCCAATGACCAAGTCTCTTCTTTTCCTGTATTTTCGTGATCACGAGTTCCTTTTCATTCGTATATATGTACATGTGTTCTTCATTGAATCTGTTTGTACAGTTGGTGCTGCGTAAGTGTGCTCTTTTTCTGTGTGCTTGTTTTCCCTCTACATTGAATGATGTTACCGCAAAACTCACCCACCAAGGCCTCTTGCTGATAAAACAACACAGTTGCCTGAAACAGCCCTACAGCGTAATACACTCCTCGATTTGTTCTACGTGTGAGGAGAGAAACATGGCCACCATTCAAGTAAAGCGTCGAGTCAGCAGAATACTAACAAGAACTTCGGGAGAATTCTCTGTCCGGAAATCAGCGGTGACGAATAAGCATCAGAGTAGGCTGACGGAAATTTCATCTGTGATATCAGCATTCGGTGAACTTTGAAATGTTTACAGTTGTTTTGCTTCCCCCCTCTCCCTCCACCCGGAGTGTGTTCACCTAATTAGTGACTCGCCAGAAGCTTTCACTGTTGCAATTTTTGTCATCCACCTACTCAGGAATCCGTACGCTCGCAATCACTTGAGGATCTCTGATAGCAGCGCGTGACTTGAGGCCTCCTTCTCAGAGCTCCATCACCGCTCCCTCTCGCCCCCATCACTTCGTTACTGATACTTCAACGGCCTTGACTTCCCTTTCAACCTCGCAACATTCAGTTGCTGATCGCACCTCAAAACTGACATTGTAACGGGAGAAGAACTACCCTCTGTCAAATTATAAAAAAAAGGGAGGATGACATGTCATAGGAACAAAACATCTACCCTCGAGAGATGCCGAACAAAATCTGCAGCGCGAACAAGAGACGGTGCCGAAGAAAGAGCGCAAAGGGGGCAGAGAATACATCTAGGGCGGGAAGCTTCGGAAGTTGGGGGACGGGAGAATAGCGATGCGGTGTTCGAAGCCGGAAAGAGGACGAAAAATGCTGAAACCAGCGAGAAATGGCCCAGGGAGGAAGAAGGAGAAGAAGAAGGAGCTGGGGAGATCGCTGCGAGCTTCTTTCGCTTTTCGTCTCTGGGCGCAAGTAACGATTTTCGGCCGCAGTTGGGCCATCGCTGCGGAAACGGCAGGAGGAAGATAAATTGCAACACACAGGACGACGCGTACGTCTAGGCAGTAGGGGGAGAAGAAGAAAAAGAAGAAGACATGCAATGGTGTACATATATACGCTCCGAGCAAAGAAACCAGAAGGACGCGACGATGGAATGGAGAATGCTGAGGCATTTCGTGCGAAAAAAAAAAAAGGATGGCTTCTCCGCAGCCCGGGATCTGCTTTGCAGCTTTATTTATTTATTTATTTCCTCCGCGCAATGGCCATAACGGTGGGCCTTCATCGCATGCGGAGCACATTCTCTTCCACTCGAGAGTCCCGGATCCTTTGTTTCTTGTTTTGTTTTTCACCGAAGCCGTTGACGCTAGAAGGTGCACTATCCGCGCTTTCGTTGTTTTACGCGCTGTCACTCCTTTTTTGTCAACCTACGACCTTGAAGCTTGGCTTCCCGCGGATGGCCCACCTTTGGATCAATTGTAGTCGCGCCTGAACCTGCCTCGTAGTAGTTCTATAGTCATACTCAACTGACATGTGGGGTTTAACGTCCCAAAACCACCGTATGATTATAAGAGACGCCGTAGTGGAGGGCTCCGGAAATTTAGACCACCTGGGGTTCTTTAACGTGCACCCAAATCGAGCACACGGGCCTACAACATTTCTGTCTCCATAGAAAATGCAGCCGCCGCAGATGGGATTCGAACCCGCGATCTGCGGGTCAGCAGCCGAGTACCTTAGCCACTACACCACCGCGGTGGGGCCACAAAACTCAAGAAGGGTGGGGAGGCCTCGCTCAGATAGCGGAGCGCAGAAGCCTATTGCTTTTGCATCTGATGAGATAATCCTGCTGATGCACTCAGCAATGTTTCCCGAAAACCACCCTGTTTCCTGAAGATCATTCATACTGACCATTCAAATCATCGCTTCAGCCTAGAATGCGAATCCATCGAAGAAAATTTTGTACCTCCGCCTCTGAGAAGTAAATGCCTCGGACTTCTCATATTGTAGCCAAGGAGGACTTAAAAAATTGCTTGAGTGAAAGTGATTGCCCACAGGTGAAGCCATGCCTCTGGCAAGGTGGCGGCTGCTGCGGCCATCTTACTAGGAGCATGATAAAGTATACCCGCTCAGCGATTAAGACAGGGAAGTTTATTGCAAACTGGTAACAACACTTCAGGTGAATGCAACTGTCTGGTCTAACAGAATCACTTCGGTGGCGTATGCAAACTACCGAACATAGATAAGATGTAACACACAGCACTTCAATATTCTCACAGATCATGAATCACTCAAGAAAACTAAGACAAAAGAAACGCAAAATGCACTAAGTTGGAACAGATTCACATATTACGTGAGACGAGAAGCAAGAATGCAGCGTTTCCCCCGGAAAATCAACGAGTGTAATGTGGAAACCTTTTCGGGTTACATAGTGTTTCAGGTGCGTCTTAGGGAAACTAGTTTTCCTTAGTGAGCGCCTGATTGGGGGCAAAGTTCATCGGAGATTCTGTAACCTTTACTCGTTTCTGTGTGTTATTTCATCGGGAACAACTTTCTTTTATTATATAACTAATGTAGCATTTACATTAACATATCAAAGCCACTTGATATCTAAGTGGGCACTACCAGAAAAGCGCATGTTTCCGCCATCTTGGCAGTGGCGAAAGCTGGCTTTACTTCTGCCGTCAAGGCATTACGGCAGCTTCCACTTCGGAAATTTTAGGGGCGAAGCTCTTTAAAGCGGCACCCGTTCGTCCCTTGTAGTAGTCGCATTCGTAGTGTATAGCCAGTCTTACGTTTTGACCGGCAAGGTGGTGCCAGTGGGAGATTTCTCCTGTGCATTTATGAACAATAAAAATTTCGCAGCGTGCGCATTACCTAAAAGCCTAATGCTCCTGTCTCTCATTCCTCATTAGCAGCCATTGGCATGTACATTGAGAACTATTTGACAAGAAAGGGTTGCTGCGTTATACTCGCTCGGCATAACCTTCTCGGTTTTAGAAAGGTTTAGCGAGTGTTGAGCCGCAGTACCATGAATACCGTGAACTAGTATATACCATGAACTCGAGGTGGTTAAAGGTGGGAAGTAGATACGAAGCGCAAGCCGTAAGAAAGTTAAAGCCGAATTCTTCTGTCTCTCATTCCCCATTAGCAGCCATTGGCATGTACATTAAGCACTATCTGACAAGAAAGGGTTGCTACGTTATACTCGCTGGGCGTAACCTCCTTGGTTTTAGAAAGGTTTAGCGAGCGTTGGGCCGCAGTGCCATGAATACAGTGAAATAGTATATAGCATGAACTCGAGGTGGTTAAAGGTGGGAAGTAGACACGAAGCACAAGCCTTAAGAAACTGTGCGTGTGCCACCTCTCGTACAGTCCTTAGAATGTCCGTAGGATGGCGGTGCTTCTATGTGGGGAATATATGATGAAAAGATGCGAGATTGTCGTATTTGGAGTGTTGAATAGATGGACGAACGGACACACAGACAGATGCATGAATGGACGCACGGATGGCTGCACGGATGGATGGGTGCATGGACGGACGCAGGGGTGGATGCATGGACAAACGCAGGCACGGACCCACAGATGGACGTGCCGACCCACGAACAGACGCACGCACGGACGGGCGGATGGATGTATGAACGGTCACAAAGACGGACACATGGACGGACGGAAGCAAGAACGAATGGGCGGCCAGATGCTTCGCCCCACTCTCCATCATTCACTCCGTGTATACGCTGCCATTTTTTTTCTTTAACCCACTTGGTTGTAGCCAATTGTGTAATGTAGTAGTGGCCGTCCAAGAACGTCTGAGCAAAAACGCAAATGGATATATATATACGTTCGCCGATGATTTTCTAGAAGCTTCTGTTCGTAGATGTTTAGGCATGCGCTTGATGGAAGCCACGGATGTGATCTCTGCAATTCTGATCGCAATCCATTCAACGTGAGCAGTGTGCCAGTGTATATTTAAGAAAACACCCGACTTCAAAACGATAAAGTTCGCTGGTGCCGCTTGACAAGCATAAACTCGAGCCTTGGGACGAGCCACCACGTTCCATGCGAACAGAGTTTTTCTGCTTCGTTAGAGTGTCTAGGTTTTGACTTTACTGTAAATTCGTACAGACAGTCAAGGTACCCTGCGTATAACAACTTGTGTTTTCTGCTCGTGATGTCAGTGACTGTGATAGAAGCCGCATTTGCCAAGTCTGGGGCCTCTGTGAACTTCACACCATCGCGTTCGAGGACATTCTTCGCAGACGTATTATAGTATCACGTCTGCGAATTCCGTGTATGTGTATCTGCCAGTGGCCTTCTGAAGTGGGCTGGCTCTAACACCTCACTTCCTCCCCTGTTGCGTTCATACCCAGAATGTGACTATAGGTGGCCTTGGAAGACATTGCCTTCAAACTGAATGCAGGAGGTGTGATGACAAGTGTGGTTGGCTCAAATTTGTGTACTTGTGAAATACTTTCGCGAAATTAACGCCGATTGGCAGTACACGAGTTTCGTTCATTGCCGAGTGCAAACGTATACGGAAATGTGATCCTATAAAATGTGACCCTATGTAGGGCGTGCAAACAAGTACATTGTAAGAGGGCTCGCTCGCTGGATTTCGTGCGGACCGGTTGTGCCCCTGCGATTTCCGACGACAGCGCAGCTCTGGCCGACTGGCTCACCCTACGCCATCTCCTTACGCCAAGAAGAGCTCTCGCCGAGTGGTGCCCCGTCCTCGGACTCCTGCGACGTTGTCCATCTTTCCTATCTTCTCCTTACTTCCGTCGTTTGCTGTCCCTGCGCCATGATCTCTGCTTCCTGCTCTCTCTATCTATGTACCTTTAATCCTATTCTTTTAATCCCACCTTACCCCCATCCCTAGTCAGCTATACTGTTAAAGTGTCGCACTGTGATGCAGACAGTTACGTGGCCCACTTTTCTCTTCTTTTCTCTTTTCAAAGTCACATAAGTACATTGTAAAGAAGATGGTACTCTTTGACGTTTTGCTTTATTTATTTGGTCCTTGTTCGCACGCCCTGTCCTTTGGAATGAACTCCTAGACAAAACATGTGCTCCAAATAGAAATTTTTGAAAGGTAATCGCATTCGTTACAAAAGCTATTTGACACTTCATAACCTTAATGGTCGCACGCAAAGCTATTAAAAAAAATCTCTCGTTGCGCCTCGTAGTTTGCAGAAACACAAAATGCCAAATAACGCTTCCGTGGAGGCCATTTGTTGCTGCATGCGCTACCTGTTAGCACGAGCGAGTGATTGACTGTCATGCAACTCTTCTTGTAATGTTTCATGTTCTTTCAACGTCATCTCATATTTACGCTCATGTAAGTGACGTCTGTTTTGTCATCATCGTTAGAGTATGTCTAAGAAGGAAATGTTCTGTTGAGTGTTATTGACCTTTGTGAAAATAAGTTTTTTCTAAACAAAGATCCACTTTTCTGTAACCTAAACGGGACACCTCATAGGTTTAACATAGTCGAGTGCGTATAGTGATCTAAAACGTTCATGATTCTCTGAATACAGTCTCCTAAACAATGACTAGTTGTCTTTTCACCCACTTTTTGTTCTACACATTTACAATAGAGTTGTGTCTAATAACTTCCTCTATACTTTCCTTGGCATTATTGTCTGTTAGATCTCATTATTATTGTGCGAAAACACGCAAAAACGACCCCTTAAGTATACGCTTCTTTCCCTAACAAACACACGCACACTTACACACACAGACACACACAGATATATATATATATATATATATATATATATATATATATATATATATATATATATATATATATATATATATATATATATATATATATATATATATATGTATATATATATATATATATATATATATATATATATATATATAGACACATATATATATATACGTTGGTTAGGTGAACATATACCTGCATCTGATAGAAAGTGGTCCTACTCCTAAGTTTCGAGTTAAATCAACAGTTTCTCGTTTTTGTCATTGGAATGCACTGCACATATGAACGTGAACATATAAGTGACAACTTTCTGTTTCGTCCATGTCCACGGCAAAAAGCCATGGGTTCTCTTTCTTGCTTTTCTCTCGTGCGTGTTCGCGTTTTGGGATCCTGCCGCCTAATTTTTTTACGGCGAGTTTATTTTTCTAGTCGTATGGTGCTTTAATACGACCCAAGAATGCTGTGCAGTTTGTTTCGTGCTTACCGAACAGTTTCTATTGCATGGTTTTACGAAGGTGGTGGTACCGTGAACGGGCCAAATAGAACAGTTTAAAAAGAATTCTTCAGGGGCGAAGCTTCTTAAGGCATGGGTCGTGCGTCTCCTGTGTGTAGTAGCCACTTCTAGATTAAGTCGTGATTTGTGGGGTTTAACGTCCCAAAACCACCATATGATTAACTTCTAGATTAAGTCATTGGAATGTCCGCTGTATGGTAGTAACTGTATATGATGATTTATGATGAAAAGATGCGAGATGGCGATACTAGGAGTGTTCACTAGATGTGTGGATGGGCAGACTAAATGGACATGCGGATGAACAGACAGACAGATGGACGGACGGATATACATACATACATACATACATACATACATACATACATACATACATACATACATACATACATACATACATACATACACACACACACACACACATACATACATACATACATACATACATACATACATACATACATACATACATACATACATACATACATACATACATACATACATACATACATACATACATACATACATGCACATACATACATACATACATACATGCACATACATACATACATACATACATACATACATACATACATACATACATACATACATACATACATACATACATACATACATACATACAGAAGACAGACAGACAGACAGATGGACGTACGGATGGTGACACAGCCAGCGGATGGTTCGCGGTTTGCCAGTAAAACCTTTCGAAGCTTCACCACACTCATCATCATTCACTAGTTTGATATGCTGTCATTTTTTTGATCGGCTTCACGTGTCCACTCGACGTTAAACGTGGAAAAATCATCATTGTACCGGTTTCTAGAGATATCGTTATTTTTTCTAACATGTCCTTAAACATTATTAGACAACCATTGCGGCATTACCAATCATCATGAGAAGGTTCTCGCCAAGTTGTGGATACGAGCTGAACTATTTTTACTCAGCTATCACGAACGGTAAAAATAAAGATAGGGGACAGCTTGAGCTGTATTTTGACAGCAGCTGATTTCGACCAGTGGTTATTGCCTCTGTATTGACGTAGCAGACAATTCTCATGCTTACCAAGGCGATGTAGGCTCCTACAATGACACGCGCCACCCCCAGGGGATTACATCACCACTAACTCCCTTAAAACTAACACGCCAAGTATGACACAATGCCTTTGAAAAAGATAGGTCCTCTTATCAAAACGTCAGCTCGCCAGTCTGAGGCACTTACACTGTTCAATACTCTGATTATCCCACTATGTTGTTTACATCTGTCGGCTCCTATTTAGATTTTGGATTTCCTAGAAAACGCGTATTTTAGGAACGTAATGAAGCAATCACCGTGCAAAAATAAAATATTAATAAATGCGAAGCACTTCTTATCGAACTTCGGCGACTTTGAGCGTATCTATCTATCTATCTAGCCGCTTACGTTTGGGTGCTCTCGTGGTCACCTCCTTAAATTGGCGTGAACCAAAATCAGCATGGGAGGGTAAGATGGTTTGACGAATACGACACGCTGGTCATGACATGAATAATGCTTCAATACCGTCGCGTACGTCGTCAAACACTTCCCTCCAGAGAGTGGCACATACCCACAGACGGGTGTGTTCTGCTTGTAAGCGGGTAATGTGCCACAGGTGATTGACACTTAGTACTTACCCTGGAATGACGAGAACACGCATGGGCAATTTCAACGCGTAAACGTTAAGCAATACCGGACATCGATAGCATCGACCCAAGAAATGCCTAGAATAAATGTCAGTGTTAAGAAAAACCTGACATAGGCAGCGTTGACCCCCGCGAATGCAAATAATGAATTTCATTGTCTCAGCAGGAATCGAACCCAAGCATTCTGCGTGGCAATGAAGCATTTTACCACAGAGCTACGCCAGGTCTCGGAACTACTTTTCAAATAGACGCTAGTATTCGTGAAATGTTAATATTGCAGTGCTGCCAACTAAATTTTATATACATTTTATATGTACTCCTTCGATACAGCCGTCACATCGGGTTATCGTAAATTGTGGTTAGGTGCCATGCGCTGAAGTTGGTTTTTGTAGCAGTGTCCAGAGCCAGCATCTTCGCGAGCATCAGCGCTTCATATCAGCTTCTGGTGTTGCTATTACGCATGTTTCAGTTGACGTCGTTTCGCAAGTGCGAAGAACTGGTTGTGTAGGCATCTGCAACTCTTCGACATATGCCTGTGCGTGCAACATTTGTACATATATTTAGCGTCAATCCATGACGTTTCGCTCAATATTAAAAATTGCAACACGGTCTATTTTCCTACGCATGCTTCGCATAACTTCGATTCTCAGGTACGTGGGATCTGCCCATTTTTTTTTGCATTTGGTAATACGATGACGGAAATAAATAATGACCAACTGACCTACAGACATGTTATCTAGCCTTCTGACGTACTTGTGTGGTAACTGCAAAAAAGCGTGAAGTTATTAGTAGGCAGTTTACAAGCACTATTCTCTTCCAACTCTTTCAGAACGATATCGCACGTCTGGTGGGTGATGACTGGGTCAACGGCAGAAGCCCTTTCGTAAGAACCTACGATGATTTCTTTTATTTTTTGTTTTCAATATGTGTTCCGGGAATACTGGACCCTTCGAAGACGTTTCGTAAGGAAGGTGCTTAAAGGGCTCTTCGATTGTTACGCTTCTAAGAGTCTCATGTCGTACAAGCAACTAGATAACTTTCATCGGAGTCCCATGTCTTATGACGCATCGTACACAGTGTATCCCGCACGCCGTCCAGTGTCCGTAGCCGGTGTCTTCTTTTTGCGCGCTGGGCGCAGTACAGACGCGGCGGAAGTTGGGCATCCGGTACCGTAACACTTCGCGGTGTCCAGGAACACGACGCTAAGTAAGACGGATGGGCGTCGCCCCATTTGCCTGGCGGCGCGACGCTGTGGGAATGTCTCCTTCTCCCCCATTGGTTTCAGTGGCGGCAGCTGCGGTGGGCCTCACCAAACCCGCCTTCACGTCTCGAGGGGAGGAAGCATCGTCCCGTAGGATCTGCCACGTCGGGAAACACGGCGAGCCGTTCCCTAATAGGGAAATATCGGCACTCTCGCTCAGCGAGATTTTTCGGTGAGCCGCGGTGATTGCTCTCCCGGCTTTGCGCCCGACTTATGCCTATCGCTGTTATTCGCGAATCAAATCTCTGGGTGTTTTTTTGCGGGCAATATCATTTCGTTCTCATTTTCGATGCTCCAGATTTGCAGCGTCTTAGTGGTTCAGCGGATATTGCAGCTCTGCAAATAGAGATAAAAGGACGTCAGCGATTGATTCACCTCTGCTGTAATCTCCACAGTGCCAAAGCGCGCTTTGGCATACGCTAGTCTAGTGAGGGAAAGTGGAGGGTTTCATTAAGTTTCAGACGGGAGCACAAGAAGAGAGGAACGCACAGGGCAAGACTGGTCACTCTCTTTGTGCGTTCCTGTCTTCTTGTGCTCCCATCTGAAACTTGGTGGAACCCTCCACTTTCACATCATGTACCAACGTCTAAACTACAGAAGTGAAAAAGAAGGCTCTCACTTCTTCCACGGTTGCGGCTGCAGAATATTGCAAAGAGCACACACATACAGGCGCAAAGGGAAGAAGCAGCTTCTTCAATGAAAACAAGACAGTTTGTACAAGCGTTATCTCGAACAACGCTTTCAAGGCTTTGTCAGCTCTTGAAGCCTCCAACTACCCCTGAGCTACTGCTATATAGCGAGAAAACAATAGTGAAATATGCCAATCAACCACAAAAGGGAAGGAGTAGTGTGGGTGGGAAGCAGGGTCATAGTCAGGTAATATTTTCGAGGGCGGGGGAGTGGGCACTTGTTGTAAACGCAACTTATTTGAAAAAAAAAACCTTACTTCGATTTTCTATTTTCGGCAAGAAAGAGCCCCATCGAAACTTCTGTGGGCCAGGGTTCCTAGCCGGACTATCACCGCTCATTCCCGCAGGATCGTTGGCAAGTGTATGCTTCGTATATATGGGAAAACCACTAAGTACACACATACATACGCTAAGCTCCTTGAAGAAGTTAAGACCGCTTGTCGAAATGATGAAACCAGAGAAACCCATTGTTTCGAGATTTTATTGCGAGAGCAATTATATGAACCTCCTCGACGTGCTTATGCCGTCGCTGTTGTCGTCATGTCTCTTAGAAAGTCCAAATTGAAAGGCGTAGCATGCTTCCGCGCATCGTATGTTATATTGCTGGTAAAAGAATTGGCCCCGTATCTACATGTAATCAGCAAATGTCGTCTAAGGATGATAGTTCTGAATGTGGAGAGAGTAAACCAAATATTTATTTGATGTTATGCGCAAGAAAATCTGTGAATGGTATTCCGGAGGCGCTGCGTTAGTGCCTCGAGTGTGCAGCGGAGGTGAACGAGCACTTCAAGTCACGTCACACGTGAGACATGAGCGCCATCTGGAAGTTTTTTTTTTTGAAAACAAAGTGCGTAGCCCTGAAACGGGTGTGCGCACCCGCCTCAGAGGTGATAAGGTGTAGAACGTAAGGTGACGGGTAGGTGCCACCACCGTGTCGTCTTAGCAAAGCGTTGAAAACACTCGCTTCTTCGCGCAAGCGTTTTATGGTCAGCGCAGCGTGATAAGCGCTACGGTCCTTAAGATTACTTATGTATGCCTTTTCTAGTAAAAGACGAACATGCAGAATATATACGTGTTGTTATGGTGCCTAAAATATGCGCAATAATTGCTTTTTAATTGACAATCGCACACGCATGAATGCTGATCCTTGAGCAACATTGGTGGGCGCTACGGATGGGGTCGGCCGTTCGGGGTATGTGTTGGGGCTGTTCAGAGTACCCGGTTCACGGTATCGATAGACAAACGGACAATTGTACAGACAGACAGACAGACAGACAGACAGACGAAAGTTTTTGGGTCAAAAGTCCCTGAGAAAGATTATCGTCTTTTAAAAAAAGCTAGCGGGGGAGACGAACGAGCCAGACCACCTCCGTCGCTCTAGGGCAAATGCGGTTGCATCACCCCACTAGAAATGCTTGCCGTTGAAGCAGAGAGGAAACCACCCTGTTTGTGTTGAGCCAGCACAAAAAGACGCGACGGGGGAACGGATGGGGAGGGGGCGATGTCCATCAAGCAGCAACTTTGAGCCTTGAGTCTAAGGACCTGGTCGCGATTGCTGGAACGCGTGCTTTTCGGGTAGGCATCAGCGGGTGGCTCCTAAACCCTTCTACGTGCTACGCTGTCAACGGGGACAGACTGTGCGAAAAGAGCTTCTCCTCCTGGAGCAGCAGTATTCTCTTACGCCACCATTTTCTAGAGTTACGCGAGATTGCATCTAAAAGAGTTTATTGCCGTGGCCTCTCTTCTATCCCGTTACTATTTGTTGCTACGACATTCAGTGCTTCAGCATTGCTGTAAGAGTGTTACTTTTTATTCCTTTATTTTTGGGTGTATTATTGTGGGTTTAATAGATTTTGATTTTTTCCCTTTTTATTCCGCAAGAGATCTTACTGCCCTACTGCTATACTGTTCCCAGATTTCTCCGACCAGGCATTTCGTACCCCGCACAGCGCGGACCCGAGTGCCCTGAAGCACCACAATGTCATCTGGTTCCCCGCCCATCAAGACCAGGTGCTGGGTGCCCCATCCAACCTCAACGAGATCGCCCACTATAAAGCCCGCGCACCTACCAACCGCACCGCCACAGGGCAACCCCATCTCGCTGAGTTAGAGACCAATCGGGATGCACCCATTACATACAACGGCATCACAAAGCACTTTTAATTAGAACGCCGCATTTTTCCACCCCCATATCCAAGACTTAACAGACTGCAGGCCCTAACCCTACGCCTATTACAGACACACACGTACCCAAACCTTGCCAAGCTTCACGTTTATAAACGTGATGCATAGCCCAGTGACACATACCCCTCGTGTAGACACACGGCGACACTCGCACACATGCGCTGGGAGTGTAGAAACACTCCTGCCGACTCTACCTCAAACAAGTGGGAGAGGTTTCTCAGGAGCTCACTTCTCACCTACCAGCAATGGGCCGTCCAGTAGGCCCACGAAGTGGCCGCCAGGTACACCCTGTCGGTCCCTACGCGGGAGACGCCCACTATGCGCTAAGCACGTCCTGCAGGACTGAAATAAGTTTTTTTCATTCCATTCCATTATTCTAGCAAAGCGCCTTTTTATATTGAATCATTATGAAAAGCTGACATAGAAACCACAGCCTAAATTGCCGCCCGACAGAAGAAGGTCCGCCTCTAGTTCGTCATGGCCTAGCGAAAAAGTCGGTCCAGCTCATAAGGCATACTTATTTAGTCCGTAATTTTCTGCATATGTAAACACGCTTCCAAAATGGCTGCCGCATCATATTTGGAGACTCCTAAGCTATGTTTAACATTAATCTATTTTGTGCCTTTGTTTGTCTAAAATTATGTTAGCGACTGTCATCAACGGGCCACTTTGCTATCTTGATGATTGTAGCGAGCACCTAAAAAAAGCAGAACGTTACTTAGCCTAAGGAACCTTCTGAAACAGAGATCCAAGCGCTGGCCTCTGTAGTTGCTGAGGCTATCTAGTCAGAATAAGTGCGTGCTCAAACACAGCGACTGCATTTGCTTGATTAGAGAAGCCCTGTCATCACTGAGAGATGGGCAGACAATGGCGGAAGAGAATTCAGGAAGTAACTGAACTGTTGGAACTTGTGACGGAAGAGACCGCTTGTGGACAGCACTGTAGAATATGTGCGCAATGGGCGAAGATGGATTAGTTTTTTCTGGACACATGCCAACATGCATAACGCATTCCAATCGTTGAAGAGTAGGGAATTGTATTCAAAATAGCAACTTCCAGTAAAATCTCTACTTGACGGGTTCATTGATCGTGATTGGCCACATGAGAAGTTTAGAAACTGAAAAGAACGTTTTAATGACATAAAGTACTGGATGGAATCACTAAAAATTTTAATTAGGGCCTTCATTGCAAATGTGTCACCGTCGATATGAACTGGAATGACACTGTGGCAGACAAATCAGCGAATGGACTCAAGAAGAGAAACGTCTTGGTGCAGTCAAGTGAAACCCAATCATCTAACGTTGCTGGTAAGCTCGTATTTTCATTGAAATAAACATATAAACGAAGAAGTAGTTGGCATCACTACGTCTAACCTTTCGGTCTGGTTGTTACGAAATGAAAACGTAGGAAAGGAAACACACACACACGCATATACACACGCATGCTCACGGCTGGTTATTTTTTCATCCACTTTCATTTCTTCTTATTTACATTCCATTGGTTCTAATAACTTACCCTGTACATTCCTTGGCACTACTGTCTGTTATATCTCATTAATATTGTGTTAAAACACGGAAAAACGAGCCGTTAGGTCTACACTTCTTTCCCTTATATATATATATATATATATATATATATATATATATATATATATATATATATATATATATATATATATGTATATATATATGTTTGTGTGTGTGTGTGTGTGTGTGTGTGTGTGTATATTTTGTAAGGGTGACGGAGCCACTGGGGTACTCGCTTAAAGGAAGGTAAGAACGAAGTCGGATCAGAACAGATGGCTCACAGCAATGGGGCTGTTCTGTCTTAAATGCGGAGCCTTCTTTATTCGCATGATGTCACTCGTCGGCGTCAGCGGCGGCGCCATCCACACCCCCTACTGCGCATTCTAGAGTCTCGAACCGCATGCTCGCGTTTCATGCTGGCCCAAAAAGACACCGGCAAAATTTTCGCTCCCCTCCTCCTCTCTCACCTCGCAAGGTCGACGCAGGCAATCGGAAATCGTCAGGAATTGCGAATGCATTTTTTGCGCCAAGAGTACACGACGTAGTAATTTTAATGGCATAAAATAATGACGAGACGAGAATTTGTACAGTACCATTTATTTACACATTCACCAGCACCTGTTTGAGCTGTCATTGTACCTGATGGCCATATTCTCAGCCGTCTGGTCGCTAAAGTGTACAATCAAAATGTCTGTGAGAAACATGCACACGCCACAGTTTTGGGAAAAAGCGAGATTAATAATACTTCCTTGAATGGTAGTCGGACACTTGTCGGACTCGGCGGAGGCCGTTCGAGAGTGAGGTGCGCGCTTCACTACATCGGAAGGGAGAGTGGGGTGCAGGAAGGAGAGAGATGAAGTGGCGAGTGAAGGAGTGGTGAATCACTTCACGTGTCATTTCACCTGACGGCCACAATAAACACAAACGCTACACAAACGCTGGCAGAACAAACGCTACAAACGAGTTTCAAACGTACTGCATTGAGGCGGTGGTAAGTGACGTTTAAGTCAGGAGAGGGGGGGAAGCTCCGCTTGCTAGGGGCGAGGGTAAGCGCACGCGCCCGTAGCTGTTGCTGACAGCTGCCGACGCCGAAGCCTGACGTGGTGGGATCTCCGGTTGATAGGGACGAGCATGCCCACAGCTGTTGCAATGGAAGAGGGTGATGGACGGACCCCGGTGGACGCCTGACATAGCCCGACTAAAAAATGCATTCGCATTTAACTGCTTGCGCTGGACCACCGTTCACTGGCCACCCCTTATATGTAGGAACTGGCGTCTTTTGTGGCTCTCGCTCAACGTTCAAGGCAACGCTTTCCCTTCGATCAATAAATAAGAATAGAGACAAAATAACAACTAAGCATTCCCAAACCGTACTCGATTTACGCAACGTTCACGCAATACCCCACCACTCTGCGACGCGTTTAGCCGAGTTCCCGCCATGGGAAGATGCGAGCGGCATTTTTTCAATTACAATGGCACAGTGGTCGAAAAGCTTTGTTGAACCAAAGGGGCTAGCTTGAAGTAACGCGCTTTCCAGAGGAAAGCTGCCAGCCTTCTTGGTTGATGGAGCCCGCAAATCAGCCACCGCCACCATGGCACAAGCACGCCCAACTAGACGACTACCGAGAATGAACCTAAGGAGGGGCTCATCCTCGAGGCTGCAGCTAAACAGCGCAGTTATTTGACAGGGCGCTCGGAATCCTTCTCTCGCACTTGCACCTAACTCGTCTTGTTTTCACAGCCAGTCCAGAAAAAGAACCAGCCACCAAGTTTCAATGACAGGATCGACGATGTGATTCCACCACGTGTACAACATCAATTTACCATATCCTCACCATGACCACTTCTTATATACCGTACAAGTTAACGTCGATGTAATCGAGGACATTACAGTTATTGTACAAACCAGAGTTGTCCGAACTGCGCTACATCGACGCCATGCCCCAGTCACCCTCCAAAACTGGTCCGAGGCACGCTTAAGCGGCTTCGGTGGCAGTGCGTTGCCTGTCAGTGCTATGAATTCGCAGCTACGAACTGAAGCCAGAAGAAGTTCTTTGCCACCATTTCCGTCCTCTAGGAACTTCCCGCACTTATAGTTTTGAATGCAGCGTATGAACACCGAAGGGAAACCAAGGCCAACCAGGGAACGGTGCTGTCCTAATGCTGCACGAGGGTCCAACTCAGTGCCACCGGACCGAAAGACTGAACACAAAGCAGACTGCAATGATCTTACGATACGTGAAGGTGGTAGCACCCCGTGAGAAAAGTACCAATTGCGACCGCAGGATGCAATCTGTGCAAGATACCTCCGCTCAAGAAGCGGAAAGTCAAAATCCTGTGCATCCTGAATTTTTCGTTTTATTTCGCCGAAAGCGTTTAACAAATCTGAGGTACAGATGTCATAGGGGTTGTATAGAATAACTGAAATTCAAAAAGACGCAGCCGGTTTAGGGGAAGCAGAGCTAAATCTTGAGTTTGGAGAGCCAATGAACACATACCAAGATTTGGAGCAGTTCAGCGCTGTACCTGAAATGGCACCATATGCTAAAAAAATAAACGGAGGCTATGTGAAAGACTATTCATCCGAGAGGAATAGAGTCATGTCGTCAGCAAAAGCTGTAACTTTCACGACACTGCTGCCCAGAAGCGCAAGACCCCGGACACGCGAATCCGCTTCTAGAGCACACAAAAATTGCTCCAGGCTGAGGACAAATATAACAGGAGACAATTGGAATCACTCATGGACCCCGCGTAAAGTAGAAAAAGCAGCTCTTTGCCAATCATTAAAAACGAGTGTGATTTTTATATTAGAGTAGGTATTTCTAATGAATTCCACAAACGAAGAAGGAAAGCCGAAGGCTGTGAGCACACTAAAGTTATAGGAGTGCTCCAGTCGGTCAAGTGGTTTCTCTTGGTTCAAAGACAAAAGGACACCACGGGCCGATCGCGACAGAGTATAGGCTATGATATCCCGGTTGGTAAAGGAAAAGCTGGGTATTTATCGCCCAGGCATTGATGAAGCCTGGTAATAGCGCACCAGCGTGTTCAACAGAGCCCTCAAACGTTGAACGATCAGCGTCACGAATGTCAACGTTAAGGATCGTGATGAATCTTCAATCTTCAGGAATAACTCAGGAACCGTGAGATTTTGGGATACGTACAATGCGGCCACCTCGAAAACATGGTGGGAAGGCACCATTCTCGAAACATCGCTGAAAAACTGTGGTTAAGGCAGTGCCAAGCTTATTTCAAAGTGGCAAGTAAAATTTAACTAGAAAACCATCTGGCCCAGTGGTCGTCCCCCGTTTCATAGATTGTATTGCCGCTTGTACTTCTTCGGATGATGTAAGGACGTGCGGGGAATCGGCAGACTGTTGAGGAACGTGGGGCAAACCTCTTAATAGCCCCGACAACGAACACTGGCGTCGCTGCAGTCGCGCTGAAGTGACGTCACGACACGGACTCGCCTGCTCCGCGACCGATGCATGCCAATGGTTGCTTATTTCCGAGCCCGCTGTGTACCCCCTCTTCAGCGATACGGTGGTGATTTCTTCTCAATTTGTAGTAGATTACTAAAGGTACAAAGTAAAGGTACTTATTGCTTTTAAAATTTAACTAAGTTGCAGAAAGTATGGATCCACTTTAAAAATAAAGGTACTAGACAGCGAGACATAGTTGTTTTCACCATGCAGGTAAGTACTCGAATAAATCAATGCTAAGAAAATATTCCTGCTAAATGTCTCTAGTTTCATTACAACTTGGAGTAGACTACGCGAATAAACATTTCAGTCAAAGTAATAAATAAAATTAGGACGTTTTCAGTTTACTCCCAGCATTGCGATTTACCATGCAAGTTATGTCTGCCTCTGCAAATAGTGTAGCTCATTAGACAGAACTCCGCATTGGGATGCATGAGACAATAAATGGATCTGTATTTGATACACAATCGCCTTTAATGGTGAGAAAAAAGTAACGTTGCAAGCCACAGAATGGTTTCTGCAATTCTGAGAAGTCGGTATACTCGGATCTCACGTACAGCTTTCCTCTCAACAGTCGTCGGGATCACGCAGTCGCATACTCTGATTTATGTGGACAGCTGACTCGATCTACCACCACGTCATAAATGGCAATGCTCACTTCACGTAGGAGCACTACTGATAGCAATCGTTTGCAAAACAAACACCAAAAGGTCGAAATTAACTATTTCGATGGTGCACGACGCTTTCTGGCCATAATTAAACACCCTTGGTCTCAGTGAAGCAACGATTGTTATCGCACGTCATGTTCATATGCAGATTGATGATGTTCCGGGGTTACCAACCGTGAGAAAGCTCTTTTCATCAGGGGGCTATATAAATTGGTACTTACAAGCGTGACAGCACAGTTGCTAGAATGTTGCACGTAGACACTATCTGAAATCAGTAGCAGTTTCTGCAGCTATAACATTCAACTTGCTTTTCTAGTAAAACGGAGCGCCGGAATTATTCCTAAAACTTGAAGCTAAACAACGTGATGAAATATGAGCAACTACACACATGATAATTCAATGCAACAGCTGTGGTGGTATTCTCGGGCAAGCGCATTCAAGATATTTTCTGACACTCGATACTAACTTAAGCACACGCTCACACACACACAAAGAAAAGGTTGTCAGCAGTTATTCCGATGCATCCGATACAGATACCAATTGTGGAGGTGAAACAATCACATCCTTGTAAAGGAATCGCCCGTGATCAACGCAACCTGAAATGCAAGTACGCTGTCGTATACGTTTCAGAAGTGCGACTTGATTGCGAGGCATGCTGCAGAGTAATTGTGGTCACCTCACACTTTTTTTAAACCACGGTACATGCGTTGTATTGCTGTTCACCGCCATCGGAGTGCGGTCACCATGAGCGAGAATCGAACCCATCTTCGAAGTAAGCAGCGCGACATTATAAGAAACCTCCTCAAAGCGCGTACGCTGGAGCGCAGGCACCACGTTGCTTCTACTGAAGACAAAAGTTGAGTTTTTTATTTTTTTTACACTGAACATAATCGATACTCCTTCCGTCATTTTATTAAAGCATGAGACAAGCAAAAAGTGAACGCTGGCAGTGCGACGGCGTTCTAAGCGAGGGCGTGTTATGTATACGCGCGCCACAGTAAGATTCGAAAAGTCCGCGCCATGACGTTATTCAAGCTTCCCAGCAGGCGGCGCCACTCCAACTTCTCGGGGTACAGTTGCTCCGTATGGCCTTCGAAATGTGCGAAAATCGCTTCGAAATGTGCAAAAAAAGTCAAAGCATATACACGGAGTGTGGGGTGAAGCGTTCGTAGGTCCATCCGTGCGTCCCTCCGTCCGTTCGTTCTTGCTTCCGTCGGTCTGCGCGTCCATCCATGCATCCGTCCACGCGTTCATGCGTCCGTCCGTGCGTCTGTCCGTCAGTTCGTCTAGTGAGCACTCCAAGTACTGCCGTCTCGAATCTTTTCATTATATATTCGTCATATACAAGTACCGCCATTCAGCGGACATTCCTAGGACTAAATGAGAGGTGGCTACGTACTACTACCACTAAGACAACGACTACTAATAGAGATCGGTCAAGTGCCTGCGCAGGTGTGGCCTGTGTGGTCATAGAAACAGGTGATTGCGGCTGCCCATAACACGATTGTCTTGTTTGGCATAACCCCTCATGGTGGGCACAAGCGTTGGGCCTACAGCGCCATGCACCGTCACCAGAGACGAGGTGGCAATTAAACGCTGGAAGCTTTCAAGTAGTTCATGCTGCCAAGCTCGTATTAGGGGAGACGATGTTTCGGTGCAGAAGGCGATACGTAACTTCGCTGCAGTATCAGCCAGATCTTCAGACACGCGATGGCGAAGTGAACGTCCTTCAACTGAGCAGTGCAGGCGCCACTTCGTTTTCAGCGCATCCCAATCGTATTGACCAGACGCAGCGAGTGACACCCGTATTGCACGGGACAAATTTGACCAAGAGCACGCGTCCTGGAAGACTCGAACATACAGACGCCATGGTTTTTCCGAAAAATAAAATTGAATTTTGAGTTTTAAGAGAACTAGACGACGGTCAGAGGTGTACACAAGCGAAGGTAGGATGGGTAGATAAGTCGGAGACAAACGCTTCTAAAGCTCGTGGAATTAAAGCCCGGTCGAGTCTGCTATAGAGGATGGTGCACAGCGTCATGTCCAACCAAAAGTATTTCCGTGCATCACACTCTGCACATCCAGCAATGGAAAATGCTGAACAAGGCGTTGCAGCTCGCAGACCGACCCCAACCAGGATCTCGTAGATCGCTTTGCGTACGGAGTCCACTGTTAAAGTCAGCAGCGATGGCGTAGTGGTTAGAGCATCCTCCTCGCATGCAAAACGTCCGTGGTTCAAATCCCCGTGCCGCGCAGTTCTCAACCGGATAAAAAAAAATCCGCGTGATGATGGAACTGCATTACAAGGCCTGGGTTGCGGCATCCCCGGCAACCACCGCCGGGAACGCACTCCTTCACCAGAAAAGGATTGGCCACCCTGGTGCAGTATCTGGCCACTACCTCCCACATGCATACGTCAAAAGTCACCTAGGTTATCTTAACCCTGGAAGCTGACATGGTGTGTCGGGTGACATTGCAAGGTTATGATGCTTATGTAACTCACAAGAGTGGAAGCTTGGGCTAGTTGGTGCGTAGTCATATTTGCATGATGTTTCAGCGCGCGAACAAAGGAAAAAAGACAGGGTAGACAGAAAGAGTGCTGTAAATGCTTATGTAAATTATATTACGCATAACCTATGCAGTGGAAATTACTGCAAACATTCAACTTAGCTTACGCTTCATCCTTTGAGCAAACAATTCTAAGGTGATGAATCGGCTTGTAGTGGTGTCGTTCAAACGTCCCCAAGGAATTCCTTGCCAAGGAAGTGACAGGTTATATCAAAAAATGCTCTGATAGCCCTAGCACTGAACGAACGAACGGACGGGCGGATGGACGGACGGACGGATGATTGGATGGATGGACAGGCGGACGGACGGACGGATGGACGAAAGGACGAACGAATGAACGACCGAATGAACGAACGAACGGACGAACGGATAATTGGATGGATGGACGAACGAACGAATAAACAGTATCATTCGTATACATGTGCAGTCATTGAACCGCACGATACGTGCCTGCCAGGTGACACACGCAAACCACTCAGTCCTAAAACATGTTATTTCACCAGAAGGTTTTGATGTAGCACGAATATGTTGTGCCACCGTCCCTGCAGAACAATTGTTTGATTTCAGTTGACATCAGCCTATATTTAAGAACTGTCCCGTGATGTGCACAAACATGGCTAAGGACACGCTGCAAAATATGGGCGCAAAATAAAGAGCAAATGAAGTGTTTAACTGCGTCAGTGCCCCGTCGACTGCTTTGAGTGCCGGGGAAGCTATACCTATCATCAAAATGTTAGTTTGCAGGCGTGGTTTCTTGAGTTCCTTAGTCATGTTTGTTGTCTTAGGTGTTTATTTCCGTGTAGTCATGGTGTTTGCATACATGTCTGACTCACTGAATCAAACTTCACTTGACAGTTAGCACATGCTCTGTAGTCTCTCACATCTCGTCTTTTCGGTGCTACGGAGTCATTTATAGCGAAAAATCAGCTACCCAAAAATATGTAGCCCTATACCAGCACAAGTACACTGAACACCGAAAGACATCTTCGTGCATGACTGACTACTGACAAATAAAGCCTGCCATGGACTCTCCAATAAACCAGAACACGTTTGTGCACAACTTGGCTCGAGGTTCCCCCCCCCCCCCCAAAAAAAAAAAAGACACGCACTCAGCTGCGCCCCCATACACGGTCACCCGCTGTAGCAGAGGAACGCGCGTCTTGGCTATCAGCCATCTGCCGTTGCTCGACCGGCTTGATCAGGTTGCTATCTCATTAAGCACGGTGCAGGATTCGCAATGGGACACCGGTCGGGTGGGTCCAATGTTTGACTACCGGCCCGCGCCAACGGTAGGTGACCCCGGCTGACCACGCTCTACTTCATATCTGTTCTCTGTCGCCTTTCGCTCAATCTCTCCTTCTTTCTGGCAAACTCCATAGCCGTGCTTTCTTTCCTTCTCGCCTGAACAAAGCTTTGTGAGAATGGTCAATTTTTGCGCTAGCACTAGCAGCAGGGGCCCGCGTTCTGCAGTTAGGGAATGTATTAAATGAGATGCAGTAAGGGGGAACCCTTAAGGAAACTAGAACGAAGTTAAGTCTGCTGCAAGAGATTAAAGATTCAGGAAACCTGGAAAACCACGAGGAGTTTGCAGCGTTTGCAGGCACAAGAAAGCAAGCACTCAGCCCTGCTTTGGATAAAAGGCAACGCCTAGAAAGAACACGAAGGTGTGTTAGTAATTCGGAGATTTCGTTCAGGAACCTGTTCTCATGGCACGTGTCTTTCATAAACACACCAAGTTTATCTGAAGCAAGTAAGATGATCTCATCTCACTGCTTTAACTGGGAAGAGACTGGAGAATATGCATTGTTTTTTTTTATTAGCGGAGCTGTTCACATTATCCACGGTCACCAGAAAATATCGTTATCACAAGTGGATATGTGCCACAGAAACTGGGCACAACTCACTACTTAACCTTTGTCCATTGAAAATGAAGGAGGCAACAGTTAGGCCTAGTAATGACTACGCAGCGACAGCGGCAAGTGGAACACACACCGAGTACGTACAACAAAGGAAAAGAAAAAGAGATGAAATGTAGAGGGCAAAGTAGTGAAACTTTGAGAAAGAAATATAAGATTGAGCGAGAAAACGAAATGAAGAGAGAGTGAGCGATAAGTAGGGAGGTAAGGGGGAGGAGGACTGGAACGCCACTACACTCGCGGACAACTTTTCTTGGCTACGAAGGGAGAAGCTTACGTGTGGTGGAGCTTCTGCACTTGTATTTTTGCGCAAAGTGATCCAGGTTGGCACGCGTCTCGTGCCGCCGTGGAAAGTGATATAGTGCCTCAATTTACCGATAATTTTCTCAATAGTCTTGCTGCCCCGCCACGGTGGTCTAGTGGCTAAGGTACTCGGCTGCTGACCCGCAGGTCACGGGATCAAATCCCGGTTGTGGCGGCTGCATTTCCGATGGAGGCGGAAATGTTGTAGGCCCGTGTACTCAGATTCGGGTGCACGTTAGAGAACCCGAGGTGGTCGAAATTTTCGGAGCCCTCCACTACGGCGTCTCTCATATTCAAATAGTGGTTTTGGGACGTTAAACCCCACAAATCAATCAATTAATCAATCAATCAATCAATCAAATAATTATTCAATCAATCAATCATAAATCTCAATAGTCTTGCTGAAATAAATGCCGCTTTTTCATTATAAGACTCAAACAGTCGCAGCAAGTCGCAAGTAAAACATTAATATTTATTCATGGTTATCTCATCAACAATACCACCTTTTCAGCGCACAAGCTTTCCAAAGGAAGCATCGCGTCTATTACTTAGTGGGTAAGTGTGCGGACGTAAGCGGTGCTGTTAGGTTCTCGAAAAAACGTGTACTCGTAATATGACACTAAAATGTACATCGAACCATCTAAGCGCTTATGGCATTCACATTTCTTCGCATATAATTTTTAAACACGTCACCGATGTGAGCGAGCAAAAACAATATCAGCCGCTAGGTGCGACAAGACTTGCAGAGTAAAACAAATGAGTGGAAATCCCGCCTCCGTAGCCTTCAATCCAATGTCAAGATAAGTTATCGCCGAGTGCAGTGTGGTTCATCTTCAAATTTCCTGCAGTTCCTTTTACTTCCGGAAAGAAAGGCCACAGCGGGTGTTTCAAGAAATTTGTTCAAAAACCCCCAAGGGAAACAGAATATTTGCTCGCTGGCTTCGTAATTAGTTTTTTTTTTTGAAGAGGCACACATGCTAGGTGAGTGTAGACAATTTGGCAGTAATATGAAAACATTATTTTGGTTAGCTTCTTATAATGTGGACACCGTAAGTCAGTGAAATAAGAGCCCCCCCCCCCCCCCCCTCCCACCTTTATTTTGGAGAACTCAGTGCAGTTTTTATAGGTTTTAGAAAAAACGCTAGTCCTTTTTGCAGGGAGATGAAATCTGACTCATTGCACTGGCGAAACTAGAAACTACGCACATACGAGTGCAACTGCAATAACATTTCAAGACACTTGAGATGGGCGAACATCGGTATTTTAACCATCAATCAACTTCATTTCCTGTGCGTACTGGCTGCGCTTGCGATTATTCTCTGCAAGGCGCACGTGGGTTGACAATTCAGAAGTATATAGCACTGCTGCACTTGTTATCCTGCAAAAAAAAAAATAAATGAGAGAGAGAGAGAAAAGACTCCATTCGCAGGATCCCGCGTGCAGGTATTTTCGGGCCACGCAGGGCTCGGACTACCTTCCTATAGTGCTTTGACGTCGATCTGGTCGTCTGCTGCTTGCACTCATCAGCACATCGGTTTTGGTTCTTCCAGTGAAGTTGACTGAATTTGGTTATTCCGTTGTTATAAAAGCCCTTTTTGGAAATATGAAACCATCAATAAGCTCTTCGAAGTAAGGACCTCGCTTCGTATATTTGAGCCGGCCGTGTGCATCGTTTTGCTAAAAAAGTTGCCCAGTTTTTGCATTTTATGCTATAATTATTCTGTTTAGTGGTCTTCGGAGTTCAGCTACTACTGGCGTTGGAATTATGAAGGCACCGAGCATATATCACGTTTATTTATTTCTGTTTAACTTCGTACACAATTTTTCAAACACGTTGAATAGGCTTTTACTTCCAGAGCTGTCACGCCCTTGCTCCTTCTTTTGCGTTCTACCCAACTTCCAGACGCTATGTTGCATCGCATGACGTACCAGCCTTAGCCATAACTGAAAAGGCTTAATTCCAGCCGCATACCGCTGTAGACTGCCGGAAGGAACCGTGCGAAATTGAATCTTCAAAGTTTCACTATAATACTGACTGACATTTGCTTGGATAACTCAAGGCACCATAATCTCGGTGTCCATCACCTTGCCCCTACCACACCCAGCCTAATACAAAATATACATCTTCAGACTTAACAATACATGTCAGACTCTGCCCAGGCGGGGCTGCACAAGAAACAAACAAACGAAAGTCCAGAAAACCACCACCATCGGTGCCGTTATCACAGCGCTGGCGCTAAGGGGGAATCGCAAAAAGAGCCGCCCTCAACTGCAAAACCCGCAAACTGCAAAAAAAAAAGCGAATGGTGAAAATCATCAGTATTGTCATGATGCTGAGTACCGCCACCGCAGGGCAAAGGCCTCCCGTGGGTTCCTCCAATCAACATGGCCAGGTGCTTTCTGCTGCCACGTTACAACTGTGCACTTCTTAACCTGATCTGCCAACTTACTAATACGCCTCACTCTCACGCGTCTGCCTTCTCTTGCAATCAGTTAGTCACCCTTAATTACCAGTGATTGTGCGGCCTATATTCACTACGTGCCCCACCTATTTCCATTTCTTATTCTTGATTTTAACTATGATATCCTTTACCAGCGTTTGTTCCCTGAATCACTGTGCCGATAGACTACCCTATTTCGTTTGTGTCGAGGCACGATTTCCTGTATATTAAGCGCCTGGAAAGTTCCTGCTGACAATCCACACTTCGGAAAAATAGGAAACTCATCAAAGTGAACGGCGGGTACACTACGAAAGAGGTTTCAGTTATTTCGGGGCGCTAGAATTCGCGAGAGCTGGCGAGCATGGCACGACATCGAGTTCGAGGCAAGTCTTCCGACGACCGTTATTTAGCTCTAGCATGCGTTAATAAAGTTGGCTACATATATAACGTCAAGCGAATAAGCACATGCCCGATAAAGTTAGTCATCTCTGTATCTTACTATCCGTAGCGCAGCGGTTTATCGGAAACAAATGAACCTCGCAATTTATTCGCTTTTTCAGTTGCATTCACTCTTCAGCTCTCTCCTCGTGTGCACTGGACGGTTTAATTACGAATTTGAGAACATCATCTCGACTGTTTACTTTCGTTCTACGAATAACAAAAAGTGCAGAGCCGCTTTGGCAGTTGCGCAGCAAATGTAAACCAAACGTGAAAGTGGTGCTTATTAACATTTTGCGATTCGACACCCCTGTTAGCATTTGCTAGTAAAAAGCGAAACTGCCAGTCTTCAAAACGTACTGAAAACTTCTTGGAGTCGGTTATGTTTGACGCACGTGTCTTTAATCTACCTCAAGGTGTTCGCTCTGCATCACACAGCACACGCCAGCGTTATAGACTCAGCTGAGCTTCACGTTCATGGTTTACGCGGCCCTCCATTGAAGCCCTAATAAAGCAGAGAAGCATTATCACACTTTCTCACGCGACCAGCTGTGACGACTGTCGCTTACCCAACAGATTCAACGGCCCCGATTTCGGCGCTCTCTCCTGCCTACTTTATACAAAATCTATGGAAATCGGTAAAACTGAACGCTGTCCAGTCTTTCAGGTTGGGGCAATTCACAAAGCTGCAGTTCAGCATGAGTTGCGGCATTTATTCATAGCGCGTGAAGCTGTCATGCTTGCTTTTGGTTTCCGCCATTATTTAGGCGAGTGATCCAACAAGCACTTCATGGAGGTTCGGTAGCACGTCAGACTATAACGGAGAAACATTCACAGCTCTCTAAAGTTACACACACAAAACACTCGTCAGAAGGAAACAAATGATTGTTTCACCTCGTTCCGCAACAAACTTTTCAAGAGCGTCGGGCTCTGCACTACTCCATTCCTTCGTTCTCACAGGTGGCAATACGCGTCTTGCAAAACTCCGGAGTCTGGCGTCTATAGCCGGACCCGAAATACCAAACTTCCCATTCATTTATGGCAAAAAAGGGCACATGAACAAGCGAACCATATAGATTCAAAGAAGGCTAACTGATGTAAAAATCAACAGCGTCCCGATCCGAAAGAAAGAGGCTGGATGACGAGATAGACGGGTAGCGTAAACATTGATCTGAGATATGAACGAAATTAAATGAAGGCGCGCACTGAGCCGCAGTGAGCTCCTTGCAGCTCTAGTATGAATAAAGCGTGAGGGCGAGCGAGTAGGAAGTAGCAATATTCTTCGTCGTGATTAAAAAGACTCTCATGCATGAACTGAATGTATACAAAAAAAAATGGTCGAGATGAAAACATTCACGGCGGAAGAAAGAATAAATATATTCAATAAAAAAGATATTATTGGATGGCGGAAACATGGCAAAGGAGGCTCGTAAAAAATTCTTTTATTATTAAGCTGTAAGATGTGTAGCAAACTGTAATGCAAAAAAGCACACAGGAGCAAAAGACAGCGTTCAGACAGCGCATATGAACAAATAAAAACTGACTGTATAATAAAACTTCGTCTCCTTACGCCAACTATCTGTACTTGTTTTAACCTGCTCTACACGTTTTCGCGGTGGTTAGGATCTCCGGGTAAGAGATTTCGTAATTAAACTGCCATGACGCCAAGCTTGCGCAGCCCAGTAATCAGGTCCCTTCAGGACGTTGTTCACCCTCCGCTTCCCTTAGCCTTACCGGGGCTTCCTAAACTCAGCTGAGTTTTCTGTTATAATGCGTAGAAATTTTAAAATAATAAAAGAATATCAATTTATTCTATTCGTCTGGCCCACTTTATAATTCAAACACTTTAATGTTTCCATATACCAAGTCGTTCTTTGCACCATAATTAAGTTTTATTTTCTTTTTTGTTCTTGTTGCTTGCTATAAAATAATGGTGAATAAATTTTTAAACACGATCAGTAACGTTTAAAGTTGGACGAGTTGTTGACAGTTCATGTCTACTATAGTGAAAAAAGCGTATAAGTGGCCTCGCCAGAGAACGCCGCAATTTAATCCGGTGTTTCTTTGGCAGCCACTTACCTGAGCATAGCTCTGTATGCGGCTGCTATGCTTTGTTTGATCAATGCAAGATACTGCGGTGATGCAGTGATCAACGATGATGTGAAATTCATGAGGCGTCTTGGATTGACAAGGAAGAAGATTAGTGTGCAAATGTACCTCTGATAGTGCTCATCACCAGAAAACTTGCGTATTCGTCAAGTGCATGAATGCTTCTTCACAGTTTTTTTAGGATGCATACAAATAGTTCATGAACAAAAGTTCCACGTCACTGCCGTCCTCTTTTTCCTTTCATTTTGCGTCAGTGCTTCGTCCGTATCTTTCCGTCTCTCGTGTTGCGCACTGTTTTTCTCTTCACGAAGACATTGCACAAAAGAAACAAATTTTTTTTGAGCTATCGTGCATGTTGCATACTACATCGTGGTATTATATGTTGCCTAAAAACAGCATGATGTTGTAGTTTAACGATTTTTTCTGAGAAATTATCTAGTTGTGAGTGCACCCGTATCATTTTATTTCCTGTTGTGCCTGGTCTCCATGAGCTGCCTCACAAGTAAACATGAACTAGAGACCCTATAGATAAAGCTTGAAAGATGCGGATGTTCAGAACATGCATTGAATGTAGCTGTTACATAAAGACGAAAAAAAAGCAAATGCAGCTTTCCTTTTGTGAAGCCCGAGGAAGTTTGTAGCCCGAAAACACATTGATTCCCGTTTGTAGAGCTCCCTCCACTTCGTATGAAGTTCTTGAGTGAGACAGGCATGTAGGCTTTCTCCGGCACGAGTAAAATCTCAAGGTTCCCAAACTTGGTGTGTGACATGCACTCCACTTTTTTATGAGCTATATCGACTTCCTGATCGTGTTTAGAACAAATGTTCGACAATTTAGGATTTGATGTAATCTACAATGGGAGAGCAATTAGCTACCCAAGATTCAAGAAGCAAGGCTGACGAAACTAGACGCTTGTTATGACAGTTGAAACACGTGTCTTATTCAGCGAGATCTGTTGGGCTGTTACCCCCTTCATGCGTAGCAAACAATCGCCGACAAAGTGCAGGTGGGAAGACCAATCCTTGGCAAACCTTCGGGGTGGGGGTGCCCTCTCTTGCCTAGTGAAGGAGTCAACCACTTGCGTCCGAATAATTTTTAATAATTTCAAGGAAACTATTGTTATGGCTTCTAGCTATCGCTCTTAAGTATATTGTTTTTGACCTCATTCGTTTATATTACCAGGTTTTGAGGATTGGTAGCCATGTTTTGTGTCTGTATTAAGCCCTTTATTGTGAGCATGATCACGTCCCGTAAGACCAATGCATGTAACAAGCCAGGAACGTGAAGTGCTACGCACTTAAAAATGTTTGTAGCGTAAACTTTCAACAACCGTTATAAAACTGTAAGGAAAGTGAGCGCTTCAGGTGGGACGTGTTTTAATCACTCATAAATGATGCTGCACGGTACCTTTCAATCAGAGCGTAGTTTATCTTTCGTAAAGCTGAAAGCATGCTTAGATAATCACAGAAAATAATTTTGAACAGTCTCGCGTCACTAAATTATCTCGTTCAGAACTTTTTTTGAAAACACTCCTCTATTAAAAGAGCTAACAGCGCAGGAGCCAAACATTGTTAACTTTTAGGTATAACATCCCAAGTTCAA
Organism: Rhipicephalus microplus; assembly: GCF_043290135.1. Taxonomy (NCBI): domain Eukaryota; kingdom Metazoa; phylum Arthropoda; class Arachnida; order Ixodida; family Ixodidae; genus Rhipicephalus; species Rhipicephalus microplus. Next base: position 202,723,132 of record NC_134701.1, on the reverse strand, counting down.
GTTCCAAGTCCCATGCGCGTAAGGAGGAGGAGGAAAGAACTTTATTCAGAGTCCGGCGAGTAGATGGGGTGGGCGATTGGCCCCGCCTAGGTTACGGCCAGGAGTCCTTGAATCCTGGCGGCTTCCTCGGCCCGCTGGACGGCCCACATTTGGTCTTCGAGGACGGAACTGAGCATTGCGGCCTCCCAGCGCGCTCGAAGGCTGTCAGCAGAGGCCGCATACTTGTTATGAGTACTAATCCCTCTACATTCCCATAACATATGCTCCAGAGTGGCTCTGGAGTCGCAACGCTTGCACCTGTCCGTTTTGTATATATCAGGATATATAATGTGCGATAGTGCAGGATTCGGATATGTCCTAGTTTGTAACTGCATGCTGCAGTGGAGGGCTCCGGAAATTTCGGCCACCTGGGGTTCCTGGCACCTATATCTAAGCACACGAGCCTCAAGCTTTTTAGCCTTTATTGAAAATGTCGCTTTCGCTGCCGAGATTCAATCCGGCGACCTGCGGCCGCAGCAAATGCCTTAGTCACAAAACCACCGTGGCGAGGGACAGTGGCAAGCAAGGGCACAATGCAAGAACTTACTGACTACTGAAGGCTTTGTTGCTTCGAAAAAAAGAAAACTATACGCCCAAACACTACCTTTGCTCCTTATCCGCACATGCACACTGTAGGTCAAAGCCCTTCCTCCTTCCTGTTGTCTTTGCGCTTGTTAATGATAAATACAAATGAGTACCATCTAGCACTCCTTTCTGTTTTCTTTCTTAAAGAATTAAAAAATATAATGTCCCACAAAAATGCTTCTATTGAACTATGTCCCTGAACATAAGATCTGAGTCATCGCTGAATGATATGTAACGTCCCAAAACCACCATATCATTCTGAAAGAAGCCGTAGTGTAGGGCTTCGGGAATGTAGGCCAGTTGGGTTCTTTAACCGTGCACCCAAATTTGAGTGCACGGGCTTACAGCCTTTTTGCCTTCAACGAAAACGCGGCCGCCGCAGCAGGGATTCGATCCCGCGACCTGCGGGTCAGCAGCCGAGTTCCTTAGCCACTAGACCACTGCGGCAGGGCGAGCTAGGTATTCTCGTCATTCCACTTCTTATTGCTTTGAAAATAGTCATCATTAGTGTTTATAGGACACTGTGAATACAATACTATGAAGAGAAAAAGAAATGAACCAACGGAAGTGCCCTTGAAACATACCAATAATAATATATGTATTTGAACGTCCTCTGATATGAAACTTTTGACCATCTGGTGTTCTATCACACAGTACACGCCCTTGTAAAAGGCAGACAAATATGGTTTGAGCGCGCTATCGAAATCAAGAAATCATTATCCATGTCTCAAAGAGAACATTTTCACTCGATATTTATGCCACAAACTTTTTCACAGAAAAAGCAAATGTGCAGAAGGATAAGAGCGTGTCAGTAAATATTTCAAAAAATGTTTTAAAAGATGAGCACACGTGTTTACATCAAATTACGAGACTCGTATAAAAAAAGCAGATGAAAAATAATGCTCTCACCGAAAGCGCTAATGTATTGCTTAAGCGCACATAATAAACCCAGTCCACATTGTGTTGAGCAGGGCGGGCAGCGCGAAAATGAGATTTTTTAGCTTCCTTGAGCGTGATTCAGGCTGAACTTTGTGCTTCTGCTTGAAAGATTTGCGATTTGACTACGAACTGCATTCTAGTGTGTTTGGGTGATTTTTTTCGGAGAAACAGGGGCAGTTTTTAGGGCTTGGTTTCCTTTGTTAGACAAAGTATTATTGAGAAATAATAGGTAATATTGCCAAGAAAAGTATATGGGTCATTATTGATAGGACTTGGGATATATATGTGAAAAACGTAAGGTGGACGAAAGGACAACTTGTCGCCAGCACTGGCCAAACTTCAGCTTTCACATTACGCCTATGATGCTCTATACGAAGTGAGCTATACAGAAGCAGTCATCCGACCCCCTCCCCTCCATTCATTACATTGTATTTATCTGTGCAAGTACACGTAGTATACCAGGGGTTATTGTTGAGCTGCCAGCTGTTGCATAGAACGCGTGCTACGTCACGCCAGAAGAAATTGATAGAGTGTTTCACACTAAACGCCGTGGCTTCTTTTGGCGCGAACTCTCCCATGTTTAGATGCGCAGATACATCTAATGAAGTGGAAGGGGGAGTGACCGTGACCGTCGTTCAGTTGGTAGAGGGTCGGACGTGTAATTTGAAAGTTACAGGTTCGGCAACCGCTGGTGGCAACCTAAATTTTCGTCCGCTTTACTTTTTTATGCATTTATATCTCAATTCATTGGTATGGCTGAGTCCCCCAACTGGGAGAGCAGCCATTGTGTAGAAACTCTCGAACATGTCCTGTGCTATTGTCCAGAATTCGAAAAAGATCGCCGAACTTTCCAGTGAGCCTTAAGGAGACTGAATGACCGTTTACTCTGGAGATCATCTTGCTACACGCTGCAGTGAAATTACTGTCAGTCTCTCCCTAACCCTTTTTTTTTCTTTTTCCTCTCTTCCCTCTTTCTCGTCTTTCTTGTACCCTTCCCTAATCCCCCAGTGTAGGGTAGCCAACCGGATGTCTTTCTGGTTAACATCTCTGCCTTCTCCATTTTGTGGCTTCCTCCTCCTCCTCCTCCTCCTCCTCCTCATCTTGTGATCGTGGCCTTCACGTACTTCGGCCCAGAAAGCCACACGAGCACTTTTACAGTTCCTGAGGGCAACGTCACTGTGCGACCGCCTGTGGAACCTGAACTGTGTGTGCGGTGTGTGTGTTATGTACAATGTGTATCTCCTCCTCCTCTCTCTCCTTTCTCCCTCATTCCCCTTTCCCCTGAGTAGGGCAGCAAACTGGCCTTCGTCTAGTTAACCTCCCTACTTTTCTGATATTTTGCTTCTCTCTCTTCTGTATCTCAATTATTACAAATAACATCCCCTGTACTTCTCTAGGCATTATTGTTCCACTCTCACAGAAAATCAGTGAAGGCGTTACTTAACATTTTGCGTGGCAGTGGCCCATTGTACAGACTATAGCCCCCCAGCCCCCCCTTACCCTTTTCTTGCGCGCGTCTATTTCCCTCTTCACTTTCTTTGCCATCTTTCTTCCCTATTCCCCCTTCTCCTTGTGCAGGGTAGCAAACCGGATGCTCCACTTTCTGGTTAACCTCCCGGCCTTTCCCTCATTTTATTCTCTCTCTCCATTGTCCCCTCTGGTAACTTGAAATCTTTACTGTTAACAGATAACCATATTAGACGACGATAAATACAGTGCCGCAGTCAGTACATAAAATACAGTGCCCCGATTGTCTTTCGTTAAGAATAAAGATCGCAACTTGGCACACCGCTCTTTTCTTCCGTGCCTGCCTTATGGTTGTTTGTGCGGTAGTGAGTGTGCGCATCGCTTAGTGTTCAATGTTGTCGGCATCACCTTCATGTCCTGCGTCACTGCTGCGATTATTTAGTGTCCGTGAGCGAAATGAGCTCAATACGTTCTTGAGAAATGACCTCTTGGCTTCATTTTATGATGCGAATATATTTGTCTACTTGTAAACTAACATTTGTAATATCAAAACGTGGTATTAAAATAATAGAAGTGAGCTGTCGTGCTATTGAACGCAGTGAATAATAAAGTGCAGCATTGGCCTATGTGCTGTATAGGCTGTGTTCTAAAAGAATAAAGAACTATTCGGTTGCGACTTTAGTACGTGTCGTTCGCATCGAATGGTATTAACCTATCTTTTTGGACAGAAGTGTATGTATGTTTATTCGTTTGTTACTTTTGTTTTGTGGAACTCTCTGTCTGTTCCCAGGTTACGCAACCTTTTCATTTATTTTTATTAACTTCATTTATATTTATGACTTCAGCAATGGTTCATGGATTTGGCTCGTCAGGTGTGTCACTCCTGCCAGACGATGATGCGAGCGCGCTTGCTAACAGCTGTGTTCACCTCTGCTGTGGCTATGGTGCACTGGCAGATCGATTGACACGTGTCCGCAAGATACGCCATTGTTGAAAACTGTGTTCCTCTGTTATCAGAATATAGAAAAAAATCGTGAAAGTAATTGCTGCGGAAGCTGTCACGACGGCCAACAATAGTATGCGAGTCCCTCCTTATTGTGTTCAGAGGCAAATACACCAGCCAGTTCTTCATATCTACATTACGTAGCAATAACTCACCGCTGCGGGCTAGTGAATATGGTGGTTGACTACTGACCCAAAGGAAAAGGTATAGAATACCGGAACCGCTACCCATGCTTCGATGCAAGCTAAAGGCTAGAGGTCTTGGTGCTTAGATTTCGGCGCATGTTAGAGTACCCCAGGCGTTGATATTTCCGGAACTCTTCACAATGGCATCTCTCATTTTAGGAGTTATGAATCACCTTTTTACTGTTGTTTGAATTTGAAATTTGTTCTAAATTTACGAGCAATGAAATATTTTCATTTTTTCTACTTTGTATATTCTATGCTTTTGGCTGCTGTCTTCTGTTTTCTTGGTTTTCACTGTTATTTTTCTTAAATTGACCTTTTTCCAGCTTGAGATGTATTATATTTGCTTGTTTTTTGTACTGCCATTTCTCTACTTCAATTAACTTTTTTCTGTATTCATTACTGTAAGAAGTCCCGATGCAGTCTCTGTCTATGGGACCTCCTTTTAGATACTAAGAATTTGTAACTTCCCTAATCACGAAATAAAACGATTTCTGATTTCTGATTTTATAATGACATTGAGGTTGCGAGATGTGAAACCCGAACAATCATTATCAGTAAATCTAGTAGCAGTGAAAGTAATTAATAATTGGTGAGGTCAGCCCCAGCTTGCGCTTTTCCAGTACCAGGCACTTTGATTTACGTGAAAATATTCTCACCGGATGAAAATTAAACATACTAAACGTTTACTAGAACCTAAATTATTGCGCATTATTAAGATTTTCTAGCTGTGTTAGTGCACAAGAGCAGTCGACACAAAAAGTTCCGGAGAAAGAGCACAACGCAGTCGAAAAAAAATGACGATTTGTCTTTTTTGTTTATGCGTTTATCAGCGCTCTTTCTCTCCCTCCCTTTCTCTTTGCGTTACATTCTTACATTGTCGTATTTCTAGGCTATAATCAGGTCAGCTGAATACACGTCTAGCTATAATGAAGGGTGGTTCAGGTAAAGGCGCATGCAAATTGAGCACTCTGCGACCCACTTATGAATGTTTCAGAGGTCAACATCCAACTAAAAGAAATACCTTTTCTAGCGAAGACGGCGTGTTGTTGGAGAGAAGCAAACAAAAACGCGTAAAAATTTTGCGTAGTCTTGTTGCACATTGTTCGAGTTTGCAGACACGCGATACTTCAACATCAAACGAGAACGCAGACTCAGCAGGAGGGCTGTCCAACGAGGCTCTGATGGGAAGACGTCGCAGTCTCTTCGCAAATGAAACGTTCATTGAATCTGGCCCGTGCGGGCATTCGCAACGAAGGAGGATGATTCTGCGAGGCGGCCGATAATTTCCTCTTCCGGGTCTCGGCCCCCTTAATGCTCTTTGACATGCAAATGCGATGTCGTTATAGCCTGGGCAGAAGAAGGAGGCGTGAGAGCGGCTTATAATATGCAGGTGCAGAAAGGAGCGCGAGCGAAGAGGTGGTGAATACGGGTTTCTCGAATGCTGCGCGCGTTTGGAGACACACCTTCTTCCTTCGGGGCGCATCGTTTAATCTTACCGCCCTTCGCAGCAGTATCGACTTTTGTAATGTAGTGATTCTAACGTCAATGCGCTTAGTTTGCGCCTTCGTGCCGAATCTCAGTTAAATTTGTGCCCGCCTCAGAAGAAATATGCTTCTGTGGTCTTTGGCGAGCTTTTGCCTACGGTTACACTACACCTGTGCGTGGCCCTAGTGAAGTATTTCTATTTACCATGCTGCTGCTCTTTCGAGAGACATTTGAGGTACGAGAAACAAATCATTCCTAAAAGTATTGGCTCTAGCGGAATTTTATGTAAAGCACCACTTTACCATTCCTCTAACCTTCTGTCTCGTAAAAGAGCCACACAGTTTAACTAAGACATACCAATTTCAATTGAATATTTTAGTTGAAGAAAGCGCACGTCCTCTAGGGATTGGTGCTACCACGAGAGACTCTTACCTATGCGCAAGTTCTCACATTTTAATGCTCAGAAATTTCGTCAGATAAAAAAGAAAATAAATGGCTCCTTAATCTTCGCACTATAATATCAAAACTTGGGGTGACAGTATTCAAAGCGACAGCATCAGTCATTTATACGCGCAGAGAGTACACTTCAAAAAGCTTCCAGCTCCAAGTGTGTACGTGCAAACGAGTATGACGCGTTCTCAATTATAAAATTCTTCCGCACAAGTTCACAGAGACAGAACTCTACAGACAACCGGCTTGACTTTCGGGAGGCTGTAACATCTGCAGGCCCACGTCGAGTTTCTGCTCATGACGTCAACGCGTTCTGCTCTTTCATTTCCCTTGGAGGCGAGAATCTCGGCAACCTTCATTGCCGCACTTGCTCTAACTTCATTTTCAGTAACCATGACTATGTCGGCAAATTTTGGCTTCTTGCATCGCTCTGCGGAGCGCTACTTGCTGTGGAAAAAAGAAATAAGTAAAAATAGAAATACTGCTTCCCACCTTCGCCACAGAAACAGTCACTTTGCCGTGCTTAACGTAAACTGCGCCAGACCCGCATGGGTCAGAACGAACCAATCACCTGCTTGAGTGCATTCACCGTCCCGCAAGAGTGTACAAAGAAAGAAAGTAAGGGAGAAATAATTAATTAAATAAATAAATAAATAAATAATATATTCACGAGTAAGGTGGTTACTAAGCTCCCACGTTTAGCAACTCTGCTTTAGCTGAAGCTCACACTTACGCTGGCTTTTCGCGTGCTAGTCTCAGCGGCGCAAGAATGAGCTCAGCGACAGAATATTCCAGCAGATGTGGCCGAGAGACTAGGAGCTACATGAAAAAAAAGAACGTTGCTAAGAAAAAGCCGCGAGTGTATAAAGTAAGGTATCCGGTGGCAGCGCGGCCGAGATTACGGCGTCCACATTTCACCAAAATTGCCCTGTTCTCGCAAGTGCACGACACAGCCAGCTGTCGCCGAGTAAAAAAAAAAAAACAAACTCCCCTACTACCTTTGACATTGTGTTCGAAAAAGATAAAAATAACAAGAAAAGCGAGGAACCTAAATGAAATTCATTAATGAGCACAAAAATAGAGGCACGTCGGACCTTTATGAAGGAATGAACGTGTCGTGTTTTGAGTGAAAGAGGAAAAAGGGACGAAAAACGGACGAAAAACGGAAACGAAAGAACGATGACTGAAACTGAGGAAACAGAAAAATTTCGAAAAGGATACAAAAAATCTAAAGAAAACGCGATAAAACGTACGTAACGCACGAACAAATGCGCACATATACAACATAAATTTGTAATAAAACTACGACAAACGAAATGTAAATATCGCAAACGTGCTGGCTGGGTTTAATGATGGAAGCCGAAAGGAAACTGCGATAACGGCTCCTAGGCGCTGCCGAACTTTTGTCCTTTGTTCAAGTTTATTTCAACAGAAATAGCTGACTTTTTTCAGCCGTACAATTTTTGTTTCTAACTTAAGAGTTACGAGTTGCAAAACGCAGAGCTCAAGATATGCATGACCAGGGGTTGTGTGAATTACAGGGTAAAGCTCGAGATTATTTAAGAAAAAGAAATGCATAATGAGCTACATGGATAAGAAAAAGTACAAAATAGGCAAGGCCCGAGAAACGAGCGAATTAACCTAAAAAATCTAAGGTCACACAACAAAAGGCAAACGTAAACATGACGGGTGTGTGAAAGAAGGGAAAAACAAGAAAAGAAAATATACAACGCAAAACAAAATCCTTCCAAAGTAAATACGATAACTGGCTTCCAAGACTCACTCATTACAAGCATTAAGCTAAATGTCATGCATTTTTTTTTGCTGCACGAAAGTTTCTTTTTGTGGTGGAAAAGAGAGTGATAAGGCAGACATCAGAATAATGTTGAGCCAGAGTTTTTTTACATGTTTTTTTATAGGCAACGGCTTTGCGTTTCCTGACTACTAAAGAAGTTCGAGGCAAAAATTTGATAAGTGACGACTAGAAGTTGAGTAACAGGAGGGCGTTAAACCTATAGCGTGCCAGATGCGAAGGTGTTCGCACGAAGAACGAGATCTACGTAGTGCGCACGAAGTTGCCGGCAGTTAGGTACTTTCGCGAAGTGGGAGCAAATCAGGTTACCAGCAAATGCGTGTAGTGCTTACGCTTGCAAAGAAAAAAAAATTATTAGGCACGTCAAGATTACAACGCAGGGCTTCTGCGTCGTGTGTCCTAACAAGCGTAGTGCGCTTACGATGTAAAAATTCGTGCCTTCTTCGCAGACAATATTATTAGAGGAATAAAAAGCCTGGAAGCGACGAGCCTCCTCGCATGCTCGCTGTTGAAATTGAAAAAGAAAAATATATACTTATTATCCAAACATTATTCACGATGTAAATAACATTAGAAGTTAAGCAATCGGCAGTTTTAAAATAGGATACAGAAAGCTTTAGGTATATTATTTGTTACCACTGCGTACACGTCATAGGTTGGACTCGCTCTCTGGATTTTGTGCCGACCGGTTGTGCCCCCGAGTTCTCCGACGACAGCGCAGCTCTGGCCGACTGCCTCGCCCTACGTCATCTCCTGCCGCCGACGAGAGCTTTCACCGAGTGGTGCTCCGTCCTCTGACTCCTGCGATCGTGTCCATATTTCCTATCTCCTCTTTACTTCCGTCGTTTTCTATCGTTCCCTGTCCCTGCGCCACGCTTTCTCCTTCCTCCTTTCTAATTGATTGATATGTGGGGTTTAACGTCCCAAAACCACCGTATGACTATGAGAGACGCTGTAGTGAAGGGCTCCGAAAATTTCGACCACCTGGGGTTCTTTATTCCCCTTTCTATCTCTATACCTTTAATCCTATCTTTTTAATCCCTCCTTACCCCCATTCTTCGTGAGCTACTGCTGAGAAGTCACACTCTGATGCAGACAAATACAGGGCTCACATTTCTCATCTTTTCTCTTTAAGAATCACATAAGTAAAGCGATAGGTAATTCTAGTAGGTAGTCGCGTTAAGATATGGAACTAGGGTATACGGTGCCTAACAAAATCTATCTGTGCGTACACTAAACTAACTTTTCTTTAATGCCCGTTTTGCAGTCTATACTTCTTGTAATACAGGTGTAGTCGAACCGTGCTCTATAAGAGTTCGCACTTTGAGACAGCTCAGGGTATGCGCGGTCATGTCAATCAATGTTTACAGAACAAAAATATGCCTATAGTGCTGAAGTAAGGTACCACACTGTAAGTGCACTGATTTCATGGGCGGAAATGGAAGTCGGGTGTTTTGCACCGCCATAAAAACGGCATAAGTTTCTTTGAGTAACCAAGAACGACATAATGTTATTAATGTTGACAAATTTCTTTTATGTGGTTGGAATAAAACTGAATAGATAGTATAAAACATAGACCAGAAAACATCAATTAAATTAGAGGTGTCTAATAAGACCCACGTTAAATGGAACGACACAGTTAAGCTATGGGGCGTCTCGTGAGAACGCAATTTGCGAAAAGAAAAGCGAGGTGGCCCGTCTCTTTCTGTGGGGGAACCTGCACCTGTTTCACGGTAGCATTCAATTAGTGAGAGCAGAGCATAAGTTTAAAAAATCACAGCATATCCACGGAGTGAAGGATGATGAGTGGGACGAAGCGTCCGTCAGTTCGTCCATGCTTTCGTCCGTCCATTCGTTCTTGCTTCCGTCCGTCCGCACGACCATCCGTTAGTCCATCCATGCGTCCGCCCGTGTTTCCATTGCGTCCATCCAACAGTCCGTTCATCCATCTGCCCGTCTCTCTGTTTATGCGTCCATCCATCCATACGTCCGCGCGTCTATCCTTTCGTCCGTCCGTCTGCTAGTCTGTCTGTCCATCCGTCCAGGCGTCCGTCTGGTGAACACTCCAGCTATCGCCATCTCCCCTCTCGCATACCCTGTGGCATATACCCATTGTAGAGCGGATATATGTGCTACCGGTGGCTACGTACTACTACATACATACAAGGGATGGCCAGACCCACGGCTTAAGGAGCTTCGCCCCTAAAAGCAAGTTACAAAACCTCGCTCATCCTCTTATTAAAGGAATCGGTGTAACACGAAAGCGAAACGTACCTTCACAGAAGTAGCTGAGGATTTATGTACATCGTTTCGCCCCAAGAGTGAATAAATAATGGTATAGCAACAAATTGTAACCTCACCCGAAGAGCGTCAAAGTGCTCTAAACAGGCAATTATCTGCTCAATCAAAAAGCAAGCAAGGAAAGATAATACGCAGGATGAGCGTGAACCAACCACTGCCACAGCACAGCACTTGAAGCACACTGCTCAAACACAAAGGGGGATGCATGAAACGAGTGCAGAGAACGCATACCGGATGATCAGACGACTTGCAGGGAGACAAAAAGGCATGAAAGAGGACAATCTTATCAGGTTGATCTACTCTTTCGTGCTATGTCATATTTCATATGCGTGGCTTTTATGTATTACTGGACACAAACCCACTTAAAGAAGCTCGACGCGGTGATCAAGAAAGTCTTCAAGATTGCACTGGGTCTTCCGCTTCGCACCATCACTCAAACATTGATCAAGTTTGGGGTACACAACATGACCGAAAAAAAATTGCGGAGGCTTAAGGAAGGTCACAAAAATAGCAATACTCTCTACACCTTGCATGGGGAGATCGATCCTCGATAGAATCACGATCAACCCTGTCATCGACCAGGAGACGTACACCAAGATACCACAGGACTTTGCTGAGAGCATCATCGTTGCCCCGTTGCCAAGGAATATGCACCAAACCTTAAACGTCCCCAGAAGGGTAGCCTGGGCTAAGGCTTTATTGAAGAAGTTGGATAACGGAGGCAGGGGGGCTTGCTTTGTCGACTCAGCCTCATATAAAGACCGAAATAAGTTCGCCGCGGTAGTAGTTGACCACCAGGGCAGGTGTACCAACTGCATCACGGCTTACACTTTCAAACCGGTATTAACTAAACAGGTTGCCATCGTGTTGGCCCTGACAGATGATCAATACACCGAGATATACAGTGACTCAAAACCAGCCATCAGAGCTTTCAGCAGGGGCCGAATCATACTACAAGCAGTTTGAATTATTAATAGTAAACAGACTATTGATACACATTACACATATTGGTTCCCAGTGCACCTCGGATCACTCGATGACATTAACGTGAATTCAAATGAATAGGCCAACACAGCGTTGCCCGCGAACTTACGGACCGGGATGATTTTACACATGGCTTTGATTCTGCTGGATTCGAGAGAGAGAGAGAGAGAGAGAGAGAGAGAATAAAATGAGGGAAAGGCAGGGAGGTTAACCAGAAAATAGAGCATTCGGTTTGCTACCCTGCACTAGGGGTAGGGGGAATGGGGAAGAAAGATTGGAAAGAAAGCGAAGGAAATAGACGCGCGCTGAAAAAAAAAGGGGGGGGGGAGGTGGGGTGCTACAGTCTATACAATAGGCCGCTGCCGCGCAAAAAGTTCAGTAAGGCCTTCACTGATTTTCTGTGAGCACACAAATCATGTCGTCTTTGCAGCACTGATTGTTCAGACAAAGGTCTGTCGTCAAGGCGAGCTAACGCAGCAGCTAGTTGCCGTGTTTGCACGCTGTAACGAGGGCAGTGACAGAGAACATGCTCTATAGTTTCATCGCTGCCGCAATGACCGCAAGCAGCACTGTCTTCCATGACGATTCGGAAGGTGAAAGCTTTGGTGAAGGCGACACCAAGCCATAGTCGCCAAAGCACCGTTGTCTCGAGTCGAGAGAGTCCAGACGGAGGTCGGAGTCGACGAGACGTGTCCAGTCTACGCAGTCGCGTGTGCCGTAAGCACTCGGTGTTCCACAGGGAGTTTAATTCTGCATTAGCGATTTTTGGGATGGTCATTGCAGCACCAGTCCTTGAAAGTGGTGTAGATTTTTCTTCACCATCTTCGTGTGCTGATCGGGCAGCTGCATCGGCATGTTGGTTGCCCAATATGCCGCAGTGACTTGGAAGCCACCGAAACGTGATTCTGTGTCCTTCGTCGAAGAGGTGGTGAAGCAGCTCTCTAATTTCCAACACTAGTTGTTCATGAGGTCCCCGGCGTAAGGCGAATATCAAACACTGTAGTGCTGCCTTAGAGAAAACGCTCCATTTCTTGGCTTCTTGGTGTTTATTGACTTGAATTGCGCTACGTAGAGCAGCAAGTTCCGCAGCTGTCGATGATGTCTGGTGGGATAAACGAAACTTCACCGTTGTCGCTGTTGCAGGAAAAATCACCGACCCTGCAGACTCATCCACTTTAGTTGAAGCGTCAGTATATAGATGAGTATGCTCACTGTATTTCTCAAATAACAAGAGAAGAGAAAGCTGCTTTAGCGATGGAGACGAGAGCCGGGCTTTTGACCCTATGCCTGGAACCGTGAGTTCAACACGTGCATAGGTCATACTCCATGGGGGAGTTGAAATCCTTGATGGAGTTGTATATCCCGTAGGAATGCGTGTGCGATATGTCAAGACTGTCTGGCAAAATGAGGCACGAGGTCGGGCTTCTGGCAGTGAAGCTAGATGATGGGCAGGGGCACGAGTAATATGCCTGTGACGTTGGTATAAGTGTACCTGAAAATCTCGTACCTGAAAATCTCTGAATAAGGGTCTGAAAATCTCGCCAGCGAAATGCGCATTGATTGCTTTTAGTCGAAAGCCAATGAGACCATACGCTATATCAATCGATGGCCAATTCATATATATGTCAGGACGCACAGATTTCTAGGCGTATTCATTGATAGAGACCTCTGCTGGGGCCCACATGTCGCCCACTTGAAGGAGAGGCTGACAGAAATTGCTAACTTATTCAAGTATCTCGAAGGAAAAACCTGGGGGACTTCAGTACATGCAATGATGCAATTGTACAAGACGCTTTTTCTTGGCTATTTGCGCTACAGTTTGCCTGTGTTGACCAACACCTGTAGAACCAACATTCGGACTCTCGAAAGCATCCAGCCTATGGCTCTGCGAGTTTGTCTGGGGCTACCGCGATGTTCATCAACAGCTGACACAATCGAGATCGCTAATGACTGCCCGCTAAAGACGCATATCATGATGGAAGTGCTCAAAGCTGGATTCGAAAATCTACAACGGGATACGCCCATGACATATAATGAAATTACTAAACATTACTACCTGGGGAGGAGAGCATTTGCACCCCCTCACAATAGACTAAACAAAGCACAAGCGCTCACACTTAGACAATTACAGACACAGTCTTATTACTAACCGGCACAGGTAAAAGAATGGTACGGTACAAAAGACATGGATGTTGTTTGCAAGGCACGTAAGAAAGAAGTATGCACGCTTGATCATATGCTCTGGGAATGTGGGTCGCTTGGTTGTGGCATTTCCCGGGAATGGTTTACAGGTATGATACAGTGCCACGACCATTTCACTCAAGTCCTGGCTGTCCAGTACGCCCATGACAGGGATAGGAGGCTTGACCTCGCAGTACCAACATGAGATTAGCCAGGCAGGTGGCTACACTCTGTACAGGACAGTGCACAAGTATCCAGTGCACAAGTATCCGAGTGCACAAGTATACACAGGACGAACGACAGCTGTAAACTGTCGCAGTCGGGGAGAGCGGTTACTTATTTATGCATGACTGGCGCGCTCTTTTCAAAACACTTTGAAGACAACGAGCTCTGAGTGCTGCCATCGGCAGAGGGTGTATATATTTAAAAAGCTTACCTCTAGTATGCTTAAGAACGTGTCTTTTGTGGCTGAGTCGTTAAGCGCCTCGCGTTAACGAGCGGAGAGTCGTAGGTTCGACCCCTGGGGGGCGTAATTTTCTCCAAGTTTTTTCGTCGCTCTCTGTTAATTCATATTTTAAAACGTCATATCTGTGACGGAAATATGTCAGTGGCGCCGTGGGGGACTAACTCCTAAAGCATTTTGCTCTAGAAACAGCTGTTTAGTTTAAACAGTTGTTTCACAAATATACCGGGTAGAGGAATCACGTTTCCAATGTGATCAATAATTATTATTGCTCAGGTTTAATTCATGAACCATGATATAGTTATGATAATAATAATGACTAACCAACAGTAATGCCAAGGAAAGATGGTATTAGAAGTAAATGTTATACAAATGTTAAGAAAGTAAATTGGGCCAAAAACAACTTGCCACTGGCAAGAACCGAACCTGCGACGAATACCGCGTCCGATGCTCTACCGACTGGGCTACAACGGCCGCCACTACCCCGTCCACTTTATGGGGTTAAAGGCAGGAGCGTCAGGCATCGCCGCCAGTAGCCAAAGCAGTCAGGATGAAACGCTCTTTTGCGGCCTGTTGGTGACATGTAGCACGGGATCCAATTACCTGCTAACAGGTGACCAATAATCTCTCACAAGCTGCTTGAAAGCATCAAGTTGTGCCGAAACAAGCCCTTACATTTTCTGCTTCTTTTAAATACGAAGCATTTCTTAGCGAACATCGGTGACTTTGAGCGTATCTATCTATCTATCTATCTATCTATCTATCTATCTATCTATCTATCTATCTATCTATCTATCTATCTATCTATCTATCTATCTATCTATCTATCTATCTATCTATCTATCTATCTATCTATCTATCTATCTATCTATCTATCTATCTATCTATCTATCTATCTATCTATCTATCTATCTATCTATTCGCCTATGACTTTTAACTCTCCTCACCGTTTCGATAAAGCAATCGATATCAAACTTGGTATGACATAACATGAGTGTGGGAAGAACATATCTGATTAATCGTCACATGTATGTCAGGAATGTCATGATTTACATTTCATGGTCCTGCAGCTCTTGCGGTGGTTTCGTTCACATGGCATGTTGCAAAACTGGTATGGTATGACATGATTGCATGGTGAACACAAGCGACAAACCCTAACATGAAAGTCATGAGATGCGTGTCATGTAACAACATGACTACATGCCACACTCATGATGCGTTCATGGCCGTTTTGCTATCGTCACATATACCAAATTTGGTATTACAGTACATTAATGGATGGCGAAGGTATGTGATTGTTTCAAACATAATAATCATGAGGTGCGTGTCATGTCACAACATGACTACATGCCACGCTCATGATGTGCTGGCGGCGGTTTCGCGAGCTTCACTTATGCCAAATCTGGTATTACGTGACGCCAATGGATGACGAAGGTATGTGACTGGTGCAAACATGATAATCATGCGATGCGTGTCATATGAGAACATGACGACATGCCACGGTCACGGCGCCAATACATTTCGCCGTGACGCGGTGCGCGTGCTCGCCGGCGTTCATTTCGTCGCGTCACGCCGGCGTTGCCACGCCAGGCGCTGGTCCGGCGATATACTCACAGGCACGTGCCGCGCTGCGTTGCTTTGGCGCATGCGCGTATGCGCACGTCCGGCGACCCTCCGTGACGAAGAGAGACGCAGTGTTGTCTGGGTAACAGATCGGCGGGAAATGCAGCATGTCGCATTTTGCGCCGGTTGCCATCGGGCCGCGCCGACGGACGTTGGTCGCGCCTGGCTTCAGACTATAGAGTGCTCGCATTTTCCTAACGTAGCGTCGCTGTGACCAGCGTGCGCGCGCGACAACGCTACGTTGGAGTATATTGGGCCTTCAAGATGCGCTCATGGCTGTTTTGCTTGCCCCACATATACCGAAATCTGGTGTTACGTGACGTCAATGAATCACGAAATATATAAATGGTGCAAACATGATAATCCTGACACGCGTGTCATGTAAGAACATGACGACTTACTGCGCTCACAGCATGCTTGCGACCGTTTCGCTAATTCCACATATACTAAATTTGGTATCACGTGACGTGAATAGATGACAAAGGTAAACGACACATCTAAACATGATGATCATGGCGCGGAAGTCAAGCACGGAATCATTTAGCTCCACCTCGTAACGTTGTGCTGATCTTAAAGTGACATATGAATACTTCTCATTCGTGCTTCGCATATCATTGATTACCACTGTACGTTGTTTCCCACAGTACGGTTCAGCGGCCCAACACTGTAACCACTGATCCCACGTGATGACCACTGGAGCTCCTTTTCTGTGGTTGATTTTATGTCATCTTCTGAAAGATTTTCTTAGAGGGGGTGTTACATAAGGGTGGGGGGAGGAGCTAAAAAAAAGAATAAACGTAATTTTTCTGTGCGCATTGTTTGATCGATATATGGGGTTTAACGTCCCAAAACTATTATATGATTATGAAAGACGCCGTATTGGAGGGCTCCGGAAAGTTCGACCACCTGGGGTTCTTTAACGTGCACCCAAATCCTAGAACACGGGCCTACAACATTTCCGCCTCCATCGGATATGCAGCCGCCGCAGCCGGGATTCGAACCCGCGACCTACGAGTCAGCAGCCGAGAAGCTTAGCCACTAGACCGCCGTGATGGGGCATGTGTGCATATTGCTGATCAAAGCTTCTGTGATCTATCACAGAGCTCGGTTAGCGTTAGAGTTTGCTTAGAGAAAAGCCCTGAACAGGCGTCATACAATGCGACGAGTAGCGTTAGCACATGCTCGCGGCAGGAGCGCCAAATTTTACGAAGCATCACACCACACAAACTGCCCAACAAGTGGGTGTGTTGAAGGCCAACTGGCGGTCAAGTTTTCAGCGGCCGCAGTGTTATCATCATCATCACCCCCCCGCCATGTTAACACAATTATGTAGGTGCACGCATCACCTTAAGGACGCGTATTTGGTACATAGCAGCTAGACTTACCAGAATATTTTCTGGGAGGGTTTAAAAATAATCCCATCATATCCACGGAGTGAATGATGAGGAGTAAGGCGAAACGTCCGTCCGCTCTTGGGTCCATTCATGCGTTCATCCATGCGTCCATGCGTTCGTCTCCGTCCGTCCATCCGTCTGTCTGTCTGTCTGTCTGTCTGTCTGTCTGTCTGTCTGTCTGTCTGTCTGTCTGTCTGTCTGTCTGTCTGTCTGTCTGTCTGTCTGTCTGTCGTCCGCTCTTGTCACACCAGAGCACGCATTAGGTGGATGGACGCTTTGCCCCACTTATCATCATTCAGTCCGCTGATGTGCTGGCTACGCAGGATCGAAGAGCGGCTGACCAGGTGATGCTATGGGGAGCTTCGTCCCTAAAACAGTCGACGTTACGTGCGCCGAGGCCCGTTTTCTCGCCGCACGGTTGACGATCAGGGTTGCCGTAGGCGGCTACCTTGCGCTACTTTGGCTACTTTTCAATGCGTTTAGCGACAAAACTTTTCCAGTTGGCAAAATGGCTATTTTTTGGCTGCCGTTGGGCGTGTTGTTTGATATTTAAATGGTTTTATTTGTCCATTAATAGTAAAGAGTATACCACATCAGTTCTATTTGGCTACAAATTAGGCGACAAAAATAACCTGGCTAGTATGGCTACTTTTGGCTTGAATTCTGATGTCTTTTGAAGTTCAGCCGACAGAAACTTTGGTTGAAGTGTCCACTCTGCAGCGAAGTATTACAAGCGATTGAACAGAGGGTGCACACAGGGAGCGATTGTAGGCTATGGAATGAAAAAAAATTGCCCGCAGCTTCCCTCGGGGGAACACTGAGGAGGATGCGGAGCATATAATTGGTTAACGGGGTGTTAAAGTGCGACTTACTTGGGTCGATGGCTAAATTGGTTAACGTGGTTGTGAAATGGGGTGTTAAATTGCGACTTACTTGGGTCGATGGCTAAATTGGTTAGCGTGGTTGTAGGAGGGGGTGTTAAATGAGTGAACACGTACACACGTATGCGAAAGGGCGGCGCTGGTCGAAGGGACGTCGATCATTGTGTTTGTGGATTCGTTGGAATTCATTTCACCGCGACCTTGGACGTCGACGCGCCGTACAAACCAACCGACGAGCGGCAACTGAGCGAGCGAGCGCCGACCTTGAGTATATATACAGCTCGACGGCGCATGCACTGTCAGCTGTTGAATGTTCTCGAAGCGCGACGCCACATGCGCGTCCACTGGAGAATCAGGAGAATTGTAGATGTCGAACGCGGTGTGTAGAGGAGGAAGGGTGCACAGATGGTGGAGGAGTGAAGCACGCGCGGTGTGTAGAGGAGGAAGGGATGCACAGATGGTGGAAGAGTGGGCGACGGCGCGACGGCGCATGCGCGCGCGTCAGCTGTCGAATGTTTGAGAAGCGGTGCGGACGGCGCGGACGGCGCGGACGGCGCACTACAAGGCGCGAGTATAAGATGCTCCGCATCTAAAAAAAACCAAAAAGTAACAGGGCAGGCAGGTTAATCAGGCAAACGCCTGTTTGGCTTCCCTACGCTGGAGAAACGGGAAAGAAGGCATAATTGTATCTTACATGTACATTGGCTGTTTGAAAATAATGTGCAACATGTGCCTGAACGGCCGAAGGGAAGTGGGATTTTCGTCAGGAGTACTGATGCACCTTTAGCCTCGTTTCCACGGTATGCAGTTCTCGCGGTACACTGAAATTAGGATTTCTTTATGTTGATTTGTTTAGTAGAAAGATGAGAGTACGAGGGAGAGGGCGAAAAGAAAGAACGAAATGATCATGTCGGCACTATACAATAGTTAAAGGAGTTAACAAAGGTCCGTATCCTCTCAAGAGCACAAAAGTGCTTTCAGCCGCTTCGTGAGCTGAAGAGCAATGAGAATGATGCTCCTGCAGCATCTTAAAGGAGAACGTCCGATCTTCCAATTGTCGCAACGCGCTAAACCTTTTTTTTTCTGTCGGAGGTGAATCGAGCATAGCCAACCATCGATGTTTTCGGTGCCGCAGACCTCCTATGCCGCGCTGCCATTCCCTCCAACAAAAGTTGCGCGTTTGTGCCTGCCTTCCAAATGGCAGCATCCTGTCACAGCTGATAAAGAAGTGAACTGTTTACGCTATCGCGCTCCGCTTTTAATGAAGTCTCCTCCACGTGTTATATGTTGTGAAGTTGGACACGGGTTAGATGGTGGTGCGTGAACTGCTGCACAGAGTTGAAGAGCGAGCACTGGACTGATCCTGTTCGTAAATTATCGACTGAAGAGAGAAATCCGCGTAAATGCGCCAGTGAGAAAAAAAGAACCGTAGTTCACATTTGCTATCACTTAGGAAAATTAGTCAAGGTTTACACTCTGCTTATGAATTGTTAAGGTAATTACTAAATATAGTTCGAAAAAATGCGCTTGTTGTACGTAGTATTGCGCATTCGTCTAGAAACATAAGAAAAGTGGGCGGCGCTTGCGTTCACAGTTTGTTAAAATTCATTCATTCATTAAAAGCCTCGGGGCAACAAGGCGTTGAAAAGTGCTTACACCAAACGATAGGAATATTTATATATATATATATATATATATATATATCATTTATATATATATATATATATATATATATATATATATATATATATATATATATATATATATATATATATCTCAAAACTTTCATATGACTCAGTGTAAGTCAAAGCTGCAAGAAATAAATGGTTATTGTGAATATATACAATGTTCGCAGGAATCTGGCTCTCTTTCGTGGATAATCGAAGAATAAATCAATGACGCAGAATTTTTCTGAAACATAGTTTGAGAATGACATTACAACAAAGTTGGCTTTGAAGTGATATGTATTGCGGGTGAGTAATCAGTTTGTTGTTCAGTGTTATATGGTTGTGCAGCGTGATAGAAAAAAAAAACGCGCAAGATATGGCGTTAGGAAGAATGGGTTTTTATGATAGACACAGCGGCATTTTTATTTTATTGCACATGATGAAGCTAGCTGAATCGCAATCAACGAACTCGAATGAGCTGTTTAGCCTGCAAGAGCGCTATTTCAAAAAAGTGCATGCACATTCTAATTTGGCCTGCACAGTGACAGTATATGCCTTATGCAGATATAACTCCACCGTGAATTAATAGGCCTCTAGCGGTAACAAGCGCAGATTTTACGGAATTCCCTCAGCCGCTGGGTGTCATCGCGGAACGATGCATTTTCCGCCGCCAATACTTTTTGTTCTTTTCGAGCTTGGCCAGTCGTCAAAGTGAAGGTCTATTCGCTTTAGCAACGTGATGAGCCATCCGCAAGCGGCGAATGATATATCGTGGCACTATTTAATTTAAGGAAGGTCCTCATACCATGGCTTCTTAATTTTCGACGCGCAAGTCATTCCATTCAGCTATAATGCAACCACCGTGGCATGTTTGCACTTAGTTGTCACTCCGGCACCGCAGACATAATTGGTCACACAAACGCCCCTGCTTTGATTGATCTGAAAACATTACGCGAACTACAACTTTTAATAAAAAGTAAGGATTCGAAAATTAAGAAACATCTCTTAATTTTCGTGGAATCCCCCTGCGCGTTAAATATGGTCTGGATGTGTACTTCACCGTGACTGTGTACTTCACCGTGACCGTGACTGCGTACTTGATCCACAGAACAACCCCTTTTCTACAACGCCGTAAGGATGCTCGGCTTCGAGAAGCTGTCCACCTTTTTAGGGGCGAAGCTCCTTATAGCGGCACCTGTTCATCCCTCGTAGTCGTAGTCGTAGTCGTAGTGTGTAACCAGTCTTACGTTTCGACTTGCAAGGTGGTGCTGGTGGGAGATTTCTCCTGAGCGTTGTTGAACAATTAAAAATTCGTAGCGTGCGCGTTAACTAAAAGCCGAATTCTCCTGTCTCTAATTCCCCATTAGCAGCCCATGGCATGTACATTGAGCACTATCTGACAAAAAAGGGTTGCTACGTTATACTCGCTGGGCGTAACCTCCTTCGTTTTAGAAAGGTTTATCGAGCGTTGAGCCGCAATGGCATGAATACAGTGAAGTGGTATATGCCATGAACTCAAGGTGGTTAAAAGTAGGAAGTAGATAGAAGCACAAGCCGTAAGAAAGTGAAAGCCGAATTCTGCTGTCTCTCATTCACCATTAGCAGCCATTGTCATGTACATTGAGAAACTTCTGACAAGAAAGCGTTGCTACGCTATACTCGCCGGGCGTAACCTCCTTCGTTGTAGAAAGGTTTAGCGAGCGTTGGGCCGCAGTGCCATGAATACAGTGAACTAGTATATACCATGAACTCGAGGTGGGTAAAGGTGGGAAGTAGACACGAAGCGCACGCCGTTATAAAGTGTGCGTGTGTCACCTCTCGTTTAGTCCTTAGAATATCCGCTGGATGGCGGTGCTTCTATATCGGGAATATATGATGGAAAGATGCGAGATGGTGATACTTGGAGTGTTGAATAGATGGACGAACGGACACACAGACAGATGCATGGACGGACTCACGCATGACTGCACCGACGGATTGACGCATGAATGGACGCAGGGGCGGATGCATGGACGAACGCAGGGACGGACGCACAGATAGACGTGCGGACGCACGAACAGACGCACGCACGGACGGGCGAATGGACGCACAAACGGTCACACAGACGGACGCACGGGCGGACGGAAGCAAAAACGAATGGACGGACGGAGTAACACCCCACTCTCCATCATTCACTCCGTGGATATGCTGCCATTTTTTTTTTTCATTTAGCTCTTTGAAGAAACTATCTCTAGCTCGTAGCTCCCTGAACTATGTAATGATAATTGGCACACTTTGATGTGCTATGGCTAGCAAAGGGCGCCTTGTGACAAGTTGAGCGGCTCGGGTTGAAATCTGTGCAGTGGTTGCAGTGCCACGGTTGCTCGATGAAAAACTTTTTTTTTATTCGGCGGCCGTGACAGTGCAACGGCTGGTGTCGTCTGTTTCAAGCTGCCGGCGAGTTTGCTGCTGCGTTCACGCGAGCGTGATAAGCTGCGATTGCTTATTCAGTGAAGTGGCCCCCCACTGCATGCGCGTAGTCTCGCGACAACGGGTTCATCACCTTTTTTATGCTGCCGCGTTCACCCGAGGGCGCAAGAAGTCTGGCGAAAAGGAATACACATGCCAACACTGTCGTTTTCAGACGGCTGCTAACGCACTTGTTTATATTTTAAACCAAACGTAAGAGAAAACACCTCTAGGGAAGCACGAAAGCGGATGCAGTGGCTTACCGCCCCCATATAGCATCGTCTCCCGTCAAATTTGCTGCAGTGGCCGCTTTGACGCCGGAGCTAACCACGGAACAATATCGTTCGCCTGAATGCATACGCTCTCACGGCTAGCTGCTTGTTAAGTCAAAGCTCGCGAGAGAGCCATCGTTGCCCGGCTTTCAGGTCACTCGCGTGTTTATAAAGATATATAAATATAAATTAAGTGTTCAACCAAATGCGCGAAAATTTCGCCAGCTTACTCCTGGGACGGAAGGGCGCACGTTGGATTGTCGTTGGCTCCGTGAGGTAGATTGTGAAGGCGCCGAGGATATAATACCTGATAGTAGCAAACAGAGGTGGGAGCTGATGACCTTAGCGAACGACGCCTGTGGTCGTTGTTCTGGCAGAATTGCCAAATGGCTCGACACCATCCGTGAAACGTGCCGAATATGTGCTCTCGGCACGTCCATTGTGACGTAGGTCGTAACCGGAAGATACCGAGCCAATATTTCAGCGGTTGAGGTAGTTTGTGGTAGGCCGAGACGAACACGTAGAAATAGAAAAGTTCTTTTTACCTAGGACTTGAAGCAAGCTACTTTTAGACTGTTTACACACCTTCCACGCTGACAGAATCCACGTACACACAGATGGCTCTACCACCCAGGATAGCTCCACCGGCGTCATCCCATCGTGACACATAAACGTCACTTACAAACTTTGCCACGTGAGCTCATTGACTGGTTCGGAAACTGCCGCCCTGCGAGGTGTCATAGATTATATTAAGCAACAACCGGCTAATCGATGGCCAGTATTCTGCGACTCCAAGTCGGCTATACAATGTCTTTCGTCGGCGCTTCGTCGCAGGTCGTATACGAAGTACTGGCGTGGGAGATCAAAGGAATTTTGCGCTACGCGACCGAACAAGGACGCAACGCTGTGTCCCAGTGGATAAGAATTCATTGCGGTATCTCCGGCAATGACCTCGCCGATGGAGCAGCCAGAAAAGCACACGTACAAACAAACCCTGTTTCCGTACCTTTATCTAGGATTGACGCGGCTAGATACAAAAGCAAGCTGGCGCAGGACATGACACTCCAGAAGTGGCAGTCATCACAGTTCGCACATCATCGACTATATTCTCTCAACCCATCTCTACGAATGTGGACACCCTATGGTCTTTCTAGGGAGGAAGGTACATTGTTGTGTCATCTCCGTTTGGATGTAGCCTTCACCAATGCCTACTCATTTAAGATTGGGATGGCTGACAGCGCGGATTGCAACGACTGCGCCATCGATGAGACTATTGAACACCTCTTATGTTACTGCCCGGGAAACACAAACGAGAGAATTCTCCTGCGCAGTGCTCGAAATCAACTGGACAGAAGTTATTTCATGGTCTAGAAAGTGTTGGGACCATGGCACTGTCCATCCCGATTCCGAAAGGCACAGAAAGCGCTGTTGCATTTTCTCAAAGACACCGGCCTGTTTCATCGTTTATGATGTGAAACTGTTACGCGACGGCCCAGCCAGTGACTTTTTTTCTCCTCTTGTATACCTTTACTTCCCCCTCTACCCTTCCACAGTGCAAGGTAGCCCACCAAGGTTCAGTCCTGATTAACCTCCCCGCTTTGCTTCTTATTTTCTCTCTCTCTCTCTCTTTCTCTTCGCTAGCCTATTTGTGAATGCACATATATTAAGCGACAAAACACAGATTATGATCATAAACTGGGTATAGTGACCTCTTTAAGAGGAGCTTGGGATAATAATCAACCGTTAAATGTTTATCAGCTAGATAACGAAGTGAACCACCGTCGCTGTTTTCCTTTACCTATTCTGAATCGATATATTCACCAATTGCTGAAGATCTTTTTTATATAATAATAAACATGACGGCCTCGGCATTTTTAGAAATTTGAAATAGTAGAGCGTGACAAGGCGATGAGTGAATCACAAACCCAGCCGTGCCAACAATCACTGGAGACATAACTGCATAGTTTTATTGGAGAGTACGAAGTAGGCGGTCATTGCAGTGGAGGGATAAAAGTGCAGACACCTTACGACCTGGTGCGGCAGGTCGTAAGACGTGTAGATGCCTGACGAGTTCTCTAGAGTTATATGTTCATCGCGTGGGGTGCCGACTACACTTCAGAACATTTTGACATTAGTCTTTTAACGTAGAAGAATATGCGTAAGAGAGAAAGTTAGATTTATCATATTTTGTTGTCGTTACGTACGTGTTGCAGATTTATGCGCGGAGCAGTGTGCATCGGTAGCATGTGTTTTGCGGAGAGATAAAGACGTTTCTTGCGAGTTAGGCAAGAGCTTTAAATTGGCATTGAACCACGGAGCATAAAATTTAGATGTACTGGCGCGCGATGGAATGTTCTTTTTTCCTTATATTTATCTATCTGTCTACTCTAAACATGTTTCAGAAATTCAATAAGAAAGTGTGAGGAAATGCAGTTAAGTTGTTATTTGTGGCCGTAAAGTATGCGTTTCTCTAAACTCGTAGGGTCTTATTTTGTTTATTTGCTCTGGGGGTACAAATCTTTAATGAAAATGCAAGGATGCAGTGATCACTTACACCATAGTTCTCATTTATGTGTGAATCAATCATAAATTTTGAAACTAATTCACCGACTATATATTATGCATCTGAAATCCATTTCAGGTAGTTTTTTTTTCTTGATTCTGTACTGTCAATCCGGACAGAATCGCGGGTTCAACTCTCACCAACAGGAACAGCGTTCCAACATGATAAAAATGCAGTTTCGTACATTGTGCTGTGCACTCTACCCATCCATGCAAGCTCGTAACGGCTCAGATTCATAACATACGTCTGTTCAGCGAGTGCTTTAGGAGTTATAACTTATAACTGATGCTATCTCTGGAAGTAGTGATAAGATTATCAGGAAGCATGCGCACCGCAACCACATGTGACATGCCCGGTGGTGGTAGAAATGAAAAGTATTCGAGAGCTCACGTTGTCACATCTTTCGTAGAACAGGAAGACAATGCAAATATCATGTCTCGTATATGTTTTCGCATTATGTCTGAGCCCTGTGAATGGCTCGTCATTCGATAATAACAATAATAATAAACATAATAATATTATTAGTATCTGGGCTTTGAGGTCCCAAAAGCACGATATGGTTATGAGAGACGCCATATTGGAGGGCTCCGGAAATTCTGGCCGCCTGGTCTTTTAACGTGCCCCTAAATAAAGTACACGGGCCTAAAATATCTTCGCCTCCATCGAAAATGCAGTCGCCGTAGCCGGGATTCGATACCGCGACATACGGGTTAGCAGTCGTGTGCTGTTCCACTCGACCACCACGGCGGGGCCCCTCATCATTCGAGGTATTGAATAATGTAGCTCTTGTCACGGAAAAAAACACCCGAATCAAAGCAAGGTGCACAGCGTGGACAGTCGTTAATATTGCTGTTTATTTTCGCGTTCAAGCAAGGACGCATTATCTTAACGAAGGTGCTATTTACCCTTGAAAATACAAAAAAAAACGAGAACGTTATTGTCGTGTGGCGTTTGGGAGTTTCGGATCTTTCCGGCATGATTCGGGACGTCAGACCTCTGTTCGTGTGACGTCACGAGGAAGTAGGCTTCTTATTGGTCTTTATAGGAGAGACATCAGTCGTAAATTGTCTCCTACGCCCCTTTCGAGATGCAGTCGCACGTCCGTCGTGCCTTGTCTTTCGTGAATATTGTGCGTGGTCGTATGATTTCACTTCGTTTAGCGCGCTTTCGACGGAGAAAACGTAGACAACAGCGCGTAGCCTAAGAGAGTGCAATCCTGATAGGCATTTGTGACGTTTTTAATGATTTTTATGCGGTGAGGAGGATATAGCTCCCGTAGAAAGTGTAGTGAAGGCGTGGAAGAAGCAACTTTCTTGACTTCAAACCCGGAGTCATTTAGGGATCTTTTAAGCTTGCATGGCACTTCTCTTTTCTTAGTTTTGTTTGTGTTTGCTGCTCTTATAAGAACACTGTGCAATTCAATATCCGAATTTCCGCTGATTTCAGTTAGGCATAATGTGCTACGATACCACATTCTTTCGTGTTATCTATAAGAGGCGTAGAATAAGATTTATGCATAAACAAATGCCTAGGCATTAACCCATGTACATGCCCATGCGTGTAAACCAAGCAGAGGGCTTATAGGAAACACAGAGACGGCTGCTGACAGTATGCAAATTTGCAAACACAGACAAGAGACGAGTTGCCTGCTAACTAACAATAACATATATAAATGTGCTTGTTGAGTAACACGCTGCCATTTTGTTTGTTAAGCTATGCCGCCAGTTGGCACGTTTCAGTGGACGCTCACAACACGGTACTTATAGGCATGAAAGAAATAGAAGCACTACCTAAACAGGAACGTGATATTGCGTGCGTAGAGCGCGCGTAAACTCGATGACAAGATCAGCTCGCACTTTAAACTGCAGTGATGTTAGTAGCCTAGATGAGCCGAATACGAAATAGAAGACTTAGTAATCATTACGGTTCACTCGTTATGTGTAGGGAGCGCGCGAGAACAAGCAAAGAACACACGCATCGAAAGCCTTAGACTAGAACACGTTTAGAAGGAGTAAGTTAAACAAGATGTAATTGAAGCACCCTGCGTAATGAGATAATGAGCGCTGCAACTTACCTATTGCTAACAAGGCAAGCAGCAGGCGCAGCGAGGGAATCATTACTCCGCTGGTGTGCCGTTCATCAATCGAAGGTGCGTGCTGTCCAAAACAAGGCGCAGGAGGATTTCGAAGAAAAGCAAGCGCCGGAGTTCATGCCCGACCACTGTCACTGAGCGGGAGCATCACGTTGCCACTGAGACAACCAAGGGAGAACGAGCCTCAGCTTCACCGTTCATCCCACACCGCCGGTCGCCTGAGACGAACCGCTGAACAACTGACGCTCGAGAACGCACATGAAGCACTCCCAGTTGGCACCGGTAGTGAAGACGAGTGTGAAAAAGAGAGAAAAAAAAACGCTAGTTTATCGCAGTTCACCCAACACGCACGTCCGCGCTCAGGGAGTAAAGAGCATCTTTCAACGTTCAGCGCACAGTGACGCTCTCTGCGATGATTTGTGATAAGGTGTCCGAGACAACACGCCGAGCTCGTTTTCAGACAACAAGCTGAAACCAGAACACGGCGTTCGACGCACCAACCGGGAGAAAAAAAATGCGTTGCCACTTCACGTGGCGCTCAAATGCCTCGGGCCAGCACGCCGCTAAACGTTCGACGGCGCAGCTCTGTTTCTGAGCGGGTGGCTTGAGACGTGCGCTGCCGCCGCGGCCTTTCTGTGCCGGTGCCCGGAGCGCGATTGAAGGCCAGCGGCTCTGGCGAGAGCCCACGCTGCCGTCTTTCTCCCCTCGCTCAGGACCCGGGGTGCGCTCCGCAGATAGGGCGAGGCGACCGCGATCAACCCCTTGGCTCGTATCGACTCGCCCCTCCTCGCTTCCAGCCCGCGATCGCAGCGACTCGTCGCTGGTACCGCCGGCGAATGCTGGAGCGCAAGGCCGCGCTAGCACGTGCTAGCATGCATGTTACAGAAGGATGCGCATAAAAATGGCACATTGCTACGAAAAAATTAGGCCAAAAAAGAAGAGTAGTGATAGTTTGATTCACAGAGAGGTTGCATTTACGTAGATTAATTTTTGTTTAATGTACAAGCACAATTTTCTTTACGCCCGCTTAATAATATTTGTTGAGGTATAACGCCCAAAAGCCACCATATGATTAGCAGAGACGCCGTAGTGAAGGGCGCCTGCAAATTTTGACCTCCCAGGCTTCATTAACGTGTGCCTAAGTCTAAGCACACGGGCGTGTAGCATTTTCGCCTTCATCGAAAATGCAGCTGCCGCGCCTGGGATGGAGTTCCGTGACCTACGGGTCAGCAGCCCAGCAGTTTAGTGCCTTCGCCACTAGAAAACCGTGGCGGGTTATGATTAAATGAAGACAAGTAACGAACCAGCCACGGTGGTAGAATATATTGGGCGTGACTGCTGGCCTAATTGTTGCCGAAGCAAATCCTGGCCCCGGCAGCCGCATTTCTGTGCATGCGAAATGCTGGAGGCCCGTTTCCTTGGAGTTCGGTGCACGTTAAAGAACACCAAGTGGTTGAATTTCAGGGTATCATCAGTAACAACGTTTGTCATAATCATACATTGAGATGTACATACCCAACTATTATACTATTTATGTATACCAGGGACGAGTCGGCCGACCAGCTTTGGGCCGTCCGGCTATCCGGAGATGACGCCTGGGTGCAAGAACTTCGAGCCGTCATTTGAAGCACCGACCCTGCCATAATCACCTGAACAGTTGGGGGGTGGATAGGGAGGGCAAAGGGATTAATGCTCTGTTTCCCCTGCCGCACTCTGAAGGAGAACTATCGTATTCGTCAAATCACTCTTCAATAAATCTACCCCGCTCTAAGCTCTTTCACTAAAGCTTCAGAGTTGGGGCGTGTGTTCAGCACAACTATTTATTCTGCAGCGCGTGTTTATTTCTACACTGTCACGAAACAATATGACGGTAGTTCTTTTTTGAAGTAAAGAATTGAATAAGGCAAATACTATTTTCGCCCTGGAAACATTTATGTTAATTTCAAGTTTGTTTTCTCGCTTTTCCAGCATCTTTCACTAGCCCTATGCAGAAGCGGGCCGCACAAAATAAAATGTTCAACAAAGTGGCACGTAATACACCTAAGTTATATATATATATATATATATATATATATATATATATATATATATATATATATATATATATATATATATATATATATATATATATATATATATATATATATATATATATATATATATATTCAAGAACACACATAAAGTACTACTAGCGAAGATATTAACCCTAAATTAGGGAACACACAGAGAAATAAAAGTATTGTTGAGAAAATATCATCAGAAAATTATAAAAATAAAGAAAAAGCGTAGTCCTGATGCGACACGGTGCTTGGTTATTGAGTAATTTACTTAGACAATGAAAAGGAGGGCGCCTCGTTTATTTCTAACGGCTACAATGTGGCAAACGAAAGACAGCTTGGAAAGCACCTCGGGTCTTTGATTAGCGAGAGCAAGCACGAACAACGATGTGGCTTAGCTCTTTAGCACATTTCCAGGCAGCGTGTTGCACTCATAGATGACTTGGCGGAAAGAATGACTGTGTGAATAAGTTAGTTCAACAGATCGACATTGATTGATATGTGGGGTTTAACGTCCCAAAACCACCATATGTTTATGAGAGTCGCTCCGGAAATTTAGACCACCTGGGGTTTTTTAACGTGCACCCAAATCTGAGCACACGGGCCTACAACATTTCCGCCTCCATCTGAAATGCAGCCGCCGCAGCCGCAATTTGATCCCGCGACCTGCGGGTCAGCAGCCGAGTACCTTAGCCACTAGACCACTGCGGGGAGGCAATATTTGTTCAACACGAAGAGAGAGAGAGAGAGAGAGAGAGAGAGAAAACTTTATTTGCGCATAACGCGGAGCATTCCAAATGGTCGGGCCCCTATTCCAGGGCTCCGCTGGCCCTAGCCATCATCTCTACCCGTTGGACCAGCCAGCGCTGATCAACAATGGCCGAGCTGGACAGCAGCGCCTCCCATTGTTCCTCTGTGTTGTTCATGTTGTGGTGTTCTTCATTGTGATGCGTACACTCCCACGTGATGTGAAACAGAGTTGTTGTGGCCCCACACCACGGACATATATCTTTGTATGCTGTGGGGTAGAATACATGCAGCCTGTGTAAGTTCGTATATGTGTTTGTTTGGATTCTGCATAATGCCACCGATTCCATTGCTGTAAGTTTCTTATGCGGTGCTGGATACACTTTTCTATTGTCCCTGTAATACTGAAGAATTGCACCAAAGTTAGGGTCTAGGGGCGTTGGATCCTCTATTGCAGTGTGCAAGGAAGCTCGGTAATCTGTGAAGCCTCGAGCCGCCTCATCCGCAAACTGGTTCCCGGTGACGCCCTCGTGCCCCGGCGCCCAGATAATGGTTTGGGTGTATTCAATTGGGAGGTCCTTGTGAGCTTTGGTTAGAATTTGGAAGGCCTTCATACATATTCTACCTTTTTCGTAATTTCTACATGCAGCCTTCGAGTCTGTGATTATTGTCAACACGAATATTCCTCTAACTTGAATGAGGTGAACGCGATAAGCGTTGGCTACAAGATTTATAAGACCATCATCTTTAGTTTTTTCGCGTATTAAAGACGATAGTCTTTGTGGGGGCCTTCGATGCAAGAATTTTGGTCTGTCTGTCTGTTCTGTCTGTCTGTCTGTCTGTCTGTCTGTCTGTCTGTCTGTCTGTCTTTCTGTCTGTCTGTCTGTCTGTCTGTCTGTCTGTCTGTCTGTCTGTCTGTCTGTCTGTCTGTACATTTGTCTGTCTACCCTTAACGGTACCCTAAACGGCACCAAAGGGACGAAACAATACTTCAAACGGTCGACCCCATCCGCAGCGCCCACCAATATTGCTCAAGGTTCAGCGTTCATACTTATGCGATTGTCAATTAAAAAGCAATCATTGCGGATATCTGAGGCACCATATCAACACATCAATATTGTGTATGTGTATTCTTTACTGAAAAAGGCATGCATAAGTAATTTCAAAGATCGTAGCTTTTATAACGCTGTGCTGGCCATGCAACGCTTGCACGGAACGGCAAGGGTTTCCAATGCTTTGCGAAGACGACACGGTGATGGCACCTACCCGTCGCTTTGCGTTCTTCACCTTAACACCTCAGAGACGGGCGCGCCCCGCGTGTGCCCCGTTTCCCACGATAATTGCCAGATAGCGCTCATGTCTCACTTGTGACGTGACTTGATGCGCTCGTTCGCCTCCGCTGCACGCTCGAGGCACTCTAACGCAGCGCCACCAGAGTACCATTCACCTATTTTCTTGCTCGGAACATCAAATAAACGTTTTGTTCACTCTCTCAAGACGCAACACTATCGCCTTTCGACGACATTTGCGGTGTAACATGCAGATACGGGGCCAATTTTTTGTTATAACTATAATACTTTACCTTCTCTCAAAAACACTTAGTTCGAGACTGCCGAGGTTCACGTCCCGTAAAAGAGCGCTAACTGATGTGTTATGTTGGTAAGAATTAAAAGTAAGTCTTATTTTCGCTGAACGACATGAATGATACGACAAGATGAAGTGCTTGGTCATTTCAGTCGCAAAGACGAAATATAAATAAACGTTGCTTTAACCTTGATCTTGTCCACAATCATGTCCACAATCATGTCCATTGAAGGCAGGCTGGTTAACCAGGGTATGCAAATGTCCGTGGTAAACAACTGAAGCCAATCCTGGCACTGGGTATCGCTATCATAACTTAGTGGCTAAAAGTGTACTGCCATGGTCACTAGATAAAAAAATACATGTTTGATCCCTCCTAAAACAAAAGAGTGGAACATGTCCTCCCAGATGTAGTTCATTGATAAAAGCGAGCTTGCACAATGTCCACTGGTGTTTGACTGCTACAGCATCGCTTAACGTGGATGCATTCACTCTGACGCCTAGTCATACACCTACATCCCGGCGTCTAGCGTCCATCATTAACGTATAAACAAACCCTTGAGGTCATAGATGTTTGTGGAAGTTTTAGTAGTTAACGGTGGCAGCGAAACCAGAAAAAGTGATGTGACAGGCGTGACTGATTGGACGCTGAACTTGGGCTAAGGTCGCCTACAGACACCCGGAAATGCAGTTTAAGAGATCTGATGGTAGCGCCAGAACACACAGCCTAACGAGTAGGCGCAGCAAAACCGAGTCTTCCAATGCGTAGCATAGCGAGTAGACGCAGCATAACCGGACTTGCCTGTGCATATTATCTTCTTTTTTAGTTGTGAGCAAGGGGGCCACGGCTGATTATGTAAGCGCCCAGGAATCGTTCTTTGAAAACGTATAAAAGAAATGGCAGCATATCCACGGAGTGAATGATGGAGAGTGGGGCGAAGAATTCGTACGTCCATTCATTCTTGCTTCCGTCCATCCATGCGTCCGTCAGTGTGACCGTCCATGCGTCCATCAGCCCGTCCGTGCATGCGTCTGTTCGTGCGTCCATCCCTGCGTTCGTCCATGCAGCCGCCCCTGCGTCCGTTCATGTGTCCATCCATGCATCTGTCTATGTGTCCGTTCGTCCATCTATTCAACACTCCAAGTACCACCATCTCGCATATTTTCAACATATATTCCCCATATAGAAGCACCGCCATCCAGCGGACATTCCAAGGACAAAACGAGAGGTGGCACATGCACACTTTCTTACGGCTTGCGCTTCGCGTCCACTTCCCACCTTTAACCACCTCGAGTTCATGGTATATACTAGTTCACTGTATTCATGCCACTGCGGCCGAGCGCTCGCTAAACCTTTCGAAAACCAAGGAGGTTACGCCCAGCGAGTATGACGTAGCAAACTTTTTCAGTCAGATAGTGCTCAATGTACATGCCAATGGCTGCTAATGGGAAATGAGAGGCGGAGAATTCGGCTTTTACTTTCTTACGGCTTGCGCTTCGCATCTGCTTCCCATTTTTAACCACCTCGAGTTCATTCATGGTATCTACAAGTTCATTGTATTCATAGCACTGCGGCTCAACGCTCGCTAAACCTTTCTAAAGCTAAAGAGGTTACACCCAGCGAGTATAACGTAGCAACCCTTTCTTGTCAGATAGTGCTCAATGTACACGCCAATGGCTGCTAATGATGATCGCAGCCTGCGCGTTAAATAAAAGCCGAATGCTCCTGTCTCTCATTCCCCATTAGCAGCCATTGACATGTACATTGAGCACTACTTTTATTGTTCAACAACGCACACAAGAAGTCTCTCACCGGCACCACCTTGGAGGTCAAAATGTTATACTTGTTACGTACTACAGGTGCCGAATGGGTGCCGCTATAACGAGCTTCGCCCCTAAAAGGGCACTGACACTTAGCGTGTCACGGTGTTCAGCGAGCGTTCCATTTTCTTAGTATCCCTGGCGGTCGGTACCAACAATGCTGAGGCGGCCCAAAGAGCTTCGTCGCGCCCTCTGGTCCACTGTCGGGTGCCTACTCGTGGAGTGTTGGAGTTGACAACGCTGCCTGATAAGTGGCAACCGCAATGCGCGTCGTGTCTTCCCTTTGGCCGGTCACGACTATTTGCTGGGCGAGCGTATACGTGATCAAGGCGAAACTGGCGCGTTCCAGAGAAATAGAGGTTCGAAGATTCCTGGAGTGGAAATTATTACTTAGGAGTGAAGCCGTACCCACTGTAAGATGGCAGCTGTGGCTGCCATCTTACCAGGGGCTTCACGAGTAGTTGTGCTTGGCAATGGAAACAGGCAAGTTTATTGCATACTAGTAACATCACTTTAGGTACCGTGACTGCCTGGTGTAAAGAAATTACTACAGTGGCACGTACACTGTCGTCCTTTATAAGGGGGAGCACGTCAGCGCGTTGCCTGCGCTCAGCAGCGGCTGCCTACAGGTTCATAATAAACCGACAGCGAATGAAAAGACGTTGGATTTTGGAGTCAT
The DNA here is from genome assembly GCF_043290135.1 of Rhipicephalus microplus. NCBI lineage: Eukaryota > Metazoa > Arthropoda > Arachnida > Ixodida > Ixodidae > Rhipicephalus > Rhipicephalus microplus. Next base: position 202,689,409 of record NC_134701.1, on the reverse strand, counting down.
GCATTGGAAAACAAGACAATGAGTTATGGCCGCTAGACAAGCGCTGCAAGATACTGCAGACAGCCATTGTAGAGAGCAGATCACGTGATCGCGGGTTTTCTTTCACAAAGATTGACAGGGTACAAACAAGAGAACATAGATAAAATGTAACCTACAGCACTGAAATACTCTCACAGATCACCGAAGGAAACAAATAAAAAAATAAACGCAAAAAAATCTCAGCATACACACAGAGTGAATGATGATGAGTGCGGTGAAGCGTCCGTCCGTGCGTCCGTCTGTTCATTCATCCATGCGTCTGTTCCTGTGTTCATAAGTCCGTCCACACGTCCGTGCCTCTGTCAATGCGTCCATTCGTCTGTCCATGCACCACAAGTCCTCTGTTGAATTAGTTTCTCCCGATGGAGGTGGCTTCTGCTGTGGATCTTCCACAAGTTGTCTACGCGTAAGATGCGGCCATTCTTTGGCAGACAGAAATTGCCCATTATTTTCCCAACATGTGCGTTCGCTCTGTTGGAAACGGCCGCTCGCGGTGTTCACCGCAAGGTTTGCGTTGAAGCTATAGACTAGAAGAAGGTCTTTTTACTTGTTAATTTTGGCCACGGTGGTAGCATTTTTGGTGGAGCCGCAAAATGCTTGAGGCCTGTGTCTTAAATTTAGGTGCACGTTAAAGAACGCCACATAGAGAAAACTTTCGGTGCCTTTCAGTTCAACGTCGCTCATATTCACATCACGGTTTCGGGACGTTAATCCTCAACAGTGTAGCTACTGTGTTTGCGAATAGAGAAAAGTGCTAGATAGAAGAGAAAAAGCAGGGGCTAGCAGAAGTAAGAACTGCGACAGCTGTTAGCGCTCCTCCTGTGTATGCCCACGGGTTCTATTCACACGTCCAGTTTTGTATTAGAACTGCGAGTTGCAAATGTCGAGCTGCGACAGTTATCGGTTCACACGCACCACACTGTGTATTTTTTTCGTGCCTCAATTCTGCTTAAGCAGTGCGCAGCAAGTCTTGAGCTGCTTACAGTTCTTCGTGCAACATTCTAATTTGTTTCTATGGCATTCGTTGCTTCGCCCATGAAGCGAGATTGTGACTCTTCTGGAATATCGTCCTCGGTATTCACAGCAGATGAAAGCGACAAAGGCATTGCTAAAGTTTTTTCAATACAATGAACATGCAATGGTGGTTGTTGACGAACAGGGCTGTTGTGATTGTAAGGAGTGTGACTGTGTGAGCATGTGTGTGTTTGTGTGTGTGCGTGCTCCCCCATTTTTTTCTCTCCCTTTTTTCCTCACCTCCAACTTTTAAGCTCTCGTGTACCCCTTTCCTCAGGGTAGGGTAACATAAGTTTTTCCATAATATTTAACATCCTTGCCTTTCTTCTCTCTCATGTTCCATTCTCCTGTTAAACTGAAGTTCTTAGAACTGCTTGCCAGTGAATGTCAACAAATATTTGGATTACATGTCTAGTACTTCTTTGTTGCACAATTACTTTCTTCTGTTTCAATCACTCAAACAACCAAAATTAGGTTATTATAAAGTTGCAACAAGAACAAACAAGAAGAATGAACTTGTTGAGCATTATAAGGTTAAGGTAGAGAGCACTTCTACACGCTGAAGCTTTTGCACTCTTTTATGCCGAACTCTTTTATGCCGAACTCTTTTACGCCGAAACGATGATATTGTAAGTCTAGTTTTTTTTTCCTTTGGTTTTTTTCTTTGTTGGCTAGAGTGGTGGAATTACGTCACGTGAGATTTTTATTAAGCTGTTCCAATATTTGAACCATTGCATTTTGAACGAATTTGCTGCGAATGCGCTTTGTCGCGGATATATTTCGCCTAAATTCGTATTATTTTACCCTTCACACTCTTCAGCGATAAAAAGAAGAAACACACAAGCGGTTAGATATAATACCGTGTTAATATTAGTCTTGCTTACTGGAGATTCTACTGCACTGTAAGGTCTCGAATGTCATGGTTATGTACACGGACCCCATACTGTAAAAGTGAATGAACTTTCTTATTTCTTGAATTGTGCCTCCTCAGGCGAAGAGTGTATTATTTTCTTTCTGTCAGCGTAGTGACCAGTGCAGCATCCAAATAAGTTGCATGCATGTAAACTAGAAACATTTCACTGTAAAAATATCAAGTTTACCGTTTTTACAAGTTTACACATGAAGTAAAATTAGTGATATAAAAATTTTATTAGAATGTTCTGTGTTGATGGGTACGGTGGCTACAATGAGGCTTAAGAAAGAGTCGACATGAACTACGACGACTCTATTAATAATGTCTACAAAGTAAATATACCGAAGGGAGTATACCACCAAGGAGAATCGGAAATAAAAGCAAAATACCCAATTAAGTCCACAAAGAAGCCTCTTTGTTGACACAGCAATTCATGATTGACACAGAAAAAGCTCACATAAAAGTTTTCAGTAGGGAATGTTAGCAAGAGAGAATACGAGAACGAAATACCGAAGGTCAAGCTAGTGAACAGGAGCACTTAAAATGCACTAATTGAAAAAAGGAGAAAGAAATGGCTAAGCTACTCAGTGAAACAGCAGTGCCTTTTAACAGCACGGAATCGCATACTCCAACTGAGCTAATGTAGGATCTTTGTTGTTCTCAATGAAGTCAAGCCGATGAACGTTCGGCTTTTTCTCGCGTTCTTTCTTTTTCATCTTCTGTACAAAAGGGTGAAAATAAAAAAAGTAATTGATTGATTGATCAATTGATTCATTGAAGTGATGTCTGCGTAAGCACGCGCACTTTTCCGGAAACATTCCTAACAACTGTCCTGAACACCTAACTTACAAGAATCCTGTCTGAAAACTTTAAAAGTTGACACGACAGCTGTTTCAAAATAAGCCATTTTACTAAGTAAAAAGGAAACAGCGCGAAAAATGAGAAACGAGACGAAGAAGGAGATAGACAGAGTGATAACTTACAGCAAAAGCTTTATTCTTCAAACCACACATATATACTTATACTTGTGTTTGTTTTTCCCGATGTACTAACCCACCGAAGCAACCACTTTAGCATTATTTTATTAAGACCTTGAAAATATGATAACTAGTGTTTGATTCTATTTTATTTGTTTCAATAATATTCCTATATTATAAGCATGCTTCGTGTCGTTCCTGTTGCAGGTCATTTAGGAAGTATGTTTATTTTGCCCCTAAAATGAACATGTGCATGTTTACAATCGCAGTCAACCTTTCCTCTTCTTGTTTCTTCCTTCCTTCCTACAATCGCAGTGCTACCGTTTCCTGCTCAAAGCCGGCCCTCATTTCTAAGTCCCGACCAGCTATATGACCGTTAGATACAGGATAATAAGTTCTATAAAACGTCAATCAGCACACAACAAATGACTCGCCACACTCTTATACACAGAGACAAAAAATTACCGAAAACGGGTTGACGCTGAAGCCATCGTCGTCATCGACAAGTAGACTCATCTTCCTAGTCAAGACTGCCACTGAATGCGTTTGTTTTAGCCATGAAGGAAAAAAAAAACTCTCTCCTAGCGCTTCTCGCCTTTTCGCATACCTTGTGATGCAAGAACTGTGATTTTCATGACGTATATGTCGTACATATTCTCGATTGGTCCATATACACCTAATATCAAATGTGAATTGTCTCGAGCACTGCTTTGCCAAACAGCCACCCATTTGTCCTTCCTGGTGTCGCAAGACTATATCGTGCGCGAATGACCGATTTCACATCGTTGCGTGCGTTTTCGACTGCGCAAGCGTGTGGCCGACAGGTGCGAAACCCCAATAAGCTCAACGTTTGACGATGACACTGTACACGTGCTTTAAACAAAAAAAAGTGGTGAGGTGGAGACAGATCGCCTGCGGGAAGTGTAATGAAGGTTAGAAATAAACGAAACCACGCCCTCGGCTTTGAACGTGACGTGGTGAAGAACTCTTTCAGTTTGCAGTTTGAAGTTTATTGTCCCTTTGGTACCGAACATGTATAAACAGAAAAGATGGTGTGGTAAAATCTGTGTTTCGGCAGCTTGACTGTCCTAAATCTTCATATACGATAACAGCTGCAACACGACAAGAACGTCCAATAGTAGCAATAATAAAATAAAAATGCTCAGAGTAAACTGACCGAACCTCAGCAAGAAGCACAAGGTTCGAAGAAACGGAAAAGCAATGTTAACATTTATAAGGGCGAGCCTACATCGCTAAACACATAACGTGCTGCCATTCCGTCAGTACACGTCACGTTCCTTCTGTTCGTGACACGGGCAAAAGAAGCGTCCAAGGTCTCCATGGAAACGTGTCGCGCAGTCGCCGCCTCTCACTCAATGCATCTAAAGCGACGAGGGGTATTGAGAAAGTTGAAGAGAAGGATAAAGAGCAAGACAAGCTAAGAAAGTGGACGAGTGGTTGAGGCGCCTCCATTCCTCGCGCACAACACCGGGCAGAAAGAAACGGCACGCGCAGAGACTGGCGCGCTATCGCTTGTTGACTTCGTGACGCGCTCGCTTTTCGCCGCCGTTTAGGTGTCGGGCGCTCGGGATAGACTGGCAGCGGGAGGCAGCCGCCCTGCCATGCAGAACCGCCGGACGGGAGCTCGGAATGACGCTGCCACGGCAGCGAAAGGCTGATCGCAGCCGGGAAAAGGAAATCGAGCATCCCTCTCGATGCGAGAGACACACGCACACACTCGCGCGCATACGCACGGCAAGGAGGAGTCACTCGGTGTCTCGGAAATTGGCAGCCGTCCGCCGCCGACAGAACGTGCTTCCTTTCGTCATCGTCTTCCGTGCCTGCGACTGGAAGTGGCGTTAAGGCGTCGAAAGCTGTCGGTAGGCATGGAGGTGATGGAGTCGGAAGCTTGACTGCGAGGCGTGCGAGACAAAGGAAAGAAACGGAAGAAGAGAACGCTGAAGGCGAATACGGAAATGTGGAACGCCCTTGGCTTTGTTTTGTTCGGGCACTCTGTTTTTTTTTTCTCTTTCGTGATCCGCCGCTGGCTGAGTCGTGATGTTCATTGTGCGCGGCGTTCACAATGAAACGTTGCTGCGATGAGCTAAACTCGCTCGGATGTCAGATAAAACGCAGAGTATTGCATCTCTGATGTGCTTCTTTTTGTGTGCAACCCTAGTTGCGAAGGAAACCATTTGTTTCTATTGATGCCCTTATTTTGTTTCTCAAAGCTGGTGGAAGTTTTCATTCCGTAGCTGAAAAAAACATTTTACAGACGTGAGTAAGCTGGCGTGCCACTGAACATTTGTGAAGTATGCATCAGTTTGGAGTAGTTCAATTATCATATCCTTGGAGTTCGTGCAACGTCTTTAAAAGCTATTATTTTCCCATTACATGTTGCAGACATGAATAACTTGAAATATCGGCAGCCCAGACCGTTGATATGGAGCGTGGAAGCAAAAAAAAGTTCGTTGCTTGGTATTCTACAAACATGTAGGCTGCCGGCACAATTATGGCAACATTGTGTTCGGAGCCCTTGTGCTTAAGCTCTTACAAGAAACTATACAGTGATAGCAGGTGAAGTAGGACATTAAAAAAAATTCCCAGTATATCGACGGTGTGAATGATGATGAGTGGGGTGAAGCATTCATCTCTATGTGTCCGTCCGTCCGCCTGCCTGTCTGTGCACCCGCCCGTCAAACGGAGGGACGTTTCACCTCACTCATCATCATTCACTCCGTGGCCATGCTGTTAATTTCTAATTATAACAGCGCAATCTACCCTCTTTATTCGTCAACTATACGAAAACCACTAATGCGTTCTAGTGATATTATTTCCAAGTACATATACAAGCAGCGCCATCTAGTGAGTGATTCTTACAACTAACTAGAAGAGGCTACTACTACAACATGCTATTACGAGGGAACGACACACACACTAAGGAGCTTTGCCCCTAAAAAGTAGATCATTTAAGTAGAGTGCCAACATCGATACGTTGGTTTTACTTAGGGAGGTGGACAGCATGGCTAAATTTGTAATGAATTGCATTACGGTACTCTCACAAGTACATAGGGACGACGTTCTTGATATCGATGTGCGCTTATACGCTTTGAAATGTATCATGAAACTTCAGGCGCCCTATGTTGCACAGGTCAATATAGGTGTGAATGCTCTGCAATGGCAGTTTTTTTATTTAAAAAATCAATCTTTCTTTCATTTTTTTTGCTATTACGCATGACAAAAACGTGAATGAGATTTATTGGTAAATACTGCGCTAACACACTTCTATCACAAACAAGTGCAATTGGGTCTCATTCTTCATGTACGAAATTAGGCTCAAAACTATGTTCTATTTCTTTTTGGAGAGAACATACAGCTTTCCCGGATTTAAAGGTTCTACTTTTTTTCTCTTGTAAAATTTAAATAATCATGGCATGTGTACGCTGTGTTGTTCAGCACGACACCATCTGGCGAAAAAAAAATTGCGTCGGCTATTGCCGACGTAACATCTTTTATTACGGAAGACACGCTGTCTTGCGTAAGAATTGTGCACTCTGCCATGGCCAATCTGCCTTTGCTTCGAATCAAAATTGGCATAGGTTTATGAATGAAAATGGGTGACTTCAAATGTACATTCAATAATAAGCACCTATGCATTAAATTTTGTTTCTCATTTTCTGAAGCCCGCGTGAAGTTGCTCGGTTTTCCGTCATGAAATTCTTCTTTTTCTTAAATAACGATAGCGTGGCCTCTTTTTCAAGTGTGTACCTGTGACAAAGATCAGTTATGTACATCTTTTTATTTATTCTCCTTTCCTTTAAGAATGTGTCGTCCTTCTACAATTTTGCGCTCATGTAAGGGTATATTTATACGAAGCCATACAATAGGTCGAAACCCCCCTTTTTACTTTTAAGTGTGTGAATTTAACATATGCTGGTTTTACATACCCAAGGCCGAGGATGTGAATTTCGATAGATAGTTAAAATTCAAACCTCAAACAAGCACCAATTTTCATAAATTTCTGAATATTACTTATCACGTTTGCACTGTTCATATGAGCAGCTTGCTCGTTGATTACGTCAAGAACGCTACATAGAAACATATGGGGTGTCTCATGCAATATTTGGTGATATCGCACGAGTGATTGAAACAACATTATTAGGTTCACAACAGACGCGAGTTAACTCTGCGTCACCTGGCTGGGTCCACTCGGGGATGGTCTCGAGAAATATTTATACTCGTTGCATTGAGAAGTCAAGTATTTTCACTATGATGTCAGAATGTAACCGCCATGCGAATGTACCTGACATTGAAACCTTCATATTCGGTTGGAACTTCCGTGCGGTTGCACCTTCAAAGCGAAGGCCGAAGCACAGCAGCGGCGGCTGTGGTGTGTCACGGAGAACCCATGTCATGTGGCTAGAACCACATAGCCTGGGCTCCTAATGTTGATGATGTGAGGTGGTGATACCTACGACACCCAACCGGGTTTGGAAGAATGAGATATAAAGCAGCGACTCTGCCTCAGAACAATGACGCTTCTACATTCGGAACGTAGTTCGCCTAGATCATTATTTATTCTCACTTGAGGGCGAGAACTATTAATCTGATAAACTACAAACATGTCCACCTGAAACTCTATTGTATCAATACAGAGAATGTGAAGCCCTTCGCATGACAATGTCACATGTTTACTGCGTACTTTCACGGGAGCCCCGATTGCATGAACCAGTTTGCTGTCGAAAACGTGGCCTCTCGAGATCTGTACTGACTGGGATGTAAGTATCGTAAGACTACTGCGATTATCCAACTATTATTGCACATACCATACATGGGCTTATTAAACTACGCTTCGGCTTTACCGGATGTATCTACACTGTGAATTTTTCAAAACGTAAGAGTATGATGCTAGACGTTATTGGCAGTGGTCTAAAAAATATATAAAATACGAAAAACGTGCAGCTCTCATGACGCGTAGCTTGAAGAAAAGCGTTCGCAATGATTTGCTGGCCCATAAGCACATCAAAGGCAAGCTAGAAAACAAACGCAAAGAAAAAAGAACCCGTGGAAACAGTTTCACTTAGGATAAGCCTTAACAGCATGGGCACACACTAAGAAGAAGGAGGAGTTAGGCATAGGGGCCGCTTGTGGAACATGTGGTCATGTCGTAAATGAATTTTACTTCCTCCGTTTAGGGCCCTTAAATGCAGCCGGCCTCTTCTCCGGGGAGAACTTTATGGCTCGATGTCCGCCGGAACCAGGCCGCGTGTATCGTTAAGGATTGAACTCGTTGTGAACGCGATCGATGAGCGAGAGCCGTACCGGACCATGGACGGCAAGCAACTTCTGGCCCGTACAACTTCCGGGCAGAGTATATGATTGGAAATTCCCGTGTGTAGTGACAGAGATAGCAAAGCGTGTGGGTTTTATGATCGGGAGACGCATACGTTCGGCTAGATAAGTAAACGCTGGTTTTAGTCAAGCTCACCAGCTTGGATCCTGCGGAATATATGAAAACTTGCGAATTAAGGATTCCGAACCGTTATGGTGTATACTGACAGCTGATCTACAGCCCATGTTATCAACAGAAAATTGCTGCAGTGCGACATTAATTGCAGTGCCCGGTAATAGGTATACCAAAGAGAAACTTTCGCAGTGCCTCCCCTGCCGGGACAACTTTCATCGGTAATCAAAGGAAAGCAACGGGGGCAGAGCTTCGGCATATGTAGCCCTGCGTGAAGTAGTCCGGTTTGGCGCACGTCTCGTAGCACTGTGGGAAGTGATGGTTGCACGTCATCAGCGCTTTATGTAGGCGCCGACGCTGCTTGTGTTTACGGAAATTTATCCTCACTAACAGCGAAGGTTAATTATTATCCAACTGAACATTGCGAAGGAGCATAAAATGCACAGACACACAAAAAATGTTACGAAAGAATATGTTTACATATCTACATTACATGGTAAACTAACCCCCGTATTCTAGAACGTACCTTCACTCAACGCTTCACCTCCACTAGAGAAAGCCGATGGGAGCACCGTCTATAGGCACGGCAAGTCACTGTGTATCGGCGATAATCTGCTGCGATTCTTGAGTAGTGCCGCATCCTTTTCAGCCGAGCAGTGGCGCAGTGCTCCACTCTGTCAAGTGAAGGGTGAAAGTCGAGTCGAGGAGCGTTTCTGAATACGGGGGTAAGAATAGACAAATGAAACGTTAGAGGTGAACATAATAGGTGAGACTTCTTCGTGCGTACAGAAACTAAAGATGCCAAATATTTAAATAAAACCAGCTTACTGGTGTGAATTGCAGTCTCTCTCAAAAATATCCACGAAGAAAATAAAGAAGTAAATTTTATATTTCATGTTTTACCTAAGGGTTGTCTACGGCAAAAGATACATTTGTTGAACTACATTCTTTGGCGGCAGGATAGACGGGATTTGCTTCGGCAGCATTCCCTGCATTGCCACGAAATGTTGTTCACGAGTATGAGCATTTTAAGCTCTATCAAGCCTAATAATACAATTATGAAGAAACTCGTGAGTGAGTCGGAGTAGCGATTTTGGCTTTGCCAGCCAGATCTTGATCTTCGATTTTATGGTAAGGTGACTAACAACTGCGCGTTCAGGAGACACAAACACAGGGACATGTGGTTATGATTGATGACAGTGGCCTGCGTATTAAGATGATCTACGTGAGACGACAGACCTGACCGCGTAGTGCGTAGCTTCCAAGTAAGATAGAGTAACCTTGCGGCGGTGGTACAAATGAAACCAAATTTATGAAATATATTGATCATTTGCGTTTGTTACGCAGCGGTTGTGCGTTACTGTTAAAATTTTCAATCCCAGCAATAAAGTTTTTTTTCGGTTTGTTGATTGAATAATATAGGGGGGGGGGGGGGTTAACGTGCCAAAACCACTATATGATTGTGAGGGACGCCATAGTGGAGGTCTCCAGACACTTTGACCACCTGTGGTTCTTTAACGTGCACCCAAGTCTTGGCACACGGGTCTACAACAATTCCGCCTCCAACGGAAATGCAGCCGCCGCAGCCGGGACTCGATTCTGCGACCTGCGGGTCAGCATCCGAGTAGCTTAGCCACTAGACCACCGCCGTGGGGCAAAAAAAAGTCTCTTTTTGGAGGTTCTCGTGTAGTTCCTTGCGCATTCATTGTCTTTTTTCTTCAGGACAGAAATAATGAATATAACAAAACGTTATGCTAGGTATTGATATTGCACCAAAACTGGCAAGCTTACTGTACAATTTACGAGGCTTTTAGGAGTGTAACGCGCAGCATTCATTAGCGTTGGCACCCAGTTGTTGTAAAGCACTCTCTCTTGAAAACTTAGATAAAGTAAACATGTAATTTTTTTCAAATAACACGAGTGCATACGGAGTTACAATATGACAGCTTCAATATGCTGGATTTGCACGGGCTGTTATACAATGACAAGTGTTTATCCCAGTAAAAGCGGCGTTTAAGACGACAAATGTAGTAAGCACTTTGTGCATATATATATATATATATATATATATATATATATATATATATATATATATATATATATATATATATATATATATATCAAGCTTTGTGCGTCTTGAATGTACAATTACAAATAGAAACAGTCTAGAATAAATGTGGATTTGTTGTGCTACCATCAATAGTATGAAAAGACGTTCAAAACAGTACGGGAAGCTGCAACGTGCTGATTTTTTTTCTTTTTTTCCCCCAGATTTGTAGATTGCGTCCATCTACAACACACAACACGTTCTAAGACCTGAAGGCCCAGATCTTCCGACATGGTGTCAGGTAATTGTATATGCCTGAACAACAACACCAGAGCTCAAGTAAACCTATCAACGAAACAAGGAAATTTTAATCGAATCATCGGCATTTTACGGACTGTCACAGAGAACTTGCGGGAACTAGATTACACTTTCTGACGTGTTCTTGTCCTTCTGTCGTATTACCTGAGTAAAGATTAGGTGCTGTGCGTGGTAAGCTCGAAATGCGGTGATTGCTAGTTGAAAAAAGAGGCACTATACAAATTAATATATTTGGGAAAACTCGTATTCTCTGGCACATAGTGAGTAAATTGAGAGGGAATCCTGCTCGGTTGCCAGGGCCTTTCGGACCAACAAGCCATTGTCCAGCGTGCCAGGACAGCGGCCACGACCAATGGGGTCCCCGACTACGGACTCCACCTATATTATTACTGTAGGGAAACTGACTCACTGAAGGCTGGTTTACCTGACAACCTCTTAGTTTTTAGATAAATGTTTACTACTAGTATAGTTGCTAACTTAAACGTAACTGGGCTTCGGTGCTAGACGTGTACAAAAGATCCCATGATGATTTCCCGGTTGTAAGCTGAACTATTAGGCACCTCTCTTTCGGTACCGTCGGTCGAAGCTTCCCCCTTGGGGTATGTGTTGTTTTTGTTCTTTCATGGAATCGATGGTGAGTGAATAGACTATGAAGTGCGACCAAAGAAGCATTGTGCTGCTCAATGTTGTGGATACTGCTACTTTGTTCTGGTAACTACGGCTATTTCTGTGTGTGTTGCTTCTCACAACGACTTTCTGAATAGGCTGGAGGCCTGGCAGGAAAAAAACCAACTCTTGCAGACTCAGTTAGAAGACACATCGTACTCTTAAACTAAGGATATCGTAGAGATTTCCAGGTACTTTCCTGACCACTAGATGTATTTTGCTTCTTTCAGTACACATTTTAAAGACCATCTTGGGTAGTACAGGCGCATGAAAGCTTTCGGGTGCGGCATATCTAGCAGGCAGGTGTACGGAAGCGAAAACAAGATTTGCCAAAGCACACAACCACAGACTGGCACATCCATTAGCTCAGCCGACAATGACCAAAACTGGGATGACATTTAGAAAGCAAAATTACAGTGAGTAGGCTGGAACATGACTTTGATGGCGCAACAATATGAAAACTAAAGGACATTTTACCGGTTTCAGCGTATGTGACAATGAACGCAGTGCATGTTACCCTCAAGAAGCAAAAATGTGAAAACTGCTAAGGCTTTCTAAACGAGAATCGGGCAATAAATGTTCACTGGAACTTCCACTGTACAGCCTCGCAAAGAAAATAGATACATGTCCAGTACAAGATGTCAGCTGTGAATGAACTTGCGCACAACTTTTGTGTGCTGGTGAACAACTCGCAATAAAGTCAGGGCGATAAGAGATCAATAGGAAGTGCCAGAGAGTCGCGAAATTAGCACTTGACTTGCTAGCAGACGAGGATTTCACAAAGCTTGATTTTTGTGCTATTTCACACAATTTCGAACACGTGATCAAATATTTAGTGTGAAGCAGCAGTATACTTTGCTAAAAATATTCATGTCGACCCCTTAAGACTCAAAACAAGAGGGAGAAGACAAGTGCCGTAAAAAGAAACGCTAAAAGCTTACCAATAAACTAGGGCAGAAGTGCTTGGAAGAAAAAGAAACTACAAAAGGAAAATGAAGTATATACGCCTATGTAGGCTTTCAAGCAACCGTAGTCTTTATATGCATTACAACGTTTTTCACTAAATACTAAGAATTGTAAGCGACAAAAGCTCGTTCGCCATCAAGATCTCACGGGCCAAGCATCGACGTTTACTGTTGACATGTCAAGCGAAGAGCTTCCAGCTCTTGACGAAATTTGGTTTGGGGGCGTTGGCCTAAGGTGTGGCCGAACACGTCAAAATACTGTCTATGTCTCATGGCCAAGAACGCGCCATTCAACCTTGGACGCTCTTCGAAATACAATAACTTCTACATGACGAACGCCTTGCATATATATTCTTCGCAAGAAAAAAAGACTGGTGCTTATCATGTAATTGGCTGACCGCCACATGTCGAGTTTGAAGTTTTCTGTCACTGCTCCTTTAAAGCTATCAGCATGGAGGCACACCATGCATGGAAGCCCGAAAGGTTCTGAATTGTGTTTATAATTCTGATTGCTTGTAGTTTTATTCCTATTTTAACTCCTAAAATATCTGCAGGCTCGTCAACGTGCTGACTTAAAATGTGACGTCAACTGAACTGCTCCTCACGAACGGAAACAACCCAAACTAATAATAAGAGCCTTTCCGATTTCCTTTCAGTGTCCAAGTTTGCTCAGGAATCGAGAGGAGTTAATGAACCTCATTTCCGCTGAGAAAGGCCAACAAAGAAGCTAAAAACTACAACTCCATAACTCTGAACCAAGCTTTCACAGCGTGTCAACAGCGCTTCGGCAGTGACGAGAGGTTGGTGTTCTGAACTTCACGAATTTCAGCTGTAGCCCTTGCGTCATCGATATTCCCTGCTGTGTGTACCTATAGATATGTGACCCAGACAGCATTTATTGAGTTTGTTAAGGCGCGCCGCGCTGCGCTCCACGTACGAGTATTTGTCTTCCGTTCTCGTGTTCGAACAAACAGAACACCGCTCTAATTCTGCCTATGTAAAGTGGATCGAACGTTCCTCTCTCGGTTTTCTCCGCGTTTCCTAAACCCACAGTTCATGACAATACACGAGGGCGAGAGAGTGTAGGGTTGCGCGGGGGTCCCAGACCATGCCATGTAGACTAAACATGTCCCAGGAGTGGCTGCACTGCGACGCCCCTCGAATTGATCGGTTGACAAGAAGTGCTCGTCGCTGCTGTCTGCATTACAAAACACATCCGGTGAAGTGTTATGAAAAAAAAAACAACACGGTGATAACTAGAGCGTGCACAACCAGTGAATGAACGTGGTTCATAAAATCTGTGCCACGTACAACTTCAAGGCGTCCGAAGCACAACAACAATAGCTGTTGTTGTAATAAAAAATAATAATGAGAGCTGTCGAGGGTTCAATAAAGTGGTCTACAGCAACTCCTGAAGAAACACACGCTCGCAACATTTCTTTTTAACATCTTTCATTCCCCTCACCCCTTTCCCCAGCATAGGGTCGCCAGCCGGTCTAAGAACTGGCTAATCTCCCTGTCTTTCCCCTTAAACTTTCTTCCTCCTCCTTCCTCTTCCACACGTTCTGTATCTAGTTTCGCAATTTCTGAAAACAATGTTCTCTTGTCGCACTTTTCTTGAAACGTGCATGATGTTATTGGCACGTGGTGATTCCTCAAATAGACGACTAGTTTGTTCGCAGTGCAGGCTGGCAGTTCTTCCTGATCCATGCCGTAATCGAATTTCTAAACTCGCTATGACTAACAAGTTTAATTAATAAGGTCAGTGTTTTTATGCTTGTTTTATTTTTGCCTTTATATTAGCAGCCGTTGACACTGATTCGTCGCATTACCAGTTAATATCTGAAAGTTTTTTCGTTTTTGTTTTGGGATTCTTCACCCATTATATGAAACTAGTTCTGTCTCTTTCGTTAGGTTGCGCTGTGCAATTGAAGAGCTGTGTATTGCTTACCAACGGTAGATTATGTTTTAAAAAGTACGATGAAGTGTTCCTTTTTATTTTTATTATTCGCGGTAGTTGTACAGTATGTCTTAGGAACTTTTCACCCCGTGCGTTTAGAGCCTGCTGTAATGCTTCGATTGTTACATAATGAGCGCTTATTGCTCTGACTAGGTATGTACTGAACGTGCCATTCTAAAACCGCCTATAGGAGGCAACAAAAATGAAACAGCTTATATTTTGCTTCATTAATCGACCACGGCAGCCTGTCTCAATGTCTGTTTCAGAGCCTCAAAACGCTTCTTTGTGTTTGCCCTTAAGCTCGCGCACGAAAGTGAGCAAAAGAGTAATGCGAGGGAAAAAAAATAGAAGTTCAACTGTACAGCGCCAGTGAGATAGCTTGTTCTGGGCTAATACTAATTCGACAAGTGGCACAGAAAAAAAAAAAGCTTGAAGGGGAAATGTAAGGCAGACGAAGAGATCAATGTACAGTGACGTTCTTCTTTGCCCCCACCTTTTTTTTTCATTTCTGCTACTCCAATGAGTACATGTTATGCCACCACTGTGCTGCTCAAACCAGTACTTGTTATGCCGCGACTGTGCCGCACGATTGAGCTTTCGTGATGCCACCACGCAGTGCCCACTCCCTAATTGCCCCGCTAATATAAGTGGCAGCAGAGACGAAGGGCACTGCAGAAAAGAACAAGAAAAAGCAAATCTCACATACCGTGGGAATCGATGGATTGCGAAGCATGAATGAGGAAGGTGGATATGGCACTTTAAAGTCAGCACAACGTTACGAGGTGGCAGTAAAGTATGCCGTACATCACTTTCATGCCATGATTATCATGCTGGCTTGTGCCATTTACTTTCGTCGTCTATTTACGTCACGTGATACCAAATTTAGTATCACGCGACCTGATCTGTGAAGCCAGCGAGACGGCCGTGAGCACGCATTGAGCGTAGCATGTAGTCATACGTTCTATCACACGCATATCATGACTATCATGTTTGGACGTGTCATTTACCTTCGTCGTCTATTCACGTCACTTTATACCAAGCTTGGTATATGTGGAGCTAACGAAACGGCCGCGAGCGTGCTATGAGCGTAGCATGTAGTCATGTTTTACATGACACGAATATTGTGATCATAATGTTTGAACGTCTCATTTACCTTCGTCATCTATTTACGTCACCTGATACCAAATTTTGTACATGTGGAGCTAGCAAAACGGCTGTGAGCACACTATGAACGTAGCATGTAGTCATGTCTTATATGACACGCATATCAAGATTATCTTGTTTGGACATGTCATTTACCTTCGTCGTCCATTAACATCATGTAGTACAAAAATTTGTATATGTGGAGCTAGCTTAATAACCGCGAGTACACAATGTGCATGGCGTGTAGTCATGACTAGTCATAACATGAAAATCATGACATGCTTGTCATGATTTGCACGTCAGGGCCTGTGACTTATGTTCGTTATGCAGTCATACCATACCACACCAGTTTTGCAAAGTGTCATGTGAACGAAACCACCGCAAGAGTAGCAAGACCATGAAATGTAAATTATGACATTCATGATATATATATCATGATTTCAATGTTATGACTAGTCAAATATGTTCTTCATACAGCGATGTTATGCCGTACCAATTTCGGTATCGATACCTTTATCGATAAGGCCAGGAAAGCTAAATGTTGTAGGCGGCTAGATAGATAGATAGATAGATAGATAGATAGATAGATAGATAGATAGATAGATAGATAGATAGATAGATAGATAGATAGATAGATAGATAGATGGATAGATAGATAGATAGATAGATAGATAGATAGATAGATAGATAGACAGATAGATAGATAGATAGATAGATAGATAGATAGATAGATCGATCGATAGATAGATAGATAGATAGATAGATAGATAGATAGATAGATAGATAGATAGATAGATAGATAGATAGATAGATAGATAGATAGATAGATAGATAGATAGATAGATAGATACGCTCAAAGTCGGCGAAGTTCGCTAAGAAATGCTTCTCATTCAAAAACAAGGCCGCATATTTGCACGCTCCGCTGCAAATGTTGTCGAAAGGCGCGTAGTCCTCTGCCGGCCTTCTTTTATGCAGCCTCTCACTTTCACCGCTCAGTCGAAGAAGCACTGTATTATTGAAATTGACATATCTATGTATTTTCTGCTAAACAAACGGATTACCTAACACTTACGTATTGATGTTGCGCCTCAAATACACGTATTATTTTCCTTTAGATCGACAATGTTCACAAGTAATAACGGAGCCACCAGTTCAAGGTAGCAGTGCACTCAGTAAGTGTTTAAATATTGGTCGGGCGGTTCAATCATGCGACAGGCAGACAGCCAGACAGACCGAAATTTCTGCGTTCAAATATGCGAAAAAAGACTATCCTCTTTAAAACTCCTGTGTGAGCTTTGCATCATTGTAATTGCCACCCACGTGCAGCAGCATGCATACTCTTAAGGGAGTAAGTAGCACCATTCGAAGCACCAGCGTATTGTGAAGAATATGAACCAAATAGGTTCGAAATAGACGCGCTTACGCACTTACACAATCTACGAACACTACGAAATTAATCTTGTTGGCGAGAGTACCACGTCTCTTCATGAAGCAGGCGTCGCATATTTTAGGGTAACAAGAATGCTGGGTCACACCAGTCTTGAATCTTGCAATCCCCAAATTTCCTTCTTTCCCCACTCGAACTGATTTTAGGGGCAAATTTACGACCAATTGCGATGCTGTAGCTTTCGTTAGTGTAGGTGCCCACAGTGAATGATCAAGGTACGCAGCGAATTAAAGCCCTTTTCAGGATTTTCGTCCCAGTTCAGTATCTCTAGCATCCGACAATCCACCACCCTCCTTGGTCATTTGGCCTTGAGCAAGGCCTACGTTCCTATTATATCGACGTCGCCCGTCGGCTGTCCTGTTTGGTTTCCTCAAGACATTCTCCCTCTCCTACAGCCATAAACGAGGTTAGTACCGATGACGGAACACAGTGCGCTCGCGGCGCCCCAGTTCCTCGGAGCCGGGGCACACACGCTTCGCAAATAAGAGCCGCCTGCATAAAGCGATTTATCCGCAGAACAAAACGGATGTACTGCAGTGTAAAAGCAAACCCAAGCGTGGCAGCAGCAAACAGGAGGTACAGCAGCGCGGGTGCCCCAGGGTTGGTGAACTTGCCGGCGGTGAGGTTAGCCGAGCGCTAATTGAATAAGCCTTAATTCTCCGATAGCGCGCCGTGGCCGGCCACCGCACGTTCGCAATTAAAGCATTCCTCGGGGCGGAAGTGCGGCCAGTGTGCAGGCTGTGCAGTCTTACGCCCGCCACCGCTAAAGCCAGAACCCGCGGCCCGCAGAGCCGGAGAAAGGGAAACGGTTCAGATGTAATTACTCTTTCTCGGGAAGAAACCACGCAGCTGGGCTCACGCCCGATGGCTTTTTCTTCCTTCCCGTTTCTTACCTCGACTTCGTTGTTCGCTCGTGCTGATGTACGGAGTGACAAAGAACGACCTGATAAGGAACAAACAAGCCCAGCGTCACGAGTGAACGTATGAAATTTCGTTAAAATAAATGCCCTTTCTCTTGCTCGCATTCGTGTGCCTGCACAGACACAGTAATCAAGAGCACAAAATTTCCCCCCATTACATGCAGTTACCGGGAGTATTAACGTGTTTCCTGTAGAAGCGTGGGGTTAGCGTGTATAACTCTGGTCATCTAAGGCTTCGTGTGCGAAATTACGGTGTGTAAAGCCTGTCGCAGTACTGCTTTAGCTTCAGGCTTTTTGGAAGTGCTCCCCCCCCCCCCCCCCCACCGCGAAAAACATTGCTTGCAACGGGTCTGTGCACAATATTCACAACCACTCGAAACGCACAAGTAAGTCAGCCCAACTGGAAACGCCCAATTCAAACAAATAAAAAAAGGTCTATATAGGGCATTACTCGCCTACTGCATTGCAAGACATAGACTACCAGTATGAGTGGAAGACACTATTTTTTGCATATACGATCAAGTTAAAGCAGGTGTTTAGAAAAAGAGGTTAACGATTTGAATACTCGGTACTCTACTAAGAGAGAGCTGAAAGCCGTGCGTATACATCACTTACATATTTTGTTTGACTTATTACTTCGAAATAACTGTTAGCTCTGCACTTTAAATATTTCTTCACCTCTGCGGCGTCTCTGTGATAAAATTTCAGGCGCTGCAGATTTGTTGTTTAGCATATTCACCTGCTAGAAAATAAGTTTTGTTCGCTTGCACAGTAATATCTGCGGTGTCTCGTTATTATACTTGACCTACAGTAGTGTAAACTCAAAAAAACAAAATCAAAAATAAAGGGGCAACAGGGTTGACTACATGTGTATCACCTTTGGTTGTACGCTGAGTTCTATTTGAAAAGGCTACATATGATTCACCTTTATTTAGCTGTTTTTCTTTTGACAGACAACGCTAGACTCTCCAGTGTGCCTACAGAAGAATCGACTATCAGCATTTTACAGAAGAAGAATTTCTGGTAATCTGATCTCGCACCTAATCAGACCAGACAGACATACGAGCCGTAGTGCAATTCAGAAATTTGATGCGCCTATACAGGCTCCGGTGCACCTGTAGCCTATCTACGAAGTCATGCTTTTTTTTATCCCTACCTTTTACTCCATCATTGCCCTCACCACGTGTATTCTACCAAACGGGACTAAGGGGTATATTTAACCCCCTTGCGTTTTGTTTGTTCTTAACATTTCTACATATTTACTCTTCTGAAGCTTGCGACATTATTTCTGTTGGCTAGATAACTTTATTCGTGTACATTACATGGGATAGCATGCTTTTGTAGAGGCTCCGCTTGTTTTTTACTCATGGCCCCTAATCAGTTTATCAAAAAACCACTGCCCTTAAGACAAACACTGAGACCAGAAACTACAGAGAAATCGAAATGCAGCAATGAAAGATACACAATTCGACAGCTTGGCGCTTGGACTCGGGGCTTGGACGATTTCAAACTATGTGCCGTTGAATAATGGGAAAATCAATGTTGCATTTTCAAACTTGGTCACAGTGCGTCGAACAATATAAAAAAACGACAAATAGGTCATAAGAAGCCAAGAAAACAGAGTTCTCTCCAGATCGTTTTTGGCCGCCTTGACAGCGTTTTTCTATTCTATACTGCGGTGCATGACAATTTTTAAAATGACACGTCAAGATCGTTACACCTACCAGCCAACGAGTCGCCCGAATGCTTGAAATAGAATGTTTACGCCTAAAATATATATTTCAAGTCTTATCTGTCCTACTTGTTTGCCCTATTCAATAAAGCTTTAGAGGTAAATAAAATAATCAATACAATGCATATATTGTGATCGCGGCGGGCTACCGAAATGTTATCGACGTATTTCCACGTCACTCCTAAAATAACACCGATATATACTTTCTCATTTATGCTTTCTTTCGGTAGCAGCCAGTCTCTAAAAGGCGTATACAATAATATTACAGAGGCAGCTTATCGTTTTCAGTTTGCAGTGCATCCAAAATGAGCAAAAAAAGAACCCTTTTTCAGCATTGATTTTTTGAACGCTCAGTGGCCTGAGCGTTACAAAAACAGCTGTGTTGAAGCTAGTAAGAGAGGTGTCAGCTTGTCCCGGAGGCTATCGGTTTTTTTAAAAGAGCTCTACATATTCGGTTATAGTGGGCTAAACAAACCCGACCCCGGAAATGTTTTTGTTATGTTTTGTTTTGTGGTTGACATCCGTGACGCCTAAAAATTTAGAACAAGAATGAAGACCGGGCGAAAAGCGCATGTCGTTTATTCACGCTATACCTTTCGTTTACTTTGTAAATTCTCTTTTCTGTGGATGAACTGTCAGTGTTAAACAGCGTCGCAATAAAGGTTCGGTTTGCATTCTTCTGAGAGCGTGATGGCGAAGGCTCTTAGATTATGAGAGATAATCACAAAGGTGTGAGGAGAACCTAATCCTTGTCATAGACGTCTCGCAAAAGCAATAGTGAAGTCGGCGTTCGGAAGCCTTGGGTTCGTTACGCGGCTTAGCTTCGCGTTTCGTCACGATGCTGATCTCGAAGCTAATCTCCGCAGCTGGTCTCGGTGGCCACGCGTAACGAAGGGCGTGGTTGAGATTTATTACATCAATGTGACGTAGTGATCCCAGCTACTCACGGGACATCTATCTGCTTTTTTAATAAAGCTATAGAATGAACTTTAATTATTTATTTTGACAGTCAGAATAAGAAATCAGAAATGGTTTTATTTTGTCATCGAGTCAACTACAAAAATTTGTGCATACAGAAGGAGGTCCCATAGTCAGAGACTGAATCGGGACCTCCTACGGTAGTGAATATAGAAAAAAATTAATTGATGCAGCAAACAGCGGTACGGAAAACAGGTAATGAAATACATCGCAGGTAAAAACGAAAGAGGAGTTCTACTTAAGAAAAACATTAGGAGAAAGCAGCAACAAAACTGAAATGAGACAACATAAAAAATAGAGGTAATTCAACTCTCCTAAGTAGTTTTCAGATAATTACCATGGTGAAAGATAGTAAAAATAAACTATGAGAAAAGAAAACTAAACAGTGACATCTGATATCAGCAATGTAGGATGATGATGTGATGCCTTGTTAACGTTAGGTTGTGAGAAAGCGTGAATGGGAGCGGGAGTATTGGAAGTCACCAAAACTATCCAGCTAATGGAAAGGATGAGAGGAAAGTCTTCATATCTTTTTTGAATATGCTGATTGATTCCGAGGCTTTTATTCCTGAAGGTATAGTACTCCAGAGATGGAGTCCAGTGAAGGGGGTAGTTTGTTTTGCCATACTTAGTATGAACTATAGGTAAGATAAAATTGTGATTTTGTGCAAACCATGTCAAGTTTGTATTCTTTAGACTATATGGAGGGATTATACATAAAGGAAGCTGATTTTTTATTTGCTTGAAAACTAGTATGCCTAGATTATATTTGAAAGTGTTCTAGACTGTTGGGTTGTTGTTGGCATGCAGGAGTGTTTTAGCATCACTGCGATAATGACTGTGGGTAAGAATTCTAATACAGTTATTTTGCATAGTCAGTGCCACTTATCTTAAGTTATGCTCTAATATCTCATTTGTTTAGTATAACACCTAGTTGAATTGAATGGCACTGAATTGAATCTTTATTTTCACATTTGAGACTAGATGAAGGATAGAGGGAGTAACAGCTGTATGAAAACAGCTTGACTAGCTCCCGCTACTTAAAATGAGTGGTTCGGAAGCATGGGGATATAAATAAAAAATAAAAACATACTAGACAGAAATGTAGTAATGTCAATCAATATAATTACATAATCTAAATGAAAACATACACAGCATTTCCCATGAAAAAGCTATGTATGCATGTGTTACAGAATGCACAAGAAGTCAAACTGGTACGAATGGGTAAACGACATCATGAATATTTATAAGAACAATGATGCGACATCTTTTGTAGTCATAGTTTCTATATATGCATCAAAGCTGCCTAAATAATTCAAGATTCTGGGAATAACATTGCGTACCATTTGGTCACCATATTTTTTGCGCGACTGTGGTATTAACCCGAGGTTATGCTTACGGGTATCATATTTATTCTCCGAAAGTTGTAGGTTGGCTAAATCAGATAGCAGAGTTTTTTGCTTCAGCTCTTTTTTTATACGCCTACAAATGTTGTAATTGCAAAGATTTTGAAAACGGATTACTTTATATTTTTGTTGCATGTATATAACTGATTGATAAGGTTCTTTTTAGAGGTAACTTTTAAGAATCTATATTCAAGTCTACTGAGCTTAGCAATATTTGTTTGTTTTGTGTTACCCAATACTAAAAAGCAATAGTTAACAACGGACATAAACAAGGAATAAAAAATAATGAAAATTGCGTTTAACGAAAGTAGGTGATTTTTGCGATAAATTATTCTAGGCACACATGCCGTTTTTTGTCGATACTTGCTCTACTTGTGTGTCCCATAGCATGTTGTTTGAAAATACAACACCTAATGTTTTCACATTATCCACCATTTGAATCAGGCTGTTATTGAGATAGAGCGGAGAAGTTAATTGTACCTGCTTGCCTTTTGCTTCAAACATAACCGCTTTGGTTTTTTTTCTGTGTTTATTAATAGCCCATTGAAACATGCCCACTTATATATGTCCTGTAATATATTATTTCCTCTTTCAATCAACTACTCAGTATCATTAAGTGCAAAAAATACGCTTGTATCATCAGCATAAATAAAACATTTTGCTGAAGGATCTATATTTCCAATGTCATTTATGTATAAATTAAACAAAAACGGACCTAAAATACTGTCTTGAAGTACTCCGAGATAGTTTGGTTTAGTCGTCGAAGAAAAATTGTTTATACACAGGTGTTGTTTCCTTTCACTTAGGTATGAGTCAAACAAGTCTAAGGCAACGCCTCGTACACCGCATAAATCTGGCTCACGCAATAGTAACTGTCTGTTCAGAGAGTCGAAGGCCTTGCTGAAATCAATAAAGAAATTAAGTACTAGTTGTTTACATTCTATGCTATTCAAAATGAACTTTTTCTGATCAAGTAGAGCAAGCTGAGTCAATCAAATTTTGCTGAAGCCATATTGTGCGTCACATAATAAATAATGTTTCTTAATAAATTCTACCAGCTGAGAATGAAGAATTTTTTCTGGTATTTTAGAAAATACTTGAAATGGGTATATAATTTGCTAAATTATTCTTATCTCCCTTTTTGTACAAGACGCACACTTTAGCAGTTTGAAGTATCGCAGGAAAAATTTATTTCGCCATACAAAGGTTAATGACTTCAGAAAGTGGTTGGGCAATTATTTCAGAAGCATATTTAAATGGTTTGATTTGAAAACCAAAACAATCACAACATTTACTATTTCTAAGCCGCATGATTGTTTTATATTCTTCGCTTTCACAAATACGTCCTACAAACAGTACTTACACATTTATTCGAAACGTATAACGTTGCATCAAGAGATGTTTCTGGAAAAGCTAAGTTTACTATATAATCGTTAAAGTATAAGATAGGTTGCTACCACTAATAACACAACCATTATTTTTATTTTCTGTAATTACGTAATTTGAGTTTGGTGTTCCTGATACTTTATTGTTGTTTTTCCAAGTAGAAGCAGAATTACCAGCTGATTGCATAAAGATGTTATAAAAATAGTTTTGTCTAGTTTTTTGGGTGTCTTTATTTAGATGTTTACAATTTTTTGCAGATGCTAAGTAGCTCTGGATCACGAGAAACCAGGAATGCATTATACATTTCATTCTTTTCTTTATTTGATGCAACATGTTCCGTGTGGTTCATGGCTTCGTAATTTTTTTAGATGAGCGGTGGGTAATCCAAGGGAAGTTATGGTCATATAATTCCTTGAATTATTCTATGAATATATTGACAACAATGTTCAGGTTGTCATTTACGAGAACATCGTTTCAGGACGTTTGAACTAGTTTCCGACGAAAATTTTCAAGATTTTTAGTTGTTATAGAACGCATTTGTATAGAAAGTGTTTTTTTTTATTCGTGGCCTAATAACTAATTATAAGGGAAGGTGATCACTTATATCGCATGAAATGGTCCCAGCTTTAATATTCTCAGAACTAATGTTTGTGAGAAAGACGACGATTAATGTAGATGAATTCACAGTAACCCTTGTTGGCATATTAATCAGGTTAGGCAATCCAAAGCTATCAAACAAACACGTCGTCTCATGTTTAGAAATTTAATTAGACAGCATTTCAACATTAATGTCGTCGCCACAAACAGTTACATAGTTATTCAGCATAGCCTGATGGATTAAGTTCTCCAAATGAGCCATGAAAGTTCCAATACTTCCAGATGGAGGACGGTACATAACTGAGATGACGTGATTGCCCAGGACAGCAGTCATCATTTCACAATCAGGTCCTGAACAACAAAATTCTGTTAAGCGTTGACAATCAAAGATTACCTTTACAAGTAAGCAGACACCACCACCACGACTGTGCGTACGATTAACACAGAACACATTATGACCAGGTATAAACAATGGTTTATCATTATTCGTGTACCAATTGATTGATAAGTGGGGTTTAACATCCCAAAACCACCATATGATTATGAGAGACGCCGTAGTGGAGGGCTCCGGAAATTTCGACCACCTGGGGATCTTTAACGTGCGCCCAAATCTGAGCACACGGGCCTACAACATTTCCGCCTCCATCGGAAATGCATCCGCCGCAGACGGGATTTGATCTCGCGACCTGCGGGTCAGCAGCCGAGTACCTTAGCCACTAGAACACCGCGGCAGGACATTCGTGTACCATGTTTCAGTCAGCATTATGATGTCAAATCGGAATTGAAGCTCTGTAAAGAAGCAATCTAGCGATGCATATTTGTTTCTCGCGGACTGGCAGTTTAGCTGGAAAAACTTTATGCCGGGATTATAGCTGTCTCAAACGTATTTATGCAGATCTGAGGGTAATATGAACCGAAATTATTTATATCGTGACGGTTATACTTTGTGAGAATATTTTTTTTATTATTTCAGAAACCAAAAGCCAGAGCTTGACCAGAACTACATCGTTAAGAAACAAGCGTGTGATTTGATGCCAGTGTGACTATGAGTATTCTCTATAGAAAACTGCCTCAGCTGCTAAAAAACACAAAAAAATTTTAGTGGCATTGGGGAAGAGTTGATTGATTTATATTTTAGCTCCAGAACTATACCGAATATCCGTATGATTGAACAGAGATGACAGAGACTAATTTTGCGTTAGCCATGAGCGCACACGTGCTTCGAAAGCAAGAAAAGTATCAGATGATAGAACTTATCGAAGTTGGTAGTTTGTTTCTATTGAAATTTGTTTGCAGTAATACACTTGCCGCACGAAATACATGTAAGCACATAAGGTGAGGCATAGCCTCCTATATTTTTTTGTGCCCGCGCATTAGCGCTAAATACATACGCGCCATCCGTCCCTTATAGTTTTGGCGCTCGCCGCCAGATGCCGCACCGATCCCATAATAACAGCAGACGACGCGGCCTATGCACGCTTGCGTTTATGACGGTCTAGAAACCGTCTACATTGCATTGGATTATGCGTATACGTTAAGAAGTGCGCACACACCAAATTTTTAACACAAGCACTGTATGCAGAATGCAATGTGAGCTTTGTTATTTGATTTCGCGCTCAAAGCTTGAGCACTTTTCGAGACAATGGTTTGACATGAAAATCTTTTGCCAAGTCGTGTTTGTCAGTCACACTCGTCGCGAAGTTCAGAAAAAGTGGGCGGAGAAACTTCACGAGCACAACCTCCAAAAGTTTTTTATGATGTCCCGGGGTCGAGCACTTGAGTTTGTCACGTTTCTGTAGTATTTGCGCGGCGTTGTCAACGGCAGCCTTCAGTGGCTGATTCATCTTTCTCGCTCTTGCGAGGAAAACTTCCGCGTAATTCTTTAGAGAATTTAGAACCATTACGAGCTCAGTTGACGGATACAGGAGTACACCTGGGTGGATATCTCCACATTCAATCAGAACATGCTCCGCCGTTTCCTTATCTTTCCCGCAGCATGTGCATTGTTCTTCTTCTTTACTGAATCTTGCTTTATAACTACGCGTTCTAAGGCAACCCGATCTCGCTTCAAACAGTAAAGCGCTTCCCCTTGAATTATCGTAAAATGCCTCCCTCCTTATTTCATTTTTGCCCTTTCGGTAGTTACTCAAAGCCGGTTTTTTCTCCATAGCTGCCATCCATTCTCTCGTTTTGCGCCTCGGCGCTCCGCCAGGAGCGCTCGCATCCCATAATAGCTCGGGGGACGGCGCTGAGGGACCGACCGCTCGGGCACAAAGTTATAGAGGAGGCTATGGGTGAGGCTACAAGCAAAAGGAGCTGAGTACAAATATCTCAAAACGAGAACTAACTGAAAATCGACTCAATAATCATCGTGAGCTTTCTAGCGAAATAATGCACTCCGATGCGTTGGGTACAAAATATACTTATGCGGTAGCGTTAAGGAGTTCACTTCGCTGTAATTTCGGCGTCACCGTTGGCGTCGTTCGTTGTAAGTTATATAGCCTCGTCTCGCAGCAGCAATCGTGCTCCGTAGATGTTCTTTCTTCGCTCTATACCGCAATGAACACCTTGGTTTCACGAGCATCCACCAGTGTCGCTACATGTACCGGTGTTGACACGCTCCGAATATTCCGTGAGTATTGTACTTAATCTGCAGAAAACGAAAGTAATGTACAACAACCTCGGCAAGGAGCAGCGCTTCGAGATAGGTAATAGTGCACTTGAAGTTGTAAAAGACTATGTCTACTTAGGGCAGGTAATAACCGCAGAGCCGAACCACGAGATTGAAGTAACTAGAAGAATAAGAATGGGGTGGAGCACATTCGGCAAGCACTCTCAAATTATGACAGGTAGATTGCCACTATCCCTCAAGAGAAAGGTATATAACAGCTGTATCTTTCCGGTACTTAGCTACGGAGCAGAAACCTGGAGACTTACAAAGAGGGTTCAGCTTAAATTGAGGACGACGCTGCGAGCAATGGAAAGAAAAATGGTAGGTGTAACCTTAAGAGACAAGAAGAGAGCAGAGTGGATTAGGGAACAAACGGGGGTTAAGGATATCATAGCTGAAATCAAGAAGAAGAAATGGACATGGGCAGGGCATGTAGCGTGTAGACAGGATAACCGCTGGTTGTTAAGGGTAACTGACTGGATTCCCAGAGAAGGGAAGCGGGTTAGGGGGAGACAGAAGATTAGGTGGGCAGATGAGATTAAGAAGTTTGCGGGTATAAATTGGCAGCAGCAAGCACAGGACCGGGTTAACTGGCGGAACATGGGAGAGGCCTTTGTCCTGCAGTGGACGTAGTCAGACTGATGATGATGATGATGATGATGATGATGATGATGATGATGATGATGATGATGATGATGATGATTGTACTTAAACAATGTAAGTACAAACTCATCAAAAAAGAAGCTCGCTGGAACAGGTAAAGTGCTAGCTATCATCACTAAACAGGACAAAAAAAGGCCCTAGGTTTCTTGCTCAAATTGGCACTTTACGCAAGGACATGGTTAACGATGTTTAATTAAGGTGCACCATTCTATACGGTTGTTTACAACCATAAGAATAAAAGTAAGCTCCACCTACAGCCGTAACTCTCCCACCGCGAGAAAATTTGCATAGGTGGCTCCTCGAATCGCATTTGCTCGTTTCTGTGACGTCAAGTACCGTTCGCGTGTTTCAGATCGGTGGTTTGCTTATGAAGACACATGTTGGTGCCGCTGGTTTTCGGTTGAAAAGCGTTGACTTCCTGCGCAACTTTAGGACGGATTTTGAAATAACTCTCTGTCAAACGTACTATTTCAAGAAGAAAAAACGAAGACTTATGAGTGCGTGCGGTATCTGATTTAGCAGCAAAAAAATTGTTGCGGTTGCAACGAAAACCTCGTAGGGCGACTCTCTTGCACAGATGAATGGCAGGTGAGCCGCAGTTCTGTGGGCGGCGCTTGTATTTATCTTCAGGTTGTAAGCGACAATAATGCGCATACTTGGCAACATGACAATTTTTGCTGAGAATCGGCTGAAACGTCTTGCACTTTGCTGGGAACGTTCGTCTTGTTTCAAGGCTCACTAAACGCAAACGCCTTTCAAAGCGAGTCGCAACTCTTCGAGCGCGTAATTTTTCTTCGCGTCTCCTGGCGTCCGTGACAGCAACTTTTGTAGCAGATCAATCAGCGGAACAAGCACGCATTCCGAATCCAACGAGACAGTCGCGGAGATGTCGTATAGCACCTGCAAACTGTGATATGCATTTGTCGCCCTCGTCGAGGACGCTTACAGCTTCATTAGTTCCGCAACATTCGCGCGTGAATTATGATTGGAGCGGCGAGCTTCGTATAACAACGCCTGTCTGCACTTCGCCAGCAACAATGCCTCTTTCATTTTTTTTACTTCGTCGTCTTCTTCTTCTCGCAGGCTTATCCAGCGGGAACTTGGATAAAAGTAGAAGAAACCAGAGGGTGTCACACAGAGAGACGCGATCCATTCTTGTCACGCCTTCAAGCCATTGGTTGTTATGTCTGCGTCATTGCTACTGGTTTTGTCCCGTGGAAGAGCCGCAGGCTTGCTTGTTTCCCAGGCGCATCCTTCTTTCAGCTCTTTCGCGTACCGCGCAGAAGATCGGCCCGAGGGAGAGCGGCGCTCTGTGACCAAGACGACCGACGACGATGACTTTTGCGAGCCACAATTTTTCACCGGATTTTTGGCGCCCGGACGTGGCGGTGACGCGAACACGCCTAAGGGACGACGTCGAAAAAGCAGAGCCGGTGGTTTTTCATCAATGAGATTTTATGCGCCTTTTGTGATCCGCGGCGTCCGTTCGGGGTTTGGCGACTTTCGCCTACTGCTACTCCGAAGAAGAAAAAGACTGAAAACAGTTCTTTTTTCTCTTTCCTCCTCCACCCGTCCTACTTTTTCGTTTGTTACTGTCGCGATGGCGTTTGTCATAATTTTTTTTTTTTTATGGCCGCCCTCGCATCGAACAACAGCGGCCCCAGCTTGCTGCATGAACTTCGCCGTTCGCTTTTGTGAGGATGTGTCCTCGCTGTCATAGCCATTGTTCGAAAGCGAGCGCGTCGTTCTGGAACTCAACATCTCGGGTTTTCGCAGCGACGAAAGCAGCGTGCCCTCGCTTAGGCCGACGGGACACCCTATACTCTCTTCATGGGCGGTGCCAAAAGACGTTAGCTCCATGTATAGAATACGAAGGAAAAAAAACAAAAAACAAAAACAGCCATTTGAATGACAAGTGTCGCGTTGCAACAGTGCAGCGAGGAAAAAAAACTATATATAAAGATAGCTCGCACGAGGTCGTCTTTTCTTGTGCACGGAGCATTTGCTCACTCTTTCGGGCGTTTGTGATACCACCCTCAGCTGCCATGCGTGGCGATATAAATGATTGCTCGAATATTGCAGCATACTTTGAGCCATTGGTGTCCTCTTTATTTTTCTGCTCGTTCTCGACTTATTCACGCTAGGGGAGAAAAAAGGAATAGAGAAGGAAATAGCAGAGTTTCTTGTTGTCTTCCTGCTCGTGCCACGTGAGAAAGCAGATTTATCTCTTTGTGCCGAGCTTGGAGCGATCCGCTCTCATCACTACTTCCGTCCTGGCTATCGCGAACATATATTGCGCGCATTTTTCTCTAATCTGGCGATATTAGTTTCGACGTCCGACATCCTTCATAACGCCCAGTACGGTCGAGTCGTACATCACAAGTAGGGGAAGCCCAATCTGACTATGGCGTCACTGGAAGAAGGAAAAAAAAAGAAGGCGATAAAGGGTTAAAACTAGGGAAGTAACGGCGGGCATTTTGAGAATTGAACTTTTGGTGTTGGATTATACTATATAGGTGTGCTTTCTTGAACGCCCGTCACTGATTCTACTGGTTATGTTTTTTAAGGTTCCTCCTTCGTAACTGCCTCAGTGTGCTGGTGCCGCGTCGCGTGTTAGCGCGGCGTGGCTTTCGAGCGAATGGTCTAGCGAAGTGAGGTCAGATGCAATATATTTAGACGTGAAATATTTTTGAAGATTGTGCATTCGAGACTTGCTTGCCTCGTGCTCTAGAATGCGTTGCCAAACTAGGCTAAAGTGAAGAAGCCGACGACGTTCTAAATATATACCTTGCTAACTTAAAAAAATGAAAAACTAAGGAGAAGCCATGACGTTTAACTCCTACACATGCATTGGGCTAACGTTATGAACCACGCACGTCCAGATTGCTTTGTTTATTAGTCGTACGAGCAGTAAGTGACACTGTTGTCTCTCTTGCAAGTCCTTCCGGTCAAGCACTCACTTTCGGTTTTCTGAACAATCAGAAAGAGTGTGGTGAAAAGTAAAACTGGCACAAAATAGATCGTTCTTTTTTAGGAGTTATGTTGGATATATCACCGATCAGAGTGTAAGTACACTTCAAGTATGGGCGAACGAACTTTTCGGACAATTAAAAAGCAATTTAATAACTGAGTTAGTAGAAAAAGCGAATGGTTTCTTTCTGACTAGCTTAGGGAGCCTTCATGTGCACATCGCCTGCATTTTTTTAAAAACGATGGCGGCGCACACATAAAGGCTCCCTATAAAGCAGCTGTCATCGCAGCGCCACATAGCGGAGATGTCATCCACGAGTTTCTTTTTATATAGCTTCTGAGATCTGCTTCAGTTGTGCCATGAAAGATAAAATTAAATCTAGTAACCCATACTTCGAAAAAACATGACGACGCGCGAGGGCTACTGGATCCCTATATCAAAAACTGAGGACACCTCCTTTTTTTCGTCGAAGCCTGTAGTTAGTGTGAAGCGAGGTACTTAATTCGCCTGTATGTCACGACTGGTATGGTTCGATGCTCAAGTATGCGCCATTTACTACGGTTGTTGCGGTCTGACTGTATACTTTGTAATAGTGTTCATAACGTGGGAAGGACGACGCTATGGTCCGAACTAGGTATGAAATTATTGCTTCAGGTCTTCATTAATGCGGGGTAATTTATGGCTCGTAGCGAGTGTACCTTCGAATCTTTCATGTTGAGAAGGCGTGAGATTCCGGACCGGAGTAGATATAAATTTGCACACTGTGTCGCGCGTCGCGTATTCCAATATGCTTTGACGACAATGGTGCTTACTTCTAAGAAATTTGTGCGAGGATCAGCTCTGGGCAACGTTATTTTTTTCACTATCTGGAGAAGAACAGATATGAAAGCACCTAGTAATAAAAAGCGACGCTAGGATACAAGCACCGCAGAAATATTTATGACCTATTTAATTTAGAGCACCAAGCTTTAAAATGTGTATATATTTAGTCAGTTTTGCAATATGTCTGTTACGGTGGTTTCAAGAGTTAATCTTGAAGTATTAACATCTTCTCATGGCACGTGGCAAGCAAGATGCAACACCAAAAGTACATCAAGAGCACGGAAGGGAATAAAGAGCGCGTATTCGCACAAAGTGAGAGAGAGAGAGAATTTGTTTACAGAAAGGTAGAGAGGTCGGCCTGAGCTATAGTTTGCTCTGGTCTGCTACTCTACACTGGAGAAGGGTGACTGGGTGTTTTGTCCATTATCTTGCCGTACTTATGAAGCCGTAAAGAGCTCTGCTCTATACCAAATAAAATTCATGAACTTTTTCGCAACAGCATACAAAGACTACTTTTGCAATCGTTTCATTTGAACTCTTTACTTGTTTATGCAAGAAAAAATAAATAGAAAAGTGGCGGAAGCAGAATATGATGAATGTATTATTCTCATTACGCATCAACACACCCTGTATTCGTTTGGTTACCTTAACATACATTTTCGTACCCACAACAAGCCTTGCCAAAATATTTGTTCTGTTTCATGTCAGAGCATGGCAAATGTGTTTCATGTCACAGGAATGATTAGACATTTAGGATAGTCTAATGAATATTTTTCCCAATTTATCCTGCGTTACGCATCTAAGAATAGGTGGAAGTGGGCAAAAAAGTGCTTTGGCTTGTTATTATTGAACTGCCTTTATTTTACCAAGGAAAGGCAACTAAAAGTCATTGATAATGTATTGTACTCAATGTCATATGACAGTGTAATGAATCTCAGTATGGTGTACAAGTTAATGGTATAATATCTGGGATTTTATGTCCCAAAACAACGATATGATTAGGAGAGAACTTTTACTAAGGAGCTCTGGAAACTTCTATCACCCTGCAAGTGTTCTTTGACTTGCCCTGACATGGCACAGTGCACGAACTGCATTTGCCAGGTCACGTGTACATCAAAATGTGACCGCCACCGCCGAGATCTCACCCGTTCACCTCGGGTCAGCAGCCAAACAAGTAAACGGCGGGACTGCAAAATATTCACTCAAGCACTGCACTGTATACAAACAATAATTAGATCCATGTTTTGTTTTCCAGCATGGCGCTACCCGCCTACTGATGAAGCATAAATTCTGTTATCTAAACAAGAAAACATAGTATGTTAAGTCCTCCAGCACTTTTGATTTTTCGTCAGTAGTTCTGGCATTTAAATGCCATTCTTGTTAAAGTTGAGTGACAATAAACGAAGATTTTGTGCCAGCATCGATCTCTCAATACAATCTTCAGTGATCAAAACAGGTGTGTTTCGGCACGTTAAACACCAATAATTATCAATATCCAAAACAATCGTGCATTTCACTTACACCTTTAAAATTATGTTTTCCTACTTAATTATGAATTCGGTACTACTAATAGCCCGATCGGCATGAAATTTTCCCCACATATTCCTTAACATATCAAGATTGCAGGTCCTTTGAACTTATTATGGCCTGTATAATAATTACAAACTTGAAATGAGCAATTTATCTATGTTGAAAATTATAACAATTTTCACATTACAAGTTTTTTTGACAAGCAAAATCTTTTATATGAACTTTATGGATAGTTATTTGCATTCTACTGTAAATATAGAGCAATATGAGCTATTAACCACTCAGAATCACTAATTACTAATGGCGTGAAATGTTTGTCCAAAACGAACCATACACATTGTCACGGCACAAAACAAAAACTGGTCCATTCATACTATAAAACTAATTACATATTTGAAACAAACTAATGGATTATATATACAGCAAAAACTTCATTGCCCTGGGCCACAGATAGGAGCAACTTTTTTTCCGCACCTCATCTTCCCTTAATAGTCCACCGGAGCGTTCTACACACAGCATATTCCTCAGAACAACGCACCTACTTTTCTTCCAAGCCTCGCAGGCAAACCCACTTTTCAAAATCCGCGCGCGAGAGTCATGCGTTGCGCTCTCACTAGAAGCACGATGAGTCACGTGAAATCGCAGATGCTAACACAACGGTTCATTGGCTCTCATGGTGGCAAAAACTCATTGGGGCACTCGTAACGCCGACAACGGCGACAACCACGACGCTGCTGTTGCGCTGCTCTACGTAGGAACGAATGTACGTAACCTAACCCACTCACCCTTCCCCCCCCCTCACACTCACACACGCAGCGCACACATTCATGCACACGACCACGTGCGCATGCGCTCAAAAACACACACACGCGCGCAAGTACGTGTATACACTTTCACACACAAGCACACACGCGCATATTTACACGCAGGAGCGCACGCATACACACTAATCCTATTGTAGTCTTCAAACGACAGGCCATGTTGCATCATAACACGTCGCATAGCATGGTTAAAAGATTCGCAGCCCATTTAGGCTTATACCTGCTCCTCTAAAAAAGTGCATTGAGCCTGGATATCACTACTCAATTGTACAAAATGTGAACCTCCGCTGTGCTGCTGTTACTTATCAGGAGTTTTGATGCCATGCTCTGCATACTTCTATAAGGAAGTGAAGCCTCGATGTCCAGCGTGCCACTTTTTTCTGGGTGTATAATATAACAAAAAAATCAACAGAAGATGTGTGACAACGGTACACCCAAAATAAGAAGAAGATGCTGCTCCCATAGTCGTGCACAGGGTTTCCTATCAGGGGCGAGGGGACGAGTGGTCGTCACAGCGCCAGCTTCCTAATAAGTCGATGTATGGAGCAGACTGATTGAGAGAGGGTGTCAGCCACTACTACGACCCCTCTCTCATCTCCCATCACTTTTCCTTAAGCGCACGCCTATGGTTGCTCCCGGTTGTCGGACCGAATGCTGTGCAGAGAAGCATGTTTCGGCGTCTTACGTTCGAGATGACTTACTTGTAGACTATCACACCTCATTGCACGGCTTGATATGCCATTATATCTATGGACGTTTCTGGATAATTATAGTACCCCCCCCCCCCCCTCCTGAAGTAGATATTTACCACTTGGTCACTCATGCTCGCCTAACTTGCTTCTTCATCGGTATTTGCTTTACAAACCCCATGCAATCGGTTCGGACACGTCCAGAGTTCTTTAGTGGAGCTGTCTGTTTGTATACAGAGTTTAGTTTGTTTCTTAAATGAAGAAGCCGGCTCGCAGTGCGAAGGAATGGCAGAAGCTAATACTACAACGCAGTGTAGCAGGCAGCCAGGCAGGCGGGCGTGCCCATCTTGTTTTTTCCATCCGAGCGGTCCGAACGCTGTTGGTCCCTCGGGCGTTGTCTCGCGAGATCGCAGCGCTTTTCTCCGAAGAACGACAAGGACGGGTCCGAAGAAGAAGCCGGCACCGCGTTAGTGCCCTTCGCGTGGCCGTCGGAGTAAGCGCTTGCCGTCAGATCTGGAAGGGAAGCCACGATGGATGGTGACCGACGGGTGCTGCAGTGGCCGACGCTGCTGCTGCAGACGACAAAGTACGTACTAAGCGCGAGGCATCCGGCCGAGCAGGAGATGAGATAAACGATACTCGGCAACTGCACATCTTTTTGCCGTTTATTTTGCTTCCGTCCCTCCCGCAGACAGATTCTCTTCTATTGCCGCATCTTCGGCGTAGCTTCCTGAGACGCTGTACCTCTTGTGGTATCCTGGCAATAGGTTTGGTATATATTCTGTCCCAATTGCTGGTGATATTCGGGAAGACGAGAACGCTGCCCAAGTGGGAAGCATGGTAAATCGAGGAGCTGCTTTGTGCTTGGTCATGAAATATCTGCCGAAAAAATCGCTTGTTTGCGCAGACGTCTTTCCTCTCGATTGAAGTGCACTTCGGTGTTCTCCGCACGGGCGTCGTTGATTAACGTTCTGCTGTAGTTGTTTCGAATAGACCAAGAAAGAAAATGTCTGGATAAATAAGCGTAGAAAGTCGGTATATTCGTACTATGCCTGTCTCTGGGAAAAAAAACGGGACAGAATCGAATTTGCCATGGCCACTTTTGCTCAAACAACGTTGTGGATAGTGGGAAGAGGGTCCTCCCTGTGTCGTCGCTGTACTTCCCTGAGCTTCCGTAGGCGGGTAGCCACCCGTAAAATAACAGACATCTTGCTTCATTTTGTCCTGGTTTAGAAAGTTTTGGCTGCACTCACAAGCTACAGACCATTGGCTGATGAACTCTTGCTTTTACCAAGGCTAAGAAATTAGGGCATTCACAGCAGCGTAAAGAAGGCGTATGTTGCGAAAAAAAAATTATCGTGGGCACGAACGACAAGTTTAACAAGTTGTTCGATAGGTTTGTAGAAAACTGTTAATTAATCATAGTCTGAAGGGGAGGTAATGTATGCTCTTCTTGGCAACATAATCACAGTAGACACGCTGATTCACGTCCGCATGAGCCCAGAACGTCTAAGATGCCTGCTTGTTTTCTTTCTCAAACGTGGTCGCTGGCATACTTGCGCAAAGCGCCTCGTCCTCTTCTCGCTGGCAGAAGGCGGGAAATTTAACATAGAGAATGTTATGCCACCAGAGGTTTCTGTTTTTTTTTTGTCGGTGATTTTGTGGAAATATCTTACGGTTTGCGTAGTAAGGTCGGATGGTCGTATCCAAGAGTCGGATGTCGATGTCTGCGACTGTTAGTTTGGTGCTCCCTTGAAATGTACACTGGAAATTTTGTGTAATATTCAGCTCTTTCTTTTTTCCAGCCCTGGAATATACATGGGTCACTCTGGCATCTTCACGCGGCTTTCATCTTGGATTGTCTGCGTCACATGTACTTGACGCATGACGAACGCTGGAGCCAAAGCGCGCAATTCTGCGCCTCTAATCTCTTGCGCGATGTTCTTAACTGGTGCGTCAAAAGCACAACATGTCGGTAAAAAGTTTTTTTGTTTTTGTTTTCTTGTGGTGGGAAGTCCATGCGGAATGACCCTATCAGCTGCTGCATTCAAGAGAAAAAAATGCAACTTGAATGAAGTTCCTTGTATGTCTGTCTGTGTACTTGTAGGAGTAGAAACTTTGCAACTAAACATTGATGCCGCTAGGGTTGCAGTGTAAAAATGAGGACTCTCCTCGTCTCTAAGAACAGCCGCCTCATTGTATTTTCCTGCTCCCCAAAGTCGGTTTTTTGGAGGCTCTCTACTTCAATTGAGACGAATTGGAGAAGGCTATGAAGTTCCGTGACCTGCTGAACATTACCATTACTGGAAGTGTCATGTTGTGTCTCGCAGCATTCATGATATGCTATGACGATGGCTTGTGGCGATCCCCTCCACAGAAAGTCGTATAGCATTGATAAGAGTGATGACTTGCTGAATTCAAGCGCCTACGATTCCCAGTTGTTAGCACATGGACATACAACTTGTGGAGTTTGGCCACTGAGAGAGAGATAAAGATTCAAGGAAAGGCAGGGAGGTTAACCAGACGCACATCCGGTTTGCTACCCTGCACTGGGGAAGAGATAAAGGGGAGAAAAGAGGTTGCAGAGAGATGAGAATGTACACACAATCATGAGCACACTCGGGGAGCACACACAGTCTACAGGCGGTCGCTCAGGTTTGTTGACTTTAGGTAAAGTAGCAGTGCTTTAGTTGCTTTCTGCGCAACTGAGGCAGATGCCCAAGGTCCTAGTATCTTCTGCACACAAAATGATCCGGGGTCAAGTTGATTCAAAACCATCCGCAGCTGGTATCGCTGTGTTTCGTAAGCAAGCGCAGCTGCACAGGACGTGTTCGATGGTCTCTTCAGCTCCGCAGTAGTCGCATGTAGGAGTGTCTGCCATACCAATGCGAAAGGAGTACACCTTTGTAAATGCAACACCCAACCAAAGGCGGCATAACAGTGTCGCATTGGAGCGGGAAAGTTGTGATGGCAGCTTTAGCTTGAGCGAAGGATCCAGTTCATAAAATTGACACCTTTGGAAGCTGGTAGACGACCAGAACGCGCGTGTGAGATCTCAAGCCAGCAGGTAAAGTTGTCTTGCTGCATCATTGCTTGACAGAGGAATCGGGACTACACGGGTTCCTTCATGGGCTGAGCGGGCTGCATCATCGGCTAATTGATTTCCGGTAATACCGATATGTCCAGGCAGCCATTGATATATAATATCATGCCCTCGTGCTAGAGCTTCATGATGGCAATGTCTTATTTCTTGTACCAATTGGTCATGACTCCTCCTACGCATGGCAGACTGCAAACTCTGAAGCGCTGCCTTCGAATCACAGAATATGACCCATTTTCCTGGACGTTCTTGAACGAGATATTGTAAAGCAGCCCTTATAGCAGCAAGCTCTGATGCCGTAGATGTAGTCATATGCGACAACTTAAACTTGATTGTCATTACTGCAGCCGGAATTACAGCGGCACCTGATGAGCTGCTGCACGAGACGGACCCATCAGTGTATATCTGCGTTCGGTCTAAGTACAACTCATGTAATAATAGCAGTGTTGCTTGCTGCAATGCTACTCTGGAGTGATTGCTTTTCTTTTTGATTCCCGGAATTTCTAGACGTATTTGCGGCAGGTCGAGGCACCACAAAGGACATGTCATTCTCGCAGCTGGCGTATATCCTGATGGAATGCTGTTTAGGTGCTTGGCTATGACGTCTGAAAACGTAGCACGTGGTCTTCCGGAGGGTAGAAGGGCCAAGTGGTGGTCGGAGACACGGCTAGCATGTCGAATGTGCGCTCTGAGGCAATCCACAACTCTATATGTCCTGACCGGATGGTCTTTGGCAAGCATGATTGTGGCATAAGTAGAAGCGCATCGGGGCAGTCCTAGGCAGATACGCAGTGCCTGACCCTGCAAACTCTCCAATGAATGAGTATTCGATTTGCAAGTGTTAGTCAGTACCGGCAAGCTGTAGCGCAATAGACCCAGAAATAGGGCCCTGTACAGCTGTAGCATGGATGCCACAGAAGTTCCCCATGCTTTCCCGCCACTGAAAAGAACGCAAAAGAGTAGGCCTCTGAAACCTTAAAAAATGCTCCTGATACAAGCACTTTCTGTCGCCGAAGTGACTTCTCAGCATGTGTAAGGTGTCTTCGTAACTCCCTTCAGTAGTAGGTATAGTCCTACTATAGCTGCCACCGCGTTTCCTTTCAAATATGACCTCTAATAACCAAGTTTCTCGCTAGCAGTAAGATTACACTTCCATTTGGTGACCTGGTCGAATTGTCCCCGGAAATCCGTCCACTTGCTCAAGTTACCAGCAAAAGGATTGGTTCGCAGGCTCGGTAAAGGTTGTTTCACATGCCGCGATTGCAGCGAAAAAAATCGTTTCGTTCGCTCCAATCGCTCTGTTCGCAACCGTCGCTAGTGGCGGTTTTGTTTCACATGGAACGCGAACGGTACGCGATTTTCGCTCTACGACTAGAGCGGCGAGTTCTTGCCACCGCTCTTAGTCAGAGACACGAATGTAATATAATAATATGTGCATTATGATGTCATGAAGTTTCCGTGAATGGTAACGAAGGGCCCACTTGTTTTGTCATTTAAGAGCACTTTCCAGTCTAAATTCATTTTAAAATGCACAGCATCGGCCATTACCAAAACAAACACGTCGACTCTATTTCGACGGCTTGGCCGGACCAGCCCTATTTTGACGGGTCTTGACCAAAAACCGCCCACGCGGCTGCGATCAGAGCGAAAATTTCCAACATGTTGGGAGCTCGCCGCGGACCGCTGCGGCGGGAGCGAACTGCCCTTTTTTTCGCTGCGAACGAATTCGCAGCTACTACTTTTTTGTGTCATGTGAAACGGCCTAAACTCGGCTCGTGGACCTTCAACAGGTCTTATAGCTGTCGACCCGTCGCGAACTTCGATGGGTGGTCACACTGCAGTTGTTACGTTGTGCTAGCGGCGGTTCATCAGGAGCTCGTTAAGACGCTGGTCGTGTTATTTTAATATTTAACTACGGTGGCGTACTTCGTTTCGAGTGCTTTGTCAGCCATGTAACACTCCATTCCCCCCCCCACCTCCAAAATCGGCAGCATATCTACGGAGTGAATGATGGAGAGTGGGGCGAAGCATTCATCCATCAATTCGTTCTTGCTTCCGTCCATCCATGCATCCGTCTGTGTGACCATCCATGCGTCCATCCGCCTGTCCGTGCGTGTGTCTGTTCTTGCGTCCGTCCCTGCGTTTGTCCATGCATCCACCCCTGCGTCCGTTCATGCGTCCATCCATGCATCTGTCTGTGTGTCCGTTCGTCCATCTATTCAACACTCCAAGTACCACCATCTCGCATCTTTTCATCATATATTCCCATATAGAAGCACCACCATCCAGCGGACATTTCAAGGACTGAACGAGAGGTGGCACACACACACTTTCTTACGGCTTGAGCTTCGGATCTACTTCCCACCTTCAACCACCTCGAGTTCATGGTATATGCTAGTTCACTATATTCATGGCACTGCGGCTCTGCGCTCGCGAAACCTTTCTAAAACTAAGGAGGTTACACCCAGCGACTATAACGTAGGAACCCTTTCTTGTCAGATAGTGCTCAATGTACATGCCAATGGCTGCTAATGGGGATCGCAGCGTGCGCGTTAACTAAAAGCCGAATGCTCCTGTCTCTCTTTCCCCATTAGCAGCCATTGACATGTACATTGAGCATCATTTTTTATTGTTCAACAACGCACAGAAGAAATCTCTCTGCAACCCCGCCTTGGAGGTCAAAATGTTATACTTGTTACACACAACAACGGCTACAAGGGACGAACGGGTGTCGCTATAAAGAGCTTCGCCCCTTAAAACCGACTTAAGCACCTCATTATTGCTCTTGAGCCTTTCTTGAATCGAGTCGATTGGTCACACTGTAGGGTGAACATTTTCAAGTATCACGCTTGCATCTTGCAAAATATTCATGTTCTGGGCCCTTTGCGTGGTCCTGGATCTGCATCTTGAGCTTTAAAATCACGGTCAACTTAACTCTATGCCTCTGTAGTTGGTGCCTGTTTCAGTCGGCAGACACCTTTGACAGCAGCTCCGGCTGTCACCTGTCGGGCTTTGGCACTAAATGTAAAATATGTGGCAAATAGGACTGCCAATACGAAATTACAAACTCACACAGGCGTGCTTTAGCGTCTGCAGGGGGCAATCATTGAAGTTCGGGGCTCATGCGTACGCTAATGAATATCTGAGTAAGATTTTCAATTACTACTTTTTTTACAACTGCATCAGGTTACTGTGAACCTTTAAAGTGGTTGAAAGTTATTTTTAAATGGGAAGCATTTCTTAGCGAACTTCGACGACTTTAAGCGTATCTATCTATCTATCTAGCCGCCTATAACTTTTAGCTCTCCTGGCCGTTTCCATAATGGTATCGATACCAAACTTGGTATGGCATAACATGACTGTATGAAGAGCATATTTGACTAGTCATAACATGAAAATGATGACATGGATGTGACGAATCTCATAATTTACATTTTATGGTCCTGCAGCTCTTGCGGTGGTTTCGTTCACATGGCATGTTGCAAACTGGTACGGTATGGCATGATTGCATGGTGAACACAAGCGACAGACCCTAACATAAAAATCTTCACATTCGTGTCATGCAACAACATGACTACATGCCACGCTCATGATGCGCTCGCGCTCTTTCGCTAGCGTCACATATACCAAATTTGTTATTACGGTACGTTAATCAATAACAAAGGCGCGTGACTGGTGCAAAAATAATAATCATGAGATGCGTGTCATGAAACAACATGACTTCATGCTACGCTCATGATGCACTCGCGGCTGTTTCACTAGCTTTATATCTACCAAGCTCGGTATTACGCGACGCAAACGGACGACCAAGGTAATTGACACATGCAAACATGAAAATCACGACATGCGTGCGATGTAATAACATGACAACATGCCACACTGATGATGCGCTCACGGCCGTTTCGCTAGCTTCACATATGCCAAATTTGGTATTACGTGACGCCAATGGATGATGAAGGTATGTGACTGGTGCAAACATGATGATTATGAGATGTGTGTCATTGTGAGAACATGACTTCATGCCACAGTCAAAGCGCCGTTACTTTTCGACGTGACGTGGTGTGCTTGCTCGCCGGCGTTCATTTCGTCACATCACGCCGGGGTTGCCACGCCAGGCGCCGGTCGTCGCATATACTCGCAGGCGCATGCACGTTTTAGCGCGTCCGCCTTCTCTCCGTCACGAAAAGAGGAAGACGCAGAGTTGTTTGGGTAACGCATCGGCGTTAAATGCAGCATGTCGCGTTTCGCGCCGGTTGCCGACGGACGCTGGTCGCGCCTGGCGTCAGACTATGGAGTGCTCGCGTTTTGCTGTCGCATCGCTGTGCCTAGCGTGCGTGCACGTCAACGCTACATTGGAGAATAGTGGGCCCTTCGTGATGCGATCGCAACCGTTTTGCAAGCTTCACATATACGAAAGGTGGTGTTACGTGACTTCAATGAATGACGAAATATACGACTGGTGCAAACAAGATAATCATCACACGCGTGTCATGTAAGAATATGGCATCATACCACACTCATAGCGTGCTCACGGCCGCATCACTAGCTCCACATATACTAAATTTGGTATCACATGACGTTAATAGATTGCGAAGGTAAACGACACATCAAAACAAGATACTCATGACACGGAAGTCATGTACGGCATCATTTACCTCCAC
Organism: Rhipicephalus microplus; assembly: GCF_043290135.1. Taxonomy (NCBI): domain Eukaryota; kingdom Metazoa; phylum Arthropoda; class Arachnida; order Ixodida; family Ixodidae; genus Rhipicephalus; species Rhipicephalus microplus. Next base: position 202,647,509 of record NC_134701.1, on the reverse strand, counting down.
TTCGTAACGTTGAGATGATTCTAAAGTGACATATCAACATTCATTCATTTGTACTTCTCACATCATTGATTCCCACTGTTCGTAGAATCTGCCTATTCTTTTTTGCTCATGTAGATGCTACGACATGACGGGTGCCATCTGTTCACAATGGGGATTATTCATGAACATCACGATGACGCCGTTTCCGGTGACAAGAGAAAGTTGTAAACAACTTAATTTTCAAAACGCTGTTTATGCCAAACTTCAGTGGTCTGTTAATTCAAACGGTTGTTTTAAAACATTTCTGGTCCAAAGAATTCCTGGTCCCGTATGTCACTTCTCGTTCATTAAGGCCCAAAGTAGGTTACTGGAGGCTGCGGTGTTCAACAAAGTATGGAACTAGAATACGAGCCCATTATGTACCAACCTATTTCAACGTATCTCCCCCCAGCATTTTTTCGCACAAAAACAAAATACAAATTAAAGAAACTGCCACGGCGTATCTGTCTACAATTGTAATGCATGTCGTGTGTTCTTTCATATACACTCATTCGCAAGTATGATGCTGCACAATCATGCTTGCGCAAAGTGTGGTATTCTGCTTAAGAAGCATTTACTATAATTCCTTCTTTTTTTTACACCTTTTCACTTTCAATTGCTCTAACTATTGTATGATGCTTGCAACTATAGCTTGTATGCCCTGTTGTTTCTAATCTTATATGCACGTTGTTTTTTGTCCTATCATCCCTCTTAGGCCATGAATACGATCTTGTAACACGTCCGGTTTGTTTTGCTGTCTGCCAGGCTCTGCCACTCAAGCCACCAGTTGGCTTTGGCAGGCCTAGTCACATGTACTGTTTCGTTTGAAGAAATAAAAAGTATTATTATTATTATTATTATTAATATTATTATTAATATTAGTTAGAAATGCTTAAAAACAAAGACAGACCCAATTGATATGTGGGGTTTAACGTCCCAAAACCACCATATGATTATAAAAGACGCCGATGTGGAGGACTCCGGAAATTTCGACCACCTTGGGTTCTTTAACGTGCACCCAGACAGACCTAACTGTTCGCCAACGCGGGCACGCCTTTTTACTGAAAAATAAATGGAAATAAGAGTATCTCAAGGAGCGTGTTCAAAGTTACACCCTCTCATCGAAGGGGACCTCTGGATGATGCGGAGTATCGCGGGGAGTTACAACGGTGCTTTAACGGCGATATTTATTGGTTTGTAATGTTACCTTTGCGGTGAATCTTGCGTAATATGATGTTGTTCCCTTGGTTCTTTACCACACATCGCAAGAACGTTGAGTTAACTCCCGTGATGCTCCACGTCCCCAAATGATCCTTTTCGGTGTGACGGTATAATATTTTCGTTAACGTGCACGCTGCAAATTTTTATTGTTCAACAACACACAGGAAAAATCTCCCACCGGCACTACCTTGTAGATCAATATTCCGTGTCTATATATGCGGAGTGGCCAGTGAATGGTTGCGTAGCGCGAGCAGTCAGTTTTAAATGCGAATTAATTTTTTAGTCGGGCTATGTCAGGCATCCGGCGTTGTCTGCTGTGGCGTCCACGCGCTGGCAGATGTTATCTTTCCTCTTTCACTTTGTCTCCCATAACAAAAGCTGCGAATATGCACGCTTATCCTCGCCCATAGCAACAAGGGCATGAGTTGCTAGAAAGTGCAGGAGAGAGTAGATGCAGTGCTTCGCCACTCCTTCTCTCGCCGTTCGCTCTTTCTCCTCCCTCAAACCCACTCTCCCGTCCGCTCGCGCCTCACTCTCGACCTTTCGCTGGCTGAGCATCTCTCAAGAACATCCGGAAATGTGGGCTCGAGATGCCGCTGTGAGACGCCAACGCCGAGCCGAGAACGCTGGTGCCCAACTTTCCCGTCTGCTCGCACGTCACTCTCGACTGCTCGCTGGCTGGGCGCCTCTCCAGGTGATGGAAGAAGTCGATTAAGGTGAACGACAATGACACTCTCTCTCGGCGCAAAATGTGCATTCGCAATTTCCCCAAAATTCCTTTCGGAGAGGCGGGGGCATTTTATCAACCAGAAAACTCGCTAGCATACGCTGCCTGCGTCAGCTTTGCGCGAGGCCGCGGTGACAAATGGCGAGAGGAGACGGAGGAGTCAGTGTAGGTTAGCAAACAGTCCCTACGTCGGCGTAGCAAGCCCACGGAGGGGGAGCATAGGAGAAGGGAGATTGAGGAGGGGACGCTCCTGCGTAATGGGGGAGCGAGCGAAAGCAGGTGGTAGAAGTGGAAGAGTAACGTACAGCAGGGGGAGAGGGGGAAGGAGGAGAGTGACGCATGCGTGTTGTGAGTGCGGACGCCGGACACGTCACATACCCGCGAGCAGGAGATGCTCCACATCTAAAAATTGTCCTTGGTGCAGTCCGAATCATAAACTTCCTTGGTGGAGCCCCACTTAATATGCCATCAGCCATACCATGCTGTATGCGTTGGTTTTAGCTCGTCCTCTTGGTACGATATTGCTGCACAACAGATCGTGCTATTGGCTTATGTCTTATATGAGTTTGTTGAAAAATTGCTGTTTCTGAGGGATATAATCTCACAGTAGAAAAAAATTGTTGCTGTACTCGACAGTGAACAGAGGAAAGTGAACTGTTCTCTCGTAATTCTGATTCAGCAAAAAAAATGTGCCACTATTTGTCGATTTGCTTAAACATGTGTCCTCTTAGCGGTTCACTTTTTGATAGCGCAAGGGCATCTTCATGCGGTCTCTACTCGGAGAGAAAGTGAGCAGAACATATGTGTGATGAGAACTTTCATTCATCTGTCGTTCAGTGTACCACGGGACGGCTTTCGGCTCTCCCATTGTCGAGTACTAAGTACTTGAAATCGTTAACCATTTTTTCTAAACACTATCAATATCACGTGATGATATGATTACAAAACAAATGTTGAATAACCCACGTGAGGCACATAGTATGAAGAAAGTGCTTAACAGCGCAAACGACAGGAGGGGATAGAAGAGACGAGAACAGAGCGCTCTGTTCTCGTCTCTTCTATCCCCGCCCCCCCCCCCCCCTGTCGTTTGCGCTGTTAAGCACTCTCTTCGTCTACCATACAGCACCAACCAGCCCAATCAAGCATTTTGTTAAAGCACATTGTATGTTTCTCTATGCGTGAAGCGCTGGTTTGGAAATGCACAACCATCAGACACTCTTTTAGGGGTGAAACTCTTCAGGCTGTGGGTCGTTCCTCCTATGTATGTAGTATGTAGCCACCTCTTGTTTAGGACTTCCTCAATGAATGGCGTTGTGTGTATATGTCCTAGGGAATAATGTAACCAGATACCGTTAGTGGTTTTCTCGCCATATCAACGGAGTGAATGTGATGAGTGGGGCAAAGCGCGTCCGTCCATCTGTGTGCCGACCCATCCGTGCGTTTGTCCACTCACCCGTCTGTCCGTGCGTCCGTGCGTCCGTGCTTCTGTTCATCCATCCATACGATTGCACGAACGGACTGATGGACTAGCGGACAGAATCAAGGATGGATGGATGGACGCTTCACCCCACTCATCATAATTCACTCCGTGGATATGCTATGACTTCTATTCTGAATGTAAGCCATGAGAATATTATTTGCTTTCAGTCGTTCCTTTCGTTACCCAAAATTCATTGATGCACATTGCATCTAAAGCAATAATCTTAGAAAGAAAAAAAATCTGCTTTTGGTGTGCATACAAATGAGTGTCTTGAAATCATCGGGAAGTTCTTACTGTATCATGGTCACAAGTTTCTTTCTAGCATATCAATGCGCCACAATATCTTCCTGCTTCCCTATATAAATTTTCTTGTGCAGTGCCTCACTTTAGCGCGCTCCGCACGCATGCACGCACGCACGCGCACACAAACACACACACACATACACACAAACACACAAACACACACACACACACACACACAAACACACAAATGAAACATTTCATTTCGTTTTTGTGATTCCATCACAACTTCATTCCTTCTAAATTGTAGCCGGAGAACTGAAACAAGAACACGTAAAAAGGTAAGCTCACCTAAACAGTGTGACACGTACGAGATAAATGTTTCCTACGCAAGAGTAAAGCAGGCGAAGGGCAGAGGCCGATGAGACCTTGCTCAAGCTTGTTGCATGCGGTCCACGAAGAGCCCTGAAGGAGCCACCAGAGTCTTTTCCTAGAGAATGGTGCTGACAGAAACATTATATATCACTGCGCGGTGGCCCCCGACTCACTCAGAACACCCAAGTCGCGCCGCGGTCTCTTAAACTTTTTCTCGGAGAAAGCCGCTTCCTCAAATTTGTTCGCCCATCTCGCGCCGCTCTGTATACATCAAACGGTGGTGAATCGGAGCGTGAAATTATGCAGTTTATGCTATAAGCGCTTTTCCCCGCCAACTGAGTGTCTGCGGGAGACGGCCAACGTGCATCACTCGCACGTGTATCATTATATGCGTTTGCGGAGGAGCGCCAGCATGCGCGCTCCATAAAGGCCCGCGTTGTTTTCGCATCTTGCCGTCCCAAGACTTCGCGCAGCATCTTCCAGTCAAGGAACTTCGTTATCGCGTCTCCCATTTATCTTGTCCCGGAAAAACTTGGATACCGCGCGGGTGCGTCGGTGATACGTATTCAGCGGCTTTTCCGAAACACGCGGCGTATTCTTGCAGTCGGCAAAGGAGAGGCACCAGCTAAAAAATTGGTAGTGTTGCTTGTTCTAAGTTCAACGAAGTTCCATTGTTCCCAATTTAAAAAATACTTCCTAGCTGGTTCATATCGCTAAGTGTCGAAGAAAGTAAAGCATATCAGAAGTATTTTCCAGTTGGGCCTGCATTGTAAGTCAGTGTGAGTAACGCGGAAGCTGCACGTCGCCTGCACAGGAGCGACAATAAATAAAAGAAAGAAAAAACGTGGCTCATTCTTTTCAACTGACGTTGAGATTAACGACTCACTCCGCAGCAGCAGGTGCGATGAGCGCGTAGCGCTACAAGTCCAGATTTTTTTTGTATATACTTTCAGGGCACTACTTCCCTTGTACGTGTTGTAGATTACTTCCACTTTGCACGCTTGTCTGACGCATTTTATTTCTTTCATGTGCTTAGCCGTGTGCTGCTTGGCTTCACGTCCGTGCCCGACATTTCTCGCTACGTCTCAAGCTAGAGTCTCAAGGAAATCGATCCTATATGATGAAGCCTATATTGTGGCGGCACGTGGGTTGCTTCGTAATATATATCCTCCTTACCCACTGGTTGCGGGATGTCTAGAAAGAATAAATTAATGGCTAATAGTAAACACTCAAGAAATACGCGATGCACAATCAAAACTCGCGATTTACGACATACTTGTTCACTTCATCAGGGACAGGAGGGAGAGGAAGCAACAAAAGGGAGAAGGCAGGGAGGTTAACCAGAAAGACATCCGGTTGGCTACCCTACCCTGGGGGATTAGGGAAGTGGACAAGAAAGACGAGATAGAGGGAAGAGGGGAAAAGAAAAAAAAGGTGAGGGAGAGACTGACTGTGAGTTCACTGCAGCGTGTAGAACTCTACCGCATGTCAGAGGCGTTCACACAAGCCTCAGGAAACACAGCAGGGCTTTCACTGCCTTGTGGGCTGTCGAGGCATGTAGACGTTGCTGTAATAGCACCTGGACAGAAAGAGGCCGATCATCCAGTCGCTGCATTGCGTTGGCAAGTACTTGTCTATCTGAGGCAAATCGAGGACAATGGCACAGCAGGTGTTCGAATTTTGTTGAATGCAGTAGATGCCTTTTCATGCTTTTGATACATTGAACTTTATGGCACGTATACGTTGAAAAGGGATATCATGGCATTCGAAAAATCGATTAGTAAGCAACATCTCATGATTTTTAAGGTGACATTAGTACTACAGAAACTTCAAACGAATTATTCATCTTCAATTTGCGTTACTAATCATTGAGTAAATCTTGTGGATACTTCCCGTCGTATTGGATAGTATTGTTGCACGTTATAGTGTCATGAAGTGGCAGATGCCACCGAAGTGTAGAGTTTTCACAGACTTGTATCACACAAAATATTATATCTCAGAGCTGAGGTCATTGTGTGGTCGAAAATACAGATAAAAGCGTCATGAGAAAAGAGTAAGTAAGCATATAGTAGAAGATATCAGCACAAACAGGTACACTTCACCATTGCAAAAGCTGTCGAAAACGCCTCCTCATGAATTCACTCAGGTCTCAGCAGTAATGTAAATCCTATAGTGCCTCCTCATGATTACTGAAATGCTACTGGATAGCTCTTTGAAGTCAGAGGTTATGCTTTCGATCCACCCCTGATCATACACTCAAGGCGAAAGCCAGAAGTGGAGAGCTAATAAATGCGAAGTATTTTTTATCGCGTACTGCAGGCACTTTGATAATCTATCTATCTATCTATCTATCTATCTATCTATCTATCTATCTATCTATCTATCTATCTATCTATCTATCTATCTATCTATCTATCTATCTATCTATCTATCTATCTATCTATCTATCTATCTATCTATCGATCTATCTATCTATCTATCTATCTATCTATCTATCTATCTATCTATCTATCTATCTATCTATCTATCTATCTATCTATCTATCTATCTATCTATCTATCTATCTATTTTGTAGCCACCTACGTCTGAGTGCTCCGGCGGTCATCCGCTCAACAGCGTGTAAATCAAAATTAGTATGGGAGGGTAAGATGGTTCGATTAAGATGACTCGCTGGTCATGACATGCATAATGTAACAATCCCGTCGCGTACGTCGTCAAACATTTGCCGCCAGACGTGGGACACATGCCCGTGGGCGAGTATGTGCCACAACTATGCAGGTATGCGCCACAGGTAATTGAACGCTCATATCGACCTAGAAATGTTGTTAAGGGAGTAAATTTTACACGTGAGCGTTAAAAAAAAAGCTGAAATCGGCAGCATGTCAGGGTCCGAGCAGACAACGAATCCCAGCATTCCACGTGGAAACGTCAATTTTGGTTGCAGTGCTGGCTCTATATAGTTATAAACATTACATATGTTCTCCTATTATACAACCATGACGTTGTGTTTATGTCAATTTTACTTCAGGGAACAGGGTAAGTCTTATACAAGCCATGTGTTCGAGGTGACGTTTATGTGCATTTTTCTCAATAACCCCAAGGGTTATAGTAATTACTTCATTATCAGTGTGATGGTAAGCTATTCCTCTTCTTGGTGAAACAGATTTATGGTCAAGATTCGCAACGTTATTTTTTGTGAGTTTCTTTGTTTCAGGTGCTTATTTCGCATTAATAACTTATATGTGCTGCTCACGAACAGCACTTTCTCACATAGTAATAATTCTGCTTAAGTGTATTGCCGGTTACTCTATAGAAATACCGGCCGAAATATGACTCCAGATACAGTGCTTGCTGAGATAAAGGTGCATAAGTACAACAAAAAACACGCTTTAAGGTAATGATGTTTGAAGTTAAAAATCGGCAATATTTCAAAAGTACAACAAGATAAGCGCAAATTGACGGGTGTGTTCAATGGGTACCAGCAAGATATGAATCACCAATACCGTTGTTTTTTTCGTGTGTGTGTGTGTTAAAGTATCTTGCCTGGCGAGCCTCCTGTGTTGCCTACTGCGCAGCTCTGTCGAGAGAGTACTCTGGGCGCCGGTGAAGGGTGCGTATGTCCTGCACGGTGCACTGTAGTGGTGAAATTTTAAAGAAGTTCAGCATATTCACACGATCTATAGTGCCATCGTTAAAAGTAATCACAACAGAAGACAAAAATGCTGCCAGCCCGTGTGCTCAGATTGCATTAAAGAACCCTGAATGATCGAAATTTTCGGAGCCTTCCACTAACGGCGTCTCCCATTATCATATGGTTTTTGTGGGACGCTAAACCGCACGCATCAATAAAAAATAATCACAGTATCAAGAGTGCATATTGCCACAATCCTTCCTCAGGGTTTGTTATCACCCCGGTACACTCTCAGTAATTCTCAGCGCATACCACGCCTGCAGTCTTCGAGAAGCTTCAGGACTGCAGTAGATCGTTTTGTTAAGAATGCGGCCACTGCACTAACGTTACAGATTATTCTGAAGCCTATACGTGGCCTGTAGTGATAACGCTAGAATGTTCGACGGCACGTGTATAAATGCTGACGCACTTCACGGCTTGTCATGGCTTGTCATGGCTTGTCAGTTAATGGTTGACTGACGCTCTGTTCACCGCAATCGCACCAGTGTGTTGCTGTAATCTAGCTTTCCCTTTACGTGGCCACAAGAAAATATTTCAGCGGAATATCCAGTCTGCTTCCTTCGTATGCGCCACGACTCCATCATTATATTTTCAGTGTTTGCTGTCCGAGGAAAATGTTTTTTTTTCGAGTGTGCTCCCATGCGGCCATTCAACGACCCATCATGGTTTTTAGTTTTCACATTGAGGCATTTGGCAAGCGATTATGAATGAGCTAGTTTTGAATTTTACAGCGAAACCTGTTATGAGTTCACAAATCGGGTCACGCGCAGTTGTCCACCGCCACCGGTGTCCATGGCCACATCGCACCAAAGACAGTGGGGCTCGAACCCGGGTCCGCTGCGCTTCAGCCCAGTATTCTACGACAAAGCTACGTTGGTGCTTGTGACTTGTTGGCAAACTTGCCTTAGGCAGGCTTAATTTCGGGAAAGCAATCGCGTTAATACGACTTATAAATGTTTAAACAGCGCAATAACAACCAGTCGTCGCACAATGCGAATAGCGTAATGCGTGGGCCGTACAATGCTCCAACCCATTACAAAAGCTTGTTCTTGTTACCCTATTAACTGTGACGCATAGCCACTCCAGGCATAATTCCTCATCGTCCTCAGCCACTGCATGAACAAGTGGCACGAAATTTCTCGCAATAGTTTAGCGGATACCACGCTTCTTAGAAGAGTGACAAAAAATAGCACAGCGAATGCAGGTCTACTACCCAAATACATTTACTATTAATGCTTTAGGGGGTATCAAGGAAGTGTGCTTGCAGTAGTTACCCAATCAGTGTTTTGAAAAGGCTCTGAAAGGCTGCTCGTCTAGCTTTCGCTGTGACTGTGCTGCGCAATCCGCACAGGCCTGGCGTTTTTTTTTTTTTTTCAGCTTCAATAACAGATGCTGGAAAGTGTTCTTTATGAACGAATGGTTCACCACCAAACTGGGCTTTCTTGAATTTACGCCAAGCTTCAGTGTCTTTCCAGCAAGGGGCGTGGTGTGGATTGGTATCCTTTGCTGTCATATTAAAATATATGGCTCCGACAGATTTTCGCATGTCCTCCAAGCTCGCTCTATTTGTTTCAATGGCACTAATATATTATTTTTCGCGCTTATTATTGACGGAACAACTAAGAAGGCCCCACCCAGATAGAGATTTCATGACACAACGCTTGATGCTTCTGCTTTTTTTCGTTTTCAATGTTCTGAATCCATTCTTTCTGCTTTTTTTTTGTTTTCGCACTTGTGGACCCAATTTTTTTTTAATGTGCCAAATGCACTCCAGCTTAATGCCTGTAACCTCTGCATATGGCTATATGATGCTTCAACTGCAAAGAATCCACTGCTGCGTAAGAATGGGGGAACGGCAGGCCACCGCACTAGTTTTGAGATATGCTGTTTTTAGAAAAAAAATGCCACACTGAGACAAACAAACCACTGATTCTGGTTCAGGAATTGCTGCAGATTTCAAGTAACGCAAAAAGCAAAAAATATTACTTTCAATATTTTTGCTTATTCTGTCTCCTCAGGCACCATCCACTAAAGTTTATTTATGTAGCGGTATTCAGGGCTACCATCTTCGCATGCAGCAGCGCTTCATATCAGCTTACTGATTTTGGTGTTGTTATTATACAAGTTCCTGTTGGGATCGTTACGCGAATGTAAATATCTGGCTATGCAAAACATATACGGCTGTTTAACGTATGCATTTGCATGCATTTGTACGCATCTTTAGCATCACATCCTAACGTTTCACTGAATGAAATATTACAACACAGTCACCGTTCATCCGCTTGCTTCAAATAACGTCGATTCTTGAGGTACGTGGCTGGATCTGCCAAATGTTTTGTTTAGTGCTTTGTAAAAAAACACTGCAAGTTCAAATTTATTCCGAAGTGACCCATGATGATTTTCATCAGGCTTAGATGCCAGTTTTGGCCTTTAGGAGCCTGAATTGAAATTTATCAAGAATGAACTCCTTAAAATGAGTTCATTTTTTGGTGCATATTGCTGTAGTTTATTATACCAAAACCATTTGTTGGAGGCTGCAGTTAGTTATTTATTCTCATTTATTTAGTTTTTTGCTCGGTGATTTTTTAAAACCACTAGCGCTTCGTAAACAGTTGAAGTTCAGTTAGTCAACTCTTCTCTTCTACATTATTTAAATTATTGCGTTATCGCACTCTATCGCCCATCGTTCACTGCATTTACAAGACGACTACTTATTATTCCCCGGGTGATGACTGCTCTGAATTCAAAATCTTCAGTTTAAACATTTTACGCAATCTATTGTTTAAGAGAAATACAGAAACTTTCAGCGTTTCAGTTAGCACATTCTGCAAAAGAGGCCTCAACTTCTAATGTGGTGACCCTGCTACCATAACACATCCTTATTGGCACAGAAAGGGCGTCAGTACAAGAATGAATGTACTATTTTCGTTTTCTGAAGTTGTGGTGACCCAAATCTAACTTGTAAGAGCGGTAGCATTGGCTAGGGCCCCTCGTGAGTGGTCTCTGGGATTGTTAATCCCACCACAAGTTTTAAACTCTCAAATGTTGAAACCTCATGCCTCTGTTTTGAAGCGAGAGAGAGAGTTCCATAATCTGTTTCAGCCGAATTTGATCGGGCACCTTCAGAAGTCTCCTCGATAGATAAATTGCACTAAAAGAGCGATGATAACTGCAATTACGAATTAACAATTTATACTGAACACAAGTATACCCAACATTCGCGAAACACCCACCGTCAAGCATAAGATCGAGAGGCTGAAAAAGGATTACGCGACTGCAATCCTCTTAGGTTGAAACCACTCTAAATGCACTTAAGCTCGGTACTCGACCCAAAATGGTAGCTCACTACACACGAACCTATGAGGGCTTTAGGGGACGGATCAGCGGATGCTCAGGACCTGGCTCCCAATAGCACACCCACCACAGTTACTCCATATAGCACGCTCGCTAATGGGATTCAAGTTGTTTTGACTGAAAATGCAGCAACTCGAACCAAAGCGGCCAAATACAAACGTTTATCCTATCGTATTTTTCTCGGGTTTCTAAGGTGATATAGCTAATTCAATTATTAAAATTTCGATCACGAACATTTATGCAATGTGGCATACAATGCAAAAAAAAAGAGGCAGTTTTTCACTGTTTACAGCAATCGCGCACCCTTTTATAACCTTTCAAAGGAAACCGCCGGATGGATGCCACAACATATAAAATGGAGACACATGGTTGTCATATTACTAAGTCATTTATACATTGCAAGCATGCATTAAAACGAGGCATTTGATCTTGCCGAGTGTGACCTCGTAACTGTTGTCAGTGCTGTCTCGTTTTGAAACGAACGTCCCCATTCTTGGGCAACGTTTTCTCGTTATTGTTTGCATGTAAAATGCAGCACGTATATTCACAAGGGCTCATTTTTTGCTGACCATAAAAGGCAGTATAGCGTAAACGATTTTTCTGACATCCGTGTTCAAAGCATATATGACAATGTTGAAAAATAATTAATCACTTTTAGCGTAGACCGAACAAAATTAAGCCCAGAGTCACGACTGGGATGAGTATGCTTTTTCTCAATTGATCGTTTGACAGTAGGAACTCGTATGTTAACGTAAAAGAAAAAACCGGTATAGATATTGTGGAGAGAGTCGCAACTTCTGAAGCATGGCATTCATTTCCCTATTAATTTGTGATTAGAATGGCTGACAGCTCGCCAGGTGAAAGATGCGGATGCAGCGAAACAGCCACACACCTTTTCTGTGAATGTAGCCACCTCAACTGCGAAAGAGCAACATTCTCGGTCGCACTAGGGCTGCTGGACAACACGCCCCCCCCCCCCCCCTACAGAGAGAAAAAGCCTCGAGTCCTGGCCTACCGGGTCTGCAACACGAGCCGCTCCATGGGGTTGTTGTTCCAGTTTCTGCGTGCAACCGGAATGAGCGACAAACTGTGACTGATCGCGGACAATGTTGTTATGACTACCAGCATAGTGCTGCAGTCCCCTACATTTTTTTAACTACTCTCACAAACACTTCCTCTCTTTCACACTTTACACCTTTTTTTTTCTTTCCAAGTAAAGGGTAACAAAATGAAGTCTTCATTTGGTTGACCTCTCTGTCTTTCTTTTGTATTTATAGCTCTCTTTCTCTATCTAAAGCAGGGCAAGAATAGGAATGAAGGAAGGAAGAAAGAAAAACAAGAGGCAAGACACGGAGGTCAATCAGGCACATGACCATATGATTCGTATGACACCCTACTGTAGGGGAACGGCAAGTGAGAGTATGAGAATGAAAAAGAGTGAGAGAAAAGAGAAGGAAAGAGAAAAATGACCAATAAATGTGCTGACTTGCGTGTAGCGGTGGCTCTATACAAAATCGAAAGGCCTTCACATAGACCCGTAGTCCTCAAAAATCCCAAACGTGTTTCGCTGCACTGTGAGCGGACGAAACACAAAAACAGTGCTCCGGCAGCATTTGCACGGAGAGCGGCCAATCGTCCAATCGTCGCAACGCGTCAGAAAGTGTTCATCTCTCAACGACAAATCAAGGGCAATGGCACAGCAAATGATCGATGCCACTCAAATAAATAAATAAATACACTCAAATAAATGAATAAGTACACTCAAATAAATAAATAAGTACACTCAAGTAAATGAAAAAATAAATAAAATAAAATAAAATAAAATAAAATGCCGTCTTCGACACCGCAGACCTCTCATGCCGCACTGTCGGACACTCCAATAATAGCTGCGTATGCCTCCGTGGAGGCAATTCTCAACCAAAGCTGACTAAATAGCAAAGCTTTACGTCGACAAAGTCCGGATGGAGGTCGAAGTTGTAGCAGAGGGTTTATTTAGTGGACTCTCATAGAGCTTATGCTTGGCTGTTTCCACTCCCGCATACAGAAACTATATGCCAGAGTGTGAAGATGTATTGTAGCGTCTGTCCTTGAGAGAGGAATCGGAATGATGTTTTCTCCTTGCCGCGATGGGAGAATCGCACTGTCTGTGAAATAATTGCCCCTGTTGCCACCAAGACCAGGTAGCCACTAGAAATTCAACTTGTGACAAGCTTTAATTTCAATCAAGCTTGACAAATTTGTACGTGAGGTGTTCGTGGTACCATCGTTGGAGAACTGACTGCATGCATGGCAAGAATGGTTTCCAAATGGAAAACACAACCGTTTGCTTGGTTTCTGGAAAGCTTTGCACTCTAGGGCACCATGCAGAGCCACAAGTCTGTCGGCGTAGACGTAGTGGCATGTGACAGCTTGACTCGCAGTGTTAGCAATGTTATTCCTCGAGCTGGTGTCACCACCACACACCAGAACAGGACACTGAGGTTGACCAACTGGTGCAGATGCACGTGGTTACTGCAAATGTTGCGGCTTAATTGTTTTAGTGCCGACGCAGGCAAGTTCGACAAGCAGGCTAAAAAAATTGTGTGTTCTTCCAGCTGGATTGAAGAATTTACTTCAAGTTATCGGTTGAAAATACGCGTTTCCGGTTACGATAAAATCAAATTCAATTTTGTTTACTGCCCGTATATGTAACTTTGAAAGATATGGGATGTGTAACTTTGCAATGCATGCGCGTCTGTAAGATTATATTTGCTGATGGTTACAATTTATCTGGTGTGCTGCAGGGTACAGTCCTTGTACCTCTTCTTGTCTTAGTTTACATTATTAATTCGCCATAACATATAAACAGAAACATGTATCTATATGCCGATGATTACGTTCTGTACCACACTGGTTGTGGGTCAAAGTTTGACACGCCCTAAAAAACGGAGGCGGTGCGAATATGAAGGCTCCTTAAACTCACTATAGTAGCGCTATCTTTGCTCTTTAAGTGTCGACTATACGAAAACTACTAACGCCACCTAGTGATAATATTTCCAAGGACATACACACACAACGTCCTCCAGTGAGCAATTCATAAACCAGAGGTGGTTGCATACATTCTACACAGTATATATAGAAACAGAGGAGCGACTGACCTTCATCATAAAGAGCTTTGTCCCGGAAAATTCACGCATCTCCACGAACAGAATGAGGACGAACGGGTGAAGCTAGGTTATAAAATATCTAATGTTTACGTTGAAGTCGCTGAGTAGTATAAAATGCACACAGATGGATGGTCAGAAGTACGGGGGACGGATGGGCAGATGGGGGGATAGACAGATAGACGGAAGCACGCACGCACGGATGGATGGATGTACGCACCGTGCAGGGGATCTTGTACTCTGCTGTCATATACTTGATTTATGTACACATAAATCGTTGCTTTTTACATAAATGTTTTCGTTTCGCGTTGAGCTGGTGTCTGGTACCAGCTTTGGTTTTGTGGAACGTGATGAACGACAACATGGCTCGGCACTAAAGACCTTCGCCCCTAAAAAAGGACGCCGAGGAAGCAAAGAACGAAGAGAAGACATGATGGCTCACAGTGATTTCCTGCTTCCTCTGCACGGCTTCGTGAAAATCTCCACTGTAAAAAAATATGCATAGCCATGCTTTTTTGCCAATGGCTACTAGTTTGTAGATTATAGTAATTAAAGTATTAATAGGTTGAGATTCAGAAAGAACGTGACTCATTTGGGAATTTTTGCACTATCAGTGGCAACATAAAACCACATACGAACTAATTTACCGAAAATAATATATAATAAATGCTAACTTGTGTACAGAAAATTAGCTGAGATCTAATGAAGCACTCAGCACAGTATATGCACGTCATTACCAGATAAAGAATCGCTAACTCGTAATGGCCATTAAATGCGGACATGATAACTCAAGGTAACCTGTAAAGTGCTTTTAAAGTTTACTATTCATTCGCATTTCGTTCATATTGTTCATCAGCACAAATGCCTATGACCACGTAAAACAGATGTTGCGTTACCCCAAATAAACAGAAGAAGAAGAAGAATAACTTTATTTATGAAGTCCAGCGAAGTTGATTTGGGGCGGGCCTAGGCGTCGGCCACGAGCCCTTGGGCTCGGGCGGCTTCCTCGGCTCGCTGGACGGCCCACAGTTGTTGTTCGAATGAGGAGCTGAGCAGAGCCCCCTCCCAGCGTGTCCTGCGGTCCGAAACTGCCTCTTCGTGGTTTTCATCGTTGCTTTCATCTAAACTCGAGCATTCCCATAGTATATGTGAAAGTGTCGCCCTTTCATCGCAAACCTTGCATTTTTCTGTTAAATACAGATCAGGGTAACAGAGACTAAAGAGAACTGGATTCGGATAAGTATATGTTTGCAGTTGTCGCCACGCAACTGCCTGTTTTTTATTTAACCTGTTGTGTGGCGGAGGGTACTTTCGCCTTTCTAGCTTATAGTGCTGCGTTATTTCGTGGTAACTAGTCATGCGGTCCCCCCACTCCCACTCCCCCCCGCGTGGAACTTCGTCCGAGGCGGCGTCGGCGTTCGCAACGGCTCGGTTCGTGAGTGCTCGAGCCGCCGCGTGCGCCGCCTCGTTGCCGGCCAGCGGGGTTTGTGTGTGTGCGGGGGTCCATATGACGAAAGTGTCATTTTTTTCCCGAATTTTGTCTTCGTTAGTCATTAGGATTCGCAGCGCCTCTCGGGAGACACGACCGTTCGCATAGTTGCGTATCGCTGCTTGCGAGTCACTAATTACTACTTCGGCCTCAGTGGTCGCCACCGCGAGTGCTATGGCCACCTCCTCGGCCGTCTCGGTCAGTGGCGTTTGCACCGTAACGCTCGTCATGCATGTCCCTTTACCGTCGACCACCGCGGCCACGTAACCACACCTTCGCGCGTATCTGGCCGCGTCCACGAATACCGCTTCCTTGCAATTTCCGAATTTTCTCTGCAAGTCCTGCGCTCTCTGGTTTCTTCGGCCGGTGTGATGTTCCGGGTGCATATTTTTGGGCAACGGCGGAATCACTATCTTTTCCCTCACCATCACGGTTATGTCGGCTTTTTCGCCTTGCTGCGTGTGATAGTGGATTCCCAGTTTTTCGAGGATGTACCTGCCCGTTTTAGTCTTAGAAAGTCGTTCATACTGTGCTACGTTGTGCGCTTCTATTAATTCGTCAAGCGTGTTGTGCAAGCCTAGTTCTAATAATTTCACTGTGCTTGTGTTCATGGGTAAGCATAAAGCTTGCTTATACACTTTCCTGATTAAGCAATCTAATTTTATCTTCTCGGCGACGTGCCAATTCAAGTAAGAGGCAACGTACGTGATTCTACTGAGGACAAAGGCTTGCACAAGTCTAATAGTGTTCCCTTCTTTCATACCACTATGTCGGTTCGTAATTCGTTTTAGAAGTCGGATTGTCTGATTTACCGCGTGTTCCAACCTGCGAACAGTTTCGCCATTGTGGCCATTGGCTGCAATATACAAGCCTAACACGCGTATAACGTCTACTTTGGGAATGACGTGGCCTTCCGAGGTCGTTAGCTGTATCGCTTCCTCTGCGTGATTTGCGCTTTGTTCGCTGTATTTGGGCTTTCGACCTCTGCGCGTAGGTCTGTAAACCAGTAGCTCCGATTTCTCAGCCGAGCAGGTGAGGCCCGTGTCCTCTAGGAATCTTTGAACCGTATCGATGGCTCGCTGTAGCGTCTGTTCTATTTGGCCGTCACATCCCCGAGTTACCCACAAACAGAGCGAGAAAAATAAAATACTATGCGACAATCATTTAGCCACATAGGTTCCGTAGCAACCAAAAGAGGGAATGTTTATATACCCTTATATCTTGAAATCCACTTCATTATACTGTGCGCTTTTGAATATTGATCTTTTTTTCGCGTCACGTGCTCTGTCGCTTCGTTCGCACGTTTTATTGCAGTGTGTCTTCGGTGGCACATGCTTATGAAGCAGGAGGTTCTATAGCTGCATCCTAACTCTATCTCTAAAAATAATTATGAATGAGCAAACCATGAAATGTTGGTGAAAAAAAAAGCCAAGATAAGGTAAGAGCGCGTAGAAAACCCGAAGCAGCTATTAGGATGAAAAATTACCCTAGAGGCGGTTCTCAGTGGACTTAACATATGTTTCCAAGAACCAACAAAGACGGCGGCAGAATTAATGACTGGCAAAGAAGGCCGCTGTGGAATGAAGTTCTTAAATATAAATATGTATATACAAACAAAACGAAAGACGCATCCGCTTTCAAGCTAAGAAAAAAAAAGATTGCTTTAGGTACAAATGAAGCCGCGTGTACAAGGCTTAATGATTCGAAGAAAATTGTTTCGGGCGACGTATCATTTTTTTTGCCTTAATTTTAGAAACAAATATTTTTAGTGAACGTGGAGGACAGACTGACACTTGCCAAGAGGCAAGTATGCTCGAGTACGGCTTTTAGTTTTGCCCTTAGTGCGAGAACATTAAACTGCTCCGCAAAACACTTCACTTTCCTTCCGCGCTCTTACATGCTAAACACCGTTCCTGAACACATTTTTTCGACTGCGAATAGAACTTATGAGATAGGATTCATTGATATATGACTGTGTGTTAGCGATGTTATCTTTGCATCTCCTCTTTATGAGGAAATGTTTGTGTAACGTGCGTTTATTTTATAGCAATTCTGTGAAACATTTAGTCACGACGTGTTCTAACACACCGAAATTCATGCAGGGGATATGAATCAGTCAAGGTGAGAAAACGTGTCGTTTAATAATGATATTACGGAGTTTAAATTTCAAACGATGTACACCGAGTTATGTCGAGGGCCACAGTGTGGAGTTCTGAATGTGACTAGATTATGTGTGATTACTTGCGTGACTACTTATTGCGATAAACATGCGCTATCGCGTTTGTATTTCACGAACTGCGAGAACCCCTCCCGAGATAGCGCCAGACTCCTTTACGTATACCTAGTCGTTGAAGGGCCGTAAACAGGCTCCGAAACGCGCGAAAAAAGCTCGAGCATTTTTTTTGCACGTGACCAACCTTTTTTCACGTGCGGTGACGTCAACTCGGCGATCTGCGACGTTGACTTTATTACTGTTTGTTGAGACCGGTTTAAGACCAATAGACGAGCTGCGTGCTTTGTCACGTCACCGATTGCCGAGTTGACGTCAGAAGGTTGGTCACGCGCAGAAAAAAAAAAAACGCGCGAGCTTTTCTTGCGCGTTTTCGAGCCTGTTGACTGGCCCTTTAAACACATGCTATTGCCTTCTATAGTAGGACGTGAGTGTATTAGCCCTCCATCAGTTCAAGAATAACTAGTAAAATCTTCCGAGTTATTTATACATCAAGATTAGCTAAAACCAATAACTTTCGGGTGGCTACGACTACTGCAGCTTGCCACTTTTTGTACTTCAGATTTGCATCAGTGCATTAAATTACTCGTAAATATTATTCTTGCAAATTTGTTAAGTGAAAGTGCCCCGCTGCGGTGGTCTAGTGGCTAAGGTACTCGGCTGCTGACCCGCAGGGCGCGGGTTCGAATCCCGGCTGCGGCGGCTGCATTTCCGATGGAGGCGGAAATGTTGTAGGCCCGTGTGCTCAGATTTGGGTGCACGTTAAAGAACCCCAGGTGGTCTAAATTTCCGGAGCCCTCCACTACGGCGTCTCTCATAATAATATAGTGGTTTTGGGACGTTAAACCCCACATATCAATCAATTGTTAAGTGAAAGAAAAAAAACAGATCCACGTGCCTTTAATATCGACGTCACGTGATGCTGTTGGCAGGACGATAGCTACAAAGCACTACCAGCATGAACTGTGGCAGGCTGAAATGTATCATTAGCACGTGATGCTAGTTATGTGCACACACATTGTGAATACGGGTGCATCTGTGACGTCAATGTGTCGATTGGTGATGAAAACGCATCCAATGGACTGTTGCCAATTTCTTACCTTGGGCCAAATCACCATAATATGGCAGCACCATCAGCGGAAATATAGATGTTCCTATAATAATATTGTATCAGACGGCCATGCGCTTGCTTCTCACTACAACGAAAAGAACTTCCTGTGCTTGGAATTGCAGTGAAAGTAGCTTTTATGCTTTACAAACAGTCGCGTCCTATATACTTGCTTCACAATGCAACATAAAATATTGCAGTTATAATGCGTGGTCCAAGCACTTATCTTCAGTGGGTGTCAGAACATGTGATTTTAATAATGTAATTGTGGTTTAAAGACGGTCACACACTATTAAAGGCACATGCGATTCTACTCATATTCCCTTAAGGCCGAGAAGTAGGTGCATAACAAGTTCGCAAAGGTTTCTCGTTGTAAGTGTTTAAAGCATGTACTACAAGCAGGATGTTGCTATCACGTTCAACTCCTAAAGGTGTAGCACTGGGGTCCCGTACTTTGTATTATATGCGGTCGTTAGGTCAACGCATGCCGATGCCAGCTTTCAGCCTTTAAGGGGCGAACCTCCTTGGGCCGACCTAGTACACCCCACCAAACATAAACCGAAACTGAACACCGGTACAACAAAAACTGAAAGCATAATTATAAACAACCAACCTTGCGTGTAAACAACTACATAACAGCACTATATAGGGCCACCCACACCGTCGATCTTTCCGTCCGTCCATCCGTCCGCCCAGCCATCCGTCCGCCCAACCATTCGTGCGTCCTACCACCTATGAAACCGCGCATACGTTGATTCGTCCGTCTGTGAATACGTCCACCTGTGTGTCGGTCCGCGCTTCCACCTGTCTGCCCATTCTTTACACTAGTCGGTGACTTCAACTTAGACATTACGGATCTTAGGACCTATAGCTTCGCCCACTTGTCGTCATACTTCGGAGAGATGCACTGAATTTTCTTAACACTCTCGAATTAAAATTACCAATGTCCGTTCGCGTCGTCTTTTGGTTGATTTAAACTCGTAATCAGTTTACATGCATTGCACTTGACTACAGTTCATCTTAACCCGACGTGAGGGCTTCTTCGTAGGATTACTTATGTAAAGTTTATAAATTTGGATAGCCGTCCTTTCCTACCCAATTGACACTTCAAAAAGATTGCGGTCTATTTGAAAATCAACTATTTGCGAGTCATGGCATGGCTCTAGAGTAGAATACTTGGCTCTGCCCTTTCTGGTAGCCGGACGTGGTGACCATCTGCCGGCTCCGAAACTTTAAGCTCTTTCACTCATTCGTGTCTGAAGCGACCGCCCCTTTAGCAGCACACCGCTCCATTTTCGCGCGTTTTCTTCTTTTTTTTCACTATCTGAGAACATTTTTCAATCACTGCCACCTGACTTGAAGCGAAGAGAGGACTTCACTCTTCTGCTTTATAGTATTTCGATTTTCAGACGGCGATCATCAACAGCGACATGCACCCCCACCATGAGACGACATCGCCACTAACCACCTTAAAGCTAACACGCCAAGGATGACACGGCGCCTTTGAAAAAGATAGGTACTCCTATCGAAACGTCGGCCAGCCAGTCTGAGGCACTTACACTGTTCATCTTATGATTATCCAACTAAATAGATAGATAGATAGATAGATAGATAGATAGATAGATAGATAGATAGATAGATAGATAGATAGATAGATAGATAGATAGATAGATAGATAGATAGATAGATAGATGCGCTCAAAGTCGCCGAAGTTTTTTAACAAATGCTTCGCTTTCAAAATTATCGCACGCACCCACAGAAAGCTGGCAACATGCATAATAAAAGCCGCAAGAGTGAAGCAACAAATGCAAGGAAGGAAGGACAAGAACAACAAGAAAGAAGGCAAGGAAGTTAACTAGTCACATCCTCGGTTTGCTACCTTGCAGCAAAGAATGTGATAGCGGCAAAGGAAAAAACCTAAAAAGTAAGGTTGACTGCTACCACTTTTACCATCTCTTGTTGCGCAACTCAAAAGCGCTGGCGTAAGGAAACCCAGATGACGCAACTAGTGAAACGATCTTCGCGCTTGGTATCGCTTCTCCACGAAACTGAGCGTGGAAAACACGCCACGCGTACAATTATGAGTCGCCTTTCGATAACTATCGAGGTAGTGCACAAGTGACAATGTCCGACCATTTAAAGTACGCCGTACTTTCCACAGCTAAAAAGCCCCCTTGCCCCGCCTCTTTGTGGAAGCATTTCACGCGATGTTATTAGTGTTGGGGGTGGGAAAAAAGGTTCAATAAGTTCCAAGACAGACTGTAGGTGAGCTGGCATGCGGTGAAAGACAGCAAGTGCGTTTCCTATTCCCTCGAGTCATGAACGTCGTTTCTACTTCGTATTCTTTCAATCGCACATTGAACATACTGAGCGTGTGGTGACGTCATCACTCTTCGCCTTTACACTCAGCATCACGGCTGCGCCAACAGGGTTGGTGAAAATAGGCCTGAACTGTAAATGTTACACCTCAATATATATTGGTGGCAATAATACCTGGAATGCAGTTACATTTCTTTTATGAATACATGACTTTTGTATGCAAATGTAATTATCTGCAAGCAAGATATCTACAGTGATTGGTGGTTAGTAGAGATTTGAGAAAAGTTTTTCGCCTGCTTCAGTACGTGAAGCGATGTTTATATGGAGATGTTAGTCATGAGCCAGCTTCATTCACCAGTGTCCCCTTACGAAACGCTGTGGCAGAGGTTCCCTGAAATAAACTACAAAACAAGCATCTACCATTTCTCTGTGACCTCCCAGGCTGACATGTCATTAGCCACCATGTTATCTGAAAACGTTAGCGCAGACTTGCGGGTCATAATGAACCTCACCATTACAGAAATTGCTTGATTATCGCTTTGTTGATAAAACAGCGCAATATGCTTTCCCCATTACGGCTTCCAGCGTTACTACGTGTTTTAGGCGCTTAGTAGCGAAATTGATAAGAAGTGTGCGTTTATTACAATATTGGTAACACGAATATGTCTACTTATTACTGTTCCTAACAAGCAGATAATATATTTTTATATACAGGACATGATCAACCCGTAACCTCAGGTTTTTATAAAACTGAAGTAATGAAAATGAACAAAAGTGACTGCCTGTCCTTGAAGTCAGCGTTGTATAAGAAACTTTGACAAAATTCACGAAACGTTTGGCTCGTGACTTCCGCTGCCAGCTGGTGTAATTCAATTTCATATGTCCAATATTTGTACTGACCCAACGTTTTATTCATAAATAAACAGCGTAAGAGGCTTCCCTGATTGAGGTTTCGGGCTATGCTGAAATTGATCGAGCGTTATAGTTGTTTCTCTTTGATGAACAAAGGTTATACGCACATTTGAAAACAGATAAATTTAAGTTCTCATTTCTTCTGGAGTCATTTTCCTAGGCGCAATACTACAAAAACGATAACAAAGATGAACCGTAGGAACACGAGAAACAACAAAGTGAAAGATGTGCACCACTTTAGAGAACTGATAACCTAGAACCAATAACAGAGAACGTCTGTTAGAAATGTGCAGTTTTAAACGAAAAGAATTTGCATGATTTTGCGCCGATGTTTAAGTATAAACACGAATGGCGAACATTGACCTAGGGCTGCTCTTATAATGACCATCAGGATACCAGCCATGAAGTATAAGTTGCCGATCGGATAGCCTTTCTGAAATAAAGAGAACGCCAAATGGTTGTGATTACGAAATAAATAGGATACTAACAACTCTTTTATATCATAAAGGTCAAGACGAAACGATTCATGACATCGCTTTTTAGATTAAATACATGACATAGAATACGTTAATTAAGCAGCACAGACTGACTCAATAGAAACTAACATGACCAATAAGTACCTGTAAAGAGGTCTTTAGTTAGGGGGAGGCAGGACTGTTCGCGGAATTTCATTCCATAACGTTTCGGCACCAATGAACAACACACACACACACACACACACACACACACACACACACACACACACACACACACACACACACACACACACACACACACACACACACACACACACACACACACACACACACACGCGCGCGCGCGCGCGCGCGCGCGCACGCGTGTGTGTGTGTGTGTGGAACAATCTGCCAGAGTGATCGAACACACATACACACACGTGTGTGTGTGTGTGTGTGTTCGATCACTCTGGCAGATTATTCCAAATACATTGTTTTAAGAAAAAAAATAAAAATGCAACCAACCACTTGCCAAACGATGAAAAATTGTCGCATTCTCGTGAAAAGCGTGAGGATTTTCTTTTGTCCAGTTTCTGCTTTTTTTTTATTACCTGAAATCGCGCGACTACCCTCGCAATCGCGGCAAAATGCGCACACCATTCATCGTTCTCAATGCCCGATTCGCCCCTCGGCGTGTCACATGGATCATTCAGTGCCGTCTCGTTCCACTCTGGGAACCATAAATCACGCACCGCCCGTCTTCCCTCGAGTGTGACGTGACTTCGGCAGCCAAAATTTACGAGAATTCTGGTGATTTGTTTTTTTTTCACGGGCATCGTCGAATTCGTGTTCCATTCGTTGTACCACATATAGCCGTATATATTTAGCTTCGGAGGCTTGGATCGGGGATCCGGCCCGCTCACTTTGTCATGCAAGCGCACTTTTGTTTGAAGCCAAATTCATTCATTTTTGATGATTGCTGTGAATGTTGCGAAGCAACGCATGTATTTTTGGCCATTCGCATTAGGAAGTTAGCAATAGGATGTTGAACATTATATATTTGGTTTCCAAGAACATACATAATATTAAGAGTATCATTATTATTACTATTGCTAATGCGTTCTGGAAATCGCGAATGAAATAGTAAATAAAAACACTTATACATCACAGTTTGAGGTTTACGTGTAAATGAGCAAAGCAAACAAAAAAAAAAACAAAATAAAGCTATAAAACTGCACAAAACGGTTAAAATACACTACAAGGTATAAAAAGTGTAGGACACTGAGTATACGAAAAGCACAAGCCTGCTAAACGTGAAAAGAAGCCGTGTGACGAACCGCGAGCGCACTCCTATAGTGCTGCAATAGGATTTCTCTACAACACAGAAAAAACACAACAGCGCGAGATGTATTGTACAGAAAACAATTTAGTCGGTGGTTTCTGAAGGTGCTTTACCTCTCAGTCTTCATATTTTGTGTTTACAACCCATAACGAAAAAAAATAGGTAGTGAACAATTCTTTATTAATTAGTATAGAGTGAAATAAAAATAGCCGGGGTATCTACAGGCTAGTGCGAAAAGTACGCGTTTGGTTCGATTCACCACGGAAGTCTTTCATTTTCAAATTCTTGGCTCAAGTTATGTGGCACACCCTGTATGTAGCCAAAGCCGAAGAGTAAGGCGCCTCGCCGGAGACAGCTGAAATTTATGACTTTCGACAACATCGGCGAATCTGACTTTTTGGCCAGTTTAGAGTGATTTGTTACTCGCTCTATGTTCTTCTGACAGCTACTGGATCAAAATACCAACCATCTGTCGCACAAAAAGATGTTCCCACGTAAAAGTTAAGCTAACCGAGGATGTCAGTGTATGATTCACTACTCATTGAAAGAAGAAGGTGCCTCTGGTTTTGTGTGGTAGATGAGAGTTGGCACTCCGAATAAGAACGCCATCAACATCTTTTCGCTCCATAAAGTATAGTTAATGAGAATATATGGTGAACCCTACTTAGTTTTTTCTTTCGAAGCGTGCTAAATCACTGCCTTAAACGAAGTCACTGTTTAAAGGTTTTCTTCTTTATCTTTTTCGAATAGGCAGAGGCAGGCAAACATTATACGGAAATAATGAAAACAATGAAAGGATACTTCTTTGTTCTAACTACTGAAATAAAATATGCGTCAAACATATCAGGCAAGAATCCCACTTTACTGCGAAAATTAGGTGCGTTCAACTCCATCGTGTACACCCTGAAAAAGAAGCAATTAATGGCGTTTTCACAATAGAATACAAACCATTTTCACCCGATCGGCATGTACAAGAAATTTTCTGACAGTATGCCCCTGAAACCATAATAATGAAACATAAGCAATGTGAGGCATGCAGGTATATTTAAAACAGCAGTGGTATTTATAATAGCTACTATTAAGGAATCAGGAACATGACACATGACACATGCATGACCCTGAATGGGAGTTTGCACGCTTACATGTGACGCGATGTGATGGTCCTCAATGAAAAAAAATATTTACAGCATATGCACGGAGTGAATGATAATCAGTGGGGCTAAGCGCTCGTCCACCCTTGCCACCGGACGGACGCACGGATGCATAGGTGGGTGCGCAAACGGACGCGTGGACGGACGCATAGATGGACGAACAGAAGCTTTCTTTCTTTCTTTCTTTCTTTCTTTCTTTCTTTCTTTCTTTCTTTCTTTCTTTCTTTCTTTCTTTCTTTCTTTCTTTCTTTCTTTCTTTTTTTTCTTTCTTTCTATCTATATTTCTTTCTTTCTTTCTTTTGTCGTCTGTTTCTCTATTTTTTTTTGCTTCATAAAAAGAATATTGAAAGTGTTGGAAACCCATACCGAATTTACTTTAGTACAAATGACTTTGTACAATTGACTTCCTGATTCACTCGCTACAGTTGCTGGGTAGCGATTGCCACACGACGCAGGAAGTGAATGCACTATTTGTTTATGTGAAAGAATAATTTGCCTGGTTAGTGATGTCATTTGTGAGATCACTGGATCGCATTTGTTAGATCAAACTGGTAAAGCTGACTCAGGCTCACTCAAGAACTATATATTTGCGCTGTGTACTCACTCGGACCCAGACTCACCAAATTTCCTTCAACCAGACTGATTCAGACTCAGGAACACCAAAATATTACTCACCCTGACTCACTCAGACCCAGAATCAGTGCTTGATCTGAGCCTGAGCTAGTCTGAATGAGCCGATTCCTGAGACCAGTAGCCTAGAATCGGCTCCTTCTACAATTGCGTCAATGCTCTTTAACACTAATATCTCACTTAATCGGTGCTTGGCTTAGCGCCGTTAGACATGTATATTTGAATACGAGTTCTGAGTGCTGTTAAACTAGTAGGAACACTTTTTTTTTCATCGAAGAGATGACAGCACAAGATATATTTATCAAGAACGTTCTCTGGAAGAGTTTGTGAGTGGAGATTGATTGATTGATTGATTCGTGGAGTTTAACGTCCCAAAACTGTGCGTGGAGAGGAGAGGTCAAGGTACCACATAGTATTCACACCTCTTATCAATAAATATAGAAATTTGGCATATGAACACTACTTTAAAATACCTTTTAGTAAACGTGAGTGTAAACGTGAAGCCAGGTAAGGATAATAGCAATGCTGAATATGATTTGACGGCACCTTAGACCAGCAAAAGGAATCGTAACTCACTCAAGACTCAATTAGGTAATATATATTGCGTTTTGACTGACTCGGACTCCGACTCACCCAAATTTTCCTGAGTCGAACAAAAGTTTTCGTCAACCGGACTCACTCGAACTCAGGCACACCAAAATATTACTCCCCCATACTCACTTGAACCCAGACTTACGGTGTGATATTTGAGTGAGTTCGAGTGAATCGGCTCATGAGTGAGTTCACCGACCTATGTTTAGGTCTCCCAATGAGTGATGTGAACTTGATTATTTCGTGATCCTGCTGTCAATCATTTTCTCGACATTTTATTGACATGAATCATTGAAGGCTATGCCGAATGGTAGAATCAGATAAGGTGACACCAAAAGTTGGCTGGCTGACCAGCAATAGAGCATAGACTTAGGCTCCCTTGCTGTATTCGATGTGATAGCGTTAAAACACTCGTTTCGCAGAATTTCCGGTCTCGGCTTCAGCATCGGTGTCCCCGTCGGTGACGGCGTTGTTGCTTGTGAACGGTAAGTCGTTATCTTGTCCAAGGTCAACAAATCGAGAAATTTCAAAATAAAATATATCATAGCAGTATTCGTTTCAAGCGCGAAAAAGAGTCCAGGCTCTGTGCGTGGCAGGCAGGTGAATAATTATGGGAAGAATTATGGTGTAGTTGCTCTCAACAACTGTACGTTCAGTATAGGAGGTCCAGGATAGCTTGAAACGGGTACTGTTAAACGTGCAGTCGTTCGTTTTCTTACGGCATGGTTGACGCATGCAGCGAGAACCGAAGCCATGCTAGACAAGTCGATGAAAAAGGAGCCTACTTATGCCATCGTGTTCTGTTCTAGATTACTAAGCTCAAGGGTCCTCTAAGTTTTTTTTTTTTAACAACGCTAGTGGTGTGTGGTGATTAAGCTAGAGAGGTAAACGGCAGCAGGATATTGCCATAATCCGACTTGACTGTGCGAGCGATTTGCCAGCTTGCATAGCTAACCACTCGGTGCATACATCGTTCCCGGGAGCAAGTGCGATCATCTTTGACTACCACGTGATGACGGCAATGCGAGTACCAAGCCACGCAGTGACATGAGGACACAAACGAGCTCCTGTCGGAGGCGTGTGCACATCACACCCGCACTTATTTGGCACAGTGGTGGGCAAGACAGTGATAGATGGGGCGATGTCGTGATGGACGCGATGAAATGCTGCCCACAGCTTCCCCTTATTTAGGCGCCGCTGAAACACTAAAAATAAATAGAAAAAAACAGGACATCATAGCCCTCAGATCATTTCCGTATGATTTGCGCGGGGGCCAAGTAGACGCCGTGAACCGTGACCCCACCGCTGTGTTCCGTAAGGTCTAGTGATTAATGGAAGAGCTAGTGGGCCCTGTAATCTAGACGCTGGTCACGTGAACGTCCATCTAGAGCACTGCTCGATTCCTTCACCCAAAGAGGCGCACGCGTCTTAAGTTATAACGAGAAAGACGTGATCCAGCCCACATACGGCAGAGATGATTGTTGGTTTGTAGAGAGAATAATGACCCACTTTAGCCAACTTGGCGCTATACTGTACGGAAGGCTTCGTGGTGTTGTCGTACGAGTTACTCTCGGCCAAGTCTGTTGAAGCATCGCGCAGCTTCAAGCAACAGAGTGTATATAGTGTCTGATGCAGAGATGGGAGCAGACAGATGTCAGCACAATGCGCTATAAAGTGTGTTACACGGTGACAGGTTTTCTATTTATTTATAGTAAGAATTGTTTCAAACAGTGCAGGTAGTGTAATGAAAAAATTAAGTGTGCACTTAAGGGCTCGTTTTCTCTGTTAGACACATATAATTATGAGATCTGACAGGCAATCATGTCAAGAAAAATATATGGGATGTCATCAGAAGTAATTCAATGTAAATGTGAAGAAAGTGAACTAAACGAATAGATAACATGTCGTGGGCAGGGACCAGGCCTGCGACCTTCGAATAACGCGTTCTATGCTCTACCAACTGAGCTACCACGGCGGCTATTGCCCCGCCGACTTTATAGGGTGTATATGTGCATTGCGCATGAGAACGTCAGTCAGTAGTAGCCAACATGGCGAGTATTTAACACTCTTGTATCTCTCCGTTTGGCGTCACGTAATATTTAAACGAGATGGCAGCTGACCAATTGTCCCTCGTATACTACCTGAGAGCCTAGTGTGTGCCAGGACGAGACCCACGCTACGAATGAAAGAAAAAAAGTACAGACTTAAGGGATCGTTTTTTTTTTCTTTTCTTAGACACAATAATATCGAGATCACACAGACAATCATGCCGAGGAACGTATGGCAAGAAATGTTGTTAGAAGGAGGTAAACTAAAACACATCGGCTTCAGTAGGGGTACGTTCTAGATTACAAATTGAATATTGTCTTCCAAACCAGAATTTCGCATTTTATATCTAAACAAATTTATCATACCGCTTCTGCTCGGAAATATCGATCTTCGATGTGATATCCGGATGAATTGTGACGGCTGATTCGAAGGAGTCGAAATATTCAACGGGCACGCACGCACGCTCTCTGAAGAAGTGCGACACCTATGAACTTGCAATCGAAAACAAACCACGCCACTAGAATTTAGGATGAGTGCAGCATGGCTCTCTGCCTGATGTGTAGTTTCTTAATGTAGTCGGTGCGTGGTTTTCTGCTTCCGCTAGTCACCACCAGCCCAAGTAAGCCATGCTTTTATCTGCACGCTATAGTGAGCCATGATTTCAGCGTCACCATATATTTGCCGTTTCGCAATTTAAAAAAGAAACTTGTATCCCGCCGTTAAAAGAGTGAAAGCAGCAGTTTGATTTTGAGGACGCCATCGGCATGGGAATACGCCAAACTAGTTCTGATCACCAGTGCACATATATTATGCTCGTAAATCTCTGTCCTTTCGTCTGTGGTTCATTCGTCCATCCATCCATGATTCATCCGTCCGTCCTACCACCAGTTGTTTTTCCGTTCATTCATCCGTGGTTAATTTGTCCGTCTGCCCATCCATCCGTCCATAGATCACTCTACATGTATTCTGGCATAGTAGAGCTAAGCGACTGGTAATGCTTTATTTTTAAGTTACTATCTCTGAAAAATGTGCGATTATACATTGAACGCTATGACACTACCCTGCATGCTATTGGGAACTAGACAAGAGTGGTGCTTCATGTTGCCCTTTATATCATACCAAGCAATAGGGCCTCTATATGCGCTGACAAAACCTATCGAGAAGCTTGTAAAAGTGTGGATATTCTTCAAAGAAGCATATGCTATTGTACGGAGCACAAAGAACACAGCAAGTAACCGCTACAAAAAGACAGTAAGGACTTTCGACCTAATGTAATGATTGCTTGAATTTGGACACCGAATGCTTGATACGATCACGAGCCGCGTGACTGTGAGGTGCTCAGGAAATTTCGAGCACTTGGGGTTCTAACAGCACAGCAGGTTTCTAGCATTCTCGCCTCCATTTAAAATGCTACTGCCGTGGCTGAGGTTCAGCCCACGCTTTCGGGTCGGAGGTGACCGAATACTTTGACAAAAAAAATACAAAAAGGCACATAACTTTCATAAAGAAATTCGGTGTATGATTTTAAAGACCTTCCTCCTTGGGGACCTTCGACGCAAAAACTTTTGCCTGTCTGTCAGTCAATCTGTCTATCTGTCTGTACAATTGTCTGTTTGTCCATTCTTAACAGCATCAGGTACTTGAAACGGCCTACCCCATACACAGCGTCCACAATGTTGCTCAAGATTCAGCATTCATACTTGTGCAATTGTCAATTAAAAAGCAATAATTATGTATATCTGGGGCACCACAACAAGTATATATTCTGCATGTGCGTCTTTTACTAGAAAAGGCATACATAATTATATTTAAGAACCGCAGCGCTTATCATGGTGCGCGGACCATGCAACTCTTGCACGAAAAGGCGAGTGTTTCCAACGCTTTGCTAAGACCAGATGGTGGTGGTACGTACCCTTCGCCTTGCGTTCTACACATTATCACCTCTGAGACGGGCGCGCACACCCGTTTCAGAGCCACGCGGTTTGTTTCCCAAGAAAACTGCCAGATGGCGTCATGTCTCACGTGTGACGTGAGTTGATGCGCTCGTTCGCCTCTGCTGCACGCTCGAGGCATTGTAACGTAGCGCCCCCAGAATACCATTCACCGATTTCTTGCGCCGAACATCAAATAAATGTTTTGTTCACTCTCTCCACCGGCAAGACGACCGTCTTTCGACGGCATTTGCAGATTAACATGCATATACGGGGCCAATTTTTTTCAAGACCTAAATAATGCTTCTTTTCGCTTCGACATGCGTCTTCTTGTCGGACGCGTGCACTCGGCCTGTCATGCTTGTTCTTGATGAGCCATTGGAGCAGCGTACGAACTTTCGGCTTAAACTGTGACATCTGATTGGCTCAGAGGGCTGCTACAGCATCTATGATTATTTTAAAATGCCGCCATTACAAAGTTTGACAAGATGGCGCCAATTTACAGGGTTCCGAATAACAGGCAGCATTACTTTTTGTGAGATTACCGTCCATCATGTTACGACTGATGCGGTTGCATACAATTTTTCTGTAAAGATATGCAATTACCCACGACCTGCCTTTTACTTACGGTAAACGGTGAAAATTGTTATAAAGAAGATAATCTTTCAAAATTCGAGAAACAAGACACATGCATTTGCAAAGTATGCGAAGAAGCCGCCGATATTTCTTTTAGCCTTTGCATAGCAACTCACAGGCCGGCTGACATGATCAAATGGGCACACTTGAAAGAAAGATGGTGGCTCCACTTTTCCACGAAGCACTTCATTCTTTTGAGAGGAAACAAAAGACGAAATCCGTCACTGTCAGTCGCAGCTCTCGCGTCTTACTTTTCGGTGGCGTTCCGCTGCGTATATCCAAAAGGACCTCCTTCCATCCATGACAATCCGACCCTCGCATTCATAATAGGAGTGCCAGCACAAAAAGACATGAATTGCGCTCTGATAGGTCGCCGACAGAGTAAAATAAGGCCATGAAAATGCCATCAAAATGTATTTGAAAAAAAGGCCATTACATATATGCGGAATAATTCTAACAATAGATGTATGCTACGAAAGAAATGCACTGTTGCAGAATCTAGGAGAATTCTTCGGCGCCAGACATTTATTTATATGCGATGAATCTTAGTAAAGAAAAGGGGTGCGTCACCCTTTTAACTTCGTTTTACTTTAATAAGGAAACCAAAAAACAGTAATGTGATAACAGATCTGCCAAAGCGCCTTTAAGAGACAACTTTTCTCGCAACTTGTGGGATTAGAATTACAGCTTACGAACGAAATGTGCGGTATATTGTGTTTCGATGAAAAACTCTTTCGAGAAAAATTTAAGTATTTATTTCTCTCTCGCTTAAGTGTAGACTAATTAGGACACGTGCTCGTCTGAATTTTTTATAGGGCTCCTGCTTTGAAGGCGTTGGCCTAAGGGTGACTCCCTTATTCATTTAAAATATATTTAAAAACGCGCAATACACATGCTGAAGTTAATTAGGACGTCGGACATACATTATTCGTGAATCCGGCCGTACAAAAAGAAAAAAAAACCAATGTATTGTCACCTCCAAAGTCACACCTTTCTTATGCTGTGAAAGGATACTCATCCGAATGCAGTGTTGTTCATATTGTTACAAAAACTTTCCACGCAGTCATTTGGCCGGTTGACCACTATAAATAGTTTTTTCAGTTGTTTATATTCATCGCAACGAACGTTACCAAGATTTTCTTTTAGTGTTTCCACTCATTGCGCTAATGTTACTGCTTCAATAGCCCAACCTTTTTGAACTTTTTAGTATCGACATTCGTAAGATTCAGCTTTTAGGTTGCCTCTGTTCTATAGACTGCTTTGTTAATTTTAGTGTGCTGTGTCAGCTGATCAGGTTGAGCGCTTGATTACAACTTGTTTAACGCGCAATTACCAATTACCACTTCCTTAAGTGCTATGAACTAATCCAAAATAGCCCTTTATACTGGTCAGCATCATTAAAATTGCGCAGGACAGTCAGAAGAACACTTTTCAGGGAGAACCGATGGCAACCGTAATCTCAATCAAAGCGAAAGCTTGAATATCTTCATAGTTCAAGTCATCCATCTGTTGGCAACGCGATGGCAAAAAAAAATTGCCAGATCCCACGTACAGAGGGAATCGATGATATGCGAAGTACGAATGAGAAATGTTGATATATCGCTTTAATATCAGCACAACGTTACGAGGTAAAGGTAAATGATGCCATGCATGACTTCCGTATCATGACCATCGTGTTTGGATGTGTCGTTTACATTCGTATTCTATTCACATCACGTGATAGCAAATTTAGCATATGTGAGCTAGCGAAACAGCAACGAGCATGCTATGAGCGTGGTGTGTTGTGATGTTCTTACATGGCACGCGTGCCAGGATTATCAAGTTTAACCAGTCATATATTTTGTCACCCATTTACGTCGCGTAACACTAAATTTGGTATATGTGGAGCTAGCGAAACGATCGTGAGCGCATCATGAAGGATTCAATATACTCTAAAGTAGCGTTGACGCGCGCACGCTGGGCACAGCGATGCTACGTTAGCAAAACGCGAGCACTCTATAGTCTGACGCCAGGCGAGACCAGAGTCCGCCGACGCGGCCCAACGGCAACTGGTGTGAAATGCGACATGCTACGTTTCGCGTCGATGTGTTACCCAGACAACACTGCGTATCTCTTTTTTCGTGACGGAGGGACGCCGGAAGCGCTGAAACGCTCATGCGTCAAAGCAACGCATCGTGGCGCGCGCCTGCGAGTATATGGCATGACCGACACCTGGCGTGGTAACGCTGGCGTGACGCGACGAAATGAACGCCAGCGAGCCGCACCGCGTCACGTCGAAATGTATTGGCACCTTGACTGTGGCATCTGGTCATGTTCTCACATTACACGCATCTCATGATTATTATGTTTGTACCAGTCACATACCTTCGTATTTCATTGGCATCACGTAGAACCAAATTTGGGATATGTGAAGCTAGCGAAATGGACGTGAGCACATCATCAGTGTGGAAAGTAGTCTTGTTGTTTCATGACACGCATTCCGTGATTATCATGTTTGGATGTGTCATTTACCTGTATCGTCCGTTCCCGTCGCATAATACCGAGTTTGGTACATGTGAAACTAGCGAAACGGCCGCGAGCGCATCACGAGCGCAGCACATAGTCACGTTGTTACATGACACGCATATCATGTTTATCATGTTCACACCACTATCATACCTTCGTCATCCATTCACGTCGCATAATACCAAACTTGGTATAAGTGAAGCTAGCGAAACGGCCACCAGCGCTTCATGAGCATGGCATGCAGTCATGTTGTTATATGACACGCATCCTATGATTATCATGTTTGCACCAGTCACATATTTTATCATCCATTCACGTATTGTAATACCAAACCTGGTATATGTGACGCAAGTGAAACGGCCGCGAGCGCATCATGAGCGTTGCATGTACTCAAGTTGTTACATGACACGCATGTCATGATTTTCATGTAAGGGTCTGTCGCTTGTGTTCGCCATGCAATCATGCCATACCATACCAGTTTTACCACATGCCATGTAAACGAAATCACCGCAAGAGCTGCAGGACCATGAAATTTAAATCATGACATTCATGACATACATGTCAAGATTTTCATGTTATGACTAGTCAGAAGTGTTCTTCATACAGTCATGTTATGGCATACCAAGTTTGGTATCGATACCATTATAGAAACGGCCAGGAGAGCTAAAAGTCATAGGCGGTTAGCTGGTTAGATAGATAGATAGATAGATAGATAGATAGATAGATAGATAGATAGATAGATAGATAGATAGATAGATAGATAGATAGATAGATAGATAGATAGATAGATAGATAGATAGATAGATAGATAGATAGATAGATAGATAGATAGATACGCTCAAATTCGCTGAAGTTCGCTAAGAAACGGTTCGCATTTAAAAGAGCGCAGGTATTGTTGTTCTTACAGTCAATGTCAATAAGGGGTACGAGATAGCCATAATAAGTGTAGCTTTCCAAGATGACTAGCACTTAGAGGTTTGAGTGGCAATTAGGGTTTTAATATGATCACATAGGTAATCACACATGAAGGCTGCGTCATTGCTAAAAAAAATAGTGTCTTTTTTTCCTCGCTGTGACATTAGATTGCCTTTGCCTCTATCCAGTGTCGTCCTCTGCAGCTCGCACACTTCGTAACAGAGTCATATAGAGAGATTTATGCTCCCAAGACCAAATTTTTCACGCATCATACATCATGAGGCCGAAAGCCATCACGGAACGTGGAGTGCTTCCACGTGGCGCTGGTATTGTCGCTTTTGTTTTTCGAGAGTACCTAAATTACCAGAGCATTGTGCAGTGTAAAAGACACACACACACAAAAACGAAAAAAAAAAGCGACAGATCTGTGACAGTGACATCAGTCGAAGTGGTAGACAAGTGAGCAGCACCACCCTCTGTACTCTACCGTATTTTGTTGTGCTCCATTAGCTCATCCAAGCAAGGGGCCGATACCTTTTCATATAATGGCGAAATATGCGCTTCCATTATACACCGTACGCGTCGTTTCCTTGCGTTGTACGTTATGTGTTTTTGTTTATTACGTCGTAGGTCATTGATAGTCTGGCTCCATTCAAAGCTCATCAGTGAGGCTGGTGAGACATACAAAACGAAAAAACCAAAGTGAACGGCTCTCGTGACATCAGCAAAACAAAAGACACGATGTCGCTGGTCATTAGAGGCCTTCACGTCTCGCAGGTAGCCGGTGTCGAGCGCTCAAGTGAGGTGTGAGGAAAATGACAGTTATTAATGGCGCTGTAATGTAACTGACGCGCAGCAAATGATCTGGAGCGTAAGGCGCAAATATAGAGTTGTCTACATACGTCGCTTTATATACACGTCTGTTATGTTCTAGAAAGTTTCAGTGGAGGTTTGATTGCGATTCCCCGCCAGTGCAGTCATTTATTACCAGGATAAAATGACAAAATTATAGTGGGTAACTTATTAACCACTTTAACAGAGGAACATTTGTCCCACGATAAAGGTCATGCCAGTCATTACGTAAAGTATCCCCATTTATATGTTGTTTTGGCAGAAGAGACGAAGTGTCACTTAGCCAAGTAATTCTCTGTAGTTATTTTGTTTTCCTTGAGATTTCGTTGAGCAATGCTTGTCAATCAAAAGTCGTCTGTTCGGAAGCGCTGCAACTGTCTTTTTTATGTTTGCCGATTTCTTCTTTCTTTTATCTGTGAATCTGTTCTAATGTATACTGAAAGAAAGAATCCATCGAAATTGCGAGGAAGTCTTGGTAGCTCCATTTACAAACATGTGCTCGTCAATATGATGGGAGGCCGTCATTTCTAAGTCATGTATGGTGT
This sequence comes from Rhipicephalus microplus, assembly GCF_043290135.1. Taxonomy (NCBI): domain Eukaryota; kingdom Metazoa; phylum Arthropoda; class Arachnida; order Ixodida; family Ixodidae; genus Rhipicephalus; species Rhipicephalus microplus. Next base: position 202,611,600 of record NC_134701.1, on the reverse strand, counting down.
GACGCCTGGTGGCGTGACCAACGCGGCAACCAAAAGAAGCCCAATTTCGTTGTAACTCGTCCCTCTCGTCCTTCTCTCCACTACTGATGACGCCGATTTTGCCGTTTCCTCTGCATGGTGAAAGCTGTTGATGAAAATTGATTAAGAGCCTAGAACATAACGAGCTCTTCTTACAGTATATTAAAAAAGGCCATAAATAAAAATATGCCCAGCTCGAACAATAGAACGTGAATGATGTCACCGTTTTTTTTTTTTGCGCTGACATCTTTGTGATATCAGAGCTCACGTCTGTTCTAAAACACGCGAGAAATTCCATGCATCAGCGCGCGTGGCGTGCTACAAATGAAGGGGGGCAGGGTGCATTAAGAATATGATTCGATTGCATGTTTTGACGCTTTGTTTGTGGACAGCGCATCCACCAGCCATTTAACAACACGCCTTGCTGTTCTGTTTGCCCTTTGGGAATAGCATATGGAGCTTCGCAAACATAGATCGACGTGTGAGTACATATCATGTGAGTATATAAATAGAAAGTTGTGCGTGTTAACGTATCATGGTAGAGGGAACTACGGCAGGCAAACTGTACATCGTCATGTTATTTCAACCATTTTCAGTGTGCCATTATGCATTTTTCTTTCTTTTTTGCCGAGTGTTTATTCTGGGTGCTACTTGTTATTACTTTTTTAGCTGCAGATGGCTAACTACCCTGTCGTTCCTGCTTTCTTCTTCCAGCTACTTCGCTGCAGAACGTATTGATATGCAGTAGCCGAGGTAACAAGAACCAGAACCTCTGCACTGCAAAGAGTTATAACAGAACAGAACAAGTGGACTAAGAACAACAAAAGGAGGGAAAACGTAGATGATTCCCGTGTGCTTAGATTTAGGCACTCGTTGAAGAACCTCAGCTGGTCGAAATTTCCGGATCCCTCCACTACGGCGTCTCTAGTAATGTTGTCGTGGTTTTGAAACGTTAAGCTCCTAAATTTACTTAGTACAAGCATGAAAAAGGGTTGCTATGCTTTGCCGAGCTGCGACTAGATACTCTACTTGATCCATGCTAGAATAATATATTATTTGGCGAAATTCAACTCCATCATGGCCTGTTTTTTAATCTTAGGGGCCAAGCTCCTTATAGCGGAACCCGTTCGTCCCTCGTAGCCGTTGTAGTGTGTAACAAGAATAACATTTTGACCTTCAAGGTGGTGCCGTTGAGAGATTTCTTCTGTGCGTTGTTTAACAATACAAAAATAGTGCTCAATGTACATGCCAGCGGCTGCTAATTGGGAATGAGAGACAAAAGCATTCGGCTATTAGCTAACGCGCGCGCTGTGATCCCCATTAGCAGCCACTGGCATGTACATTGAGCACTATCTGACAAGAAAGGGTTGCTACGTTATACTCGCTGGGTGTAACCTCCTTAGTTTTAGAAAGGTTTAGCGAGCGTTGAGCCGCAGTGCCATGAATACAATGAACTAGTGTATACCATGAACTCGAGGTGGTTAAAGCTGGGAAGTAGATACGAATCGCAAGCCGTAAGAAAGTAAAAGCGGAATTCTCCTGTCTCTCATTTCCCATTAGCAGCCACTGGCATGTACATTGAGCACTATCTGACAAGAAAGGGTTGCTACGTTATACTCGCTGGGTGTAACCTCCTTAGTTTTAAAAAGTTTTAGCGAGCGTTGAGCCGCAGTGCCATGAATACAGTGAACTAGTTTAAACTATGAACTTGAGGTGGTTAAAGGTGGGAAGTAGAACCCAAGCGCAAGCCGTAAGAAAGTGTGCGTGTGCCACCTCTCGTTTAGTTCTTGGAATGTCTGCTGGAAGGCGGATGAAATAGGATGAATATGATGAATATAGGATGAATATGATGAATATAGGATGAATATAGGATGGGGAATATAGGATGAAAAGATGCGAGATGGTGGTACTTGGAGTGTTGAATAGATGGACGAACGGATACACATACAGATGCATTGATGGATGCATGGACGAACGCAGGGACGGACGCACGAACAGACGCACGCACGGACGGGCGGATGGACGCATGGACGGTCGGACAGACGGACGCATGAACGGACGGAAGCAAGAATGAATGGACGGACGCATTCTTCTCCCCACTCTTCATCATTCACTCCGTGGATATGCTGCCAATTTTTTTTTTCTGATTTGTGCACACTGGTTTTGTCTTCAAGAGTTTTTTCTCGTTCTCTTTTGAAATAAGCATATTGTCAATTCATAAATGCGTAAAACATGGTAATAGCAGCAAAAAAGTGTCGCCCAATTGAGACGTACAGATGATTTCATAGGTTTTCGGTGGGACCAACGTTTAATGGCGGTGGAATTGGAGCAACTGTATATAACTCTGTGATATAATCACTCTACACTTCAACATATTTTCACACCTCTCTACTAGTATTTTATATCCTTCAAGAAGTAGTATTGCAGTAGACCATATGCACCAATGCGTATGCGCCCTCGGATGAGGACGAAAAGCCGCACGCTCTAATCATGCGAGAACCTGTGCCACCTTTGCCAGCCTTGCCGTACGGCACTTGTCCGTTTCGACCTCGTTTCAGCTTCTCTGGTTCAATAAACCTCATCGTATATGGTGAAGGTTGCTGAGATCCCCAAGAAGAACTGGAGCTCCGCTCTAGCAAGTTGGCCAAGAGACCACCGCACATGACTGACGCAGTCACTATTCAGTTTACATGCCTCTACCTCGCTTTTTCCACTTATCTGATGCTTGGCGCAGCCATGAGAACTTCCCTATCTGCTTGCGTGTGGCATCGCTGGCCATATTGCACGCGTTTGCTGCCGCCATCCCACACCTGCATGCGCATCCTTCGGAACTCGTATACCTACGCACCGCAACATGCCACCACATCTGCATCTGAACAGAGGCATTACAATTTGGATCGCCACTCATCAAGTGCTCGTTTCTCATTACCCAGTCACCGATCGTCATGGCCTAAGCGTCGTCCACCACCTCCCGAGAAGGGAAACTAATAGGTGCAGTTCCGCAGGCAAGAACTGCATTCAAGGCCTTCATTTTCGCCACAAAACGTTATTGATGTCGATGTTGAGGGAGTCGCCGCACTAGCGCTCGTCGATACCGGGGCCGTCGTTTCTGTGATGAACGCACACTTTTGTCGAAGGCTCAAAAAAGTGACCACGTCTCTGTGTAGCATGGCGCTGTCCATGGCTAGCGCGCAACGCATTTATCCCTCGGCTATGTGTACGGCGTGCGTCGTCATCCAAGACATTGTGTACGTTGTCCAATCTTTAGTTCCACCATCTTGCTCTCATGACCTCATCCTTGTATGGGATTCACTATCACATCATGAAGCTATCATCAGTTGTTCACTTGCGGAAGTGTTCCTTCTGCCAACATGTGAATTTTCATCGCCCGATCATCCTCCTCTGACCTCACCGTTATTGACGACGCCAACTGCCGTCCGGAAGCTTTCGTCCCTATCACCCTTTCATGTGCTGCTCTACCTGATGCCGTGGTGCTGCTCAACCAAACACTGCGCCTACCCATTACCCCACTAAGTGGTTAATTTTTACGATATGTCCAACCTGTCGACCATATCGATGATCTAATTTTCCCGATGAAATCTCATGTTGTCACATTGCCACAATCAATCCTGCGTCTGAGCCATCGCGTTCGTCAGCCTTCGACAACGCCATCGATGCAGACCTTCCTCCCTCTCATCGCCGCCAACTTGTTGCTCTTCTTAACAAGTTTCTCTCTTCTTTCGACTTTTAACAACCTTCGTTAGGCTGCACTACGACTATCAGTCTTATTGTCCACACCGGCTCACACTCGCCCCTGCGACAGCGTCCTTACTGCGTTTCCCCGGAAGAGCGCCGCGTCATTATGGAGCAAGTAAATTACATGCTTCGACGTGGAGTTATTAAGCCTTCTCAAAGCCCTTGGTCATTTTCTGTGGTACTGGTAAGAAAAAAGATGGCAATATTCGATTTTGCGTTGACTATCACCGCCTGAAAGAGATTAGGAAAAAAAGATATCTACCGCTACCACGAATAGACGATGCTCTTGACTGTTTACAAGGCGCCGAGTACTTTACAACCTTGAATCTGCGTTTCGAGTATTGGCAGCTGCCAATGGCTAATTGTGATCGCCATGAAACAACCTTGGTAACTTCCGATGATTTATATGAGTTCAATGTCATGCGATTTGGGCTCTGTAACGCGCCTGCGACATTTGAGAGCATGATCGATACCATCTTGCGAGGCCACAAGTGGAAAACTTGCTTGAGTTACATGGACGACATTGTGGTCTCTTCAGCTGATTTCCGGACACAACTTGCTCGTCGACACGAAATTCTCACGCGTATAACTTGTGCAGGCCTACAACTTAACACCAAGAAGTGCCACTTCGCAGCACGCAAACTAACCATTTTGCATGAAACATGTCATCTCAAAAGAAAGTGTTCTTCCAGATCCCGATAAGTTTCGAGCTGTCACTGAAAGCCCTCATCACTGAAAGCCTTAAGAAATTTTGTTCGTCTCTGCTCATACTTTCGTCGCTCCGTGCGTAACTTCGCATCCATCATCGCACCTCTGACGAGTCTTCTTACCACCAGCAAAGGTATATCTGCATGCTCATCTGCACGTGACTACTCATTTCACCAGCTGCACCGCCTGTTCACCTGACCACCTATCTTTCGTCACTACGACCCCACTGCTCCCACAGAAATTCACAACGATGCAAGTGGCGTCGGTCTTGGTGCAGTTTTGGCACAGCGGAAAGACACCAGAGTTGAATACGTTGTTGCTGCAGTCGACACAAATGTCGGGCACTTTATGCCGGCTCGAGTGGCTGGCATATTCGAGCGAGCCGCCCTGGGGTGGGCACGAGCTCACTCCCCTGTCCCCGAACCCATCAACCACCATTTCGCTGGACAGCGTCGGCGCTCACACCGACTCCTTCGGCGGTGGGTCACGTTCAGACGACGGTACAACGCAAATAACTAGTCACTTATTGTGCTCTCAAGAAGGTGGAATTAAATTACTCCGTGACAGAATAAGAGTGTTTGGTGATAATCTGGGTGTTCACAAAGTTTCGCCTGTACCTTTACGGCCGTCCTTTCGGCGTACGTAGTCGCAGACCACCAAGTTTTTTACTCTATGTTGGCTTTCCACCTTGAAGGACCCGTCGGGACGCCTGGTTTGTTGAACACTCCGATGACAAAAATACGATATTCGTGTCGTATATCGTTCCGGTCGCAAGCATGCGGATACCGATGCACTATCTCATTCACCACCAACAAAAAATGTGGCTTCTTTACCGTATATTTTTGCGACCTTGTTCCCACTCGACACCACTGACATGTTTTTGGAGCAGCGTAAAGACCCATACCCTGTTTTGTTACTCGACTAGCTTAACGATCCATCGGCTAGCTTTCGCTTCCACGAGAGCTCTAAGCCGTCAGGCAGCCCACCTTTCTGTGCGACACAACATTCCGTACTGCCGCAACTACGTGCCAGGTGTTAAGAAGTGGCCCTTTGCGGTCCCCTGTCATATGTGCTCTGACATTGCGTGAATTTCCATGAAGATCCCCGAAATGCTCATGCCGGTGTACTAAAAACTTACGAAAGGCTGTGTCAGCGACTATAATGGCGAGGATTGTAGCGCGCGTTGTGCAGAAATACCTTCTGTTTTGCACTACATGCCAACAAAACAAGACACCACCACGGCACCTTACTAGCATGTTACAGCCACTCCCGTGCCTAGCTTACCCACTCAACCGCGTGGGTATCGACCTCTATGGCCCCCTCCCATATAGTGGCTCTAGAAACCGGTGGATTATTGTCGACGTCGATCACCTGATACGCTACGCTGAGACAGCAGCTCTACCGGAAGCGACCGCCCACGAAGCTGCACTCTTGATTATCCGCAGTTTCATTCTACGCCATGGTGCTCCGCGGGAACTACTCATTGATAGAGGCCGCGTGTTCCTGTCGGAGGTCATTCAAGCTATCCTTGCTGAACGCAACATCATCCCCCGGAAATCTACCGCACACTATACAGGTACAAATGGTCTCACCGATCGGTTCAACTGCACACTCGGCGACATGCTGAGGATGTACACCTCCTGGGACGCGCGTTTGAAACCAGCATCACCAAATCATTTTCTTTCCACGTAAACTTTTTCTCTTTATTTATATTTCTCGTTATCTCTCTGTACTAGTTACCTCATCTGTCGAAATTAGAATATCCTGTGACGTACAAGTCGGCACACGTGTTCTTGGAGTGTAGCAGAAAAGAAGAGGACGAATTGGAAGGAGAAGACGAAAATTGCACGTGCCAGTTCATGATTATACTAATTTTTGTTCACACGTCACGAATTGATGCTTGGCTTTAACAGCTCTACATTGAAGGGAAAAAATGCAAGAAGAAAGGGCAAACGCCGCGAACCGTGTGCGTTGCATGACACTTACTCCCACATTGCGTAAAATCTGCTTAAATGCATTCGTGAAAAATGCTAGCTTATCTAGACCTTCACCCCTAAAGTTGTGCGCTTTCCTAAATACATTTATTAGCCAAATATCAGAGGACGTCGTCTATTGTTCCTGCCACCAATGAATTGAGGCCGCGTTGAATGCCTATAATGAGCAAACAACGGCGACGAATCCTTTGAAAGCGAGCTGAATGAATCAGCTGCATGACAGCGCTTCTCCTTAATATAATCGAGCCACCTAGATGAACAATGGAGGAGTCAAACAAAAGGATTGTTATGAGTGAAGAGAGGGTCTCTATCATAGTCTACATTGCGATATATAGAGCGTATTTTTTAACGTTCCGAATCTCTGAAGTTGTCTCTGGAAGGCAAGTTGTGTGCACACACATAATTCGAAATGTAAGCTGTGGTTTCGAAATTTCGCATGACATACTTTTTCTCCAACAATCTGTCTTGACGCTACGTGCTTCGAACGTTCTGCAGGACAAACACCAGAGCACCTTCTCGACGTGTTCCAAAAGCACTGTTGATATCACTTTTAATTACTAGTTTTCTTGTTCCTGAATTCCGGTTTTCTACCAAACAATGCTTATTGAGGAGTGAACGGGTGACATGCTGTGTAAAACAATTCTTACGTTTCGGGTGGTTTGAGTCTCGGAAAATCTGGACCGATGAATATACACTTATGATAACGCTGCTACGACCGAGTACGATTGCTAAGCTAATGCGCTGCTACGCGGTTATGACGCTATAGCCTGGGCTATATACGGGATGATGTAGAGATTACAGTTTTTATTCGATACTTGCAAAATTGATGCTCTGGGACCATGACCGGCTTTTAAGGACACATCTAAAAGACGGCTGACGGACTCTTCGATTACTATCAAAAATGGAGGAGTCAGCTACATGTTGATGGAGTGCGTTTCCTTTCTCTAATGAATGTCGTCTTTTAGCACTCAATGATCAATATAAATTGGCTTGCTCTTTTCGACGAAGCCCAGCGAGAAGCACAGAACAGTGAAACAGTGAACTGAGAGCGCTGCGCATTTGACGCGAAGAATTTTAACGGTAAAGCTGTGCAAGGTTTACTAGCTGGTGCTCCAACGTGAAAAACTCCACGCGTTGGTATGCGCCACAGTGAACGGGAAGGCCCCTCTACTAAGTACAGCAGGAGCGAGCGTTCAAACGATACTCACCTCGTTGAAGTGGAGCTCGTGAAACACAAGCGAAAGAGAAAGAAATAGATACAACGAAGGAAAGAGCAAAAGAGAGAAAGAAAAACAAATACAATTTGTTTAAAAAGAATAGAAAGACGGAGGTAGACATAGAAGCCGAGATAATCAGATAGAAGAAAACTGACACGGAAAACAGATTGAAAAAGGAGCAATACAGATATAAAATGAAAAAGGAGAAATAAAGAGACACAAAAAGAATGCGAAAAAGGCAGAAAAAGAGAAAAAGGCAGAGAACAGGCCGAAAACAATAAAGATAGCGAAGAAAAGAGAGCAACTGATCGCGAGAGAAAGCAGAAAATAGAATCAAACCGATTCAAAAGGGAGGTACAAGAAACAGAGAGAAGAAAAGTGTGAGGAAAAGAAAGAAGAAAGAAAGTGAGAAATAAAAGATAACACAAAGGACACCTAGCACCACTATTGGTTCCAGCTTGGCACTACTACTGCGAAGCCACCATACTTTTTTTTACTACATGCTGCTGGCTGAATTTCGGAACTATGGATACTAGGGCCTACTGTGCAAACTGGTTGTTATTGTGTCTGTTATCATTGACGCTGTAGACGCTCTCAGTGTTTTAAATCATCACTGCAAACAGCGTGTTATCTCCTTCCTCTTTGTTCAGAGTACGCACATTTTTGGACCCCTCTCCCCCCCCCCCCCCCTCGACCGTCGTCAGTGCTTCTAAGTAAGGCTGCATAGTACAAACTGGCGCCTTTTCAACGGGCGCGTTGAAAGAACATGTCATGCGGTGCCGACTGATTTTAAACAGCAAATTAAATTGGTTGCACATAATCTAGTCTTTATATACTGCGATATTGTTTCGTTATGGCCCATAAATCCATGCACTAATGCAACAGTTCTCGTACGTATTGAAGAGCACACAGATATTCAAGAGCTACGAAGCACTGTTGTGGCACAAAAGTTCAGTCGTTATAGCGCGGTAACTGGTTAGGGCTCTCTTAAATGCCCATTAATTCCTGAAGGTAGATTAAGTTTGTGGAGGCGGTAATTCGCTCGAAGCTTTATCTACCTTCATGCTGCGGTAATGGCAAAAATGGAAACGTCCAAACGAGGTAATTTTTTTCTTTGCGTTCTGGATGGCGAAAGCGGCTGTCATCAGCTTAAGAGAATGAACAGACAGATAGAATGTACATCCAGAAAAGTCAAGCCCTCTTTCCAACTCTTTAATGCTACGGCCGTAAAAGTTATATGCCACCGTAGTATAACGTATGTAGCGCCCGAGAACCAGATTTTACGAAGGAGTAATGTTTTCAGAAAAAAAAGGGTTGTTGCGGTGGGACAACATTTTGTAACGCAAGATGCGTTTGGAAATACCACGCTGAATTTCGAAGCTCCTGAGATATTCAGATACCGATGGAACGCCGTGGTTCCTATGGCTTCACGTTGTAGCGAAGTAAAGCACAGAAACAGAAACAACGAGGCAGAAACACAGTCCAGAACAGTCGGATATATACAGCATTTTCAGCAACCAGTTTTTGCGCAAAAATACAGGAATTAAGTGAGCCAGGAGCTGAGATAAGTGAGCCTGCCACGTCGTGTGGAATTCGTTTTCTCGGAGAACGACACATACACAAGACCGAAGTCGAGTCCTGGAAGAATGAACGTCCTCGAAGGCAACTGCTAGAATGATTACGTACAAGACTTCAAGAAGAAGCGTGGGGGGGGGGGGGGGAGAGGCGAGCTGAACGGAGAAGTAGACTTAAAAGGCAGATCATTCGTTTTCGCCGGGCTCAGCCATTCATGTTCACATTCCTCTGCGAAGGCTATCACGAGTGCGTAGGCTTCGATTCACTGAGGTTCTCGGGGCAAGAAAAATAAGGGACTTCGTGCCATTTTATTGCGCCCCGTCTGTAAACTGAACCAGCAAGCCTCCTGGCCATCCGTCGCGAAGTCGGCAGCTTAATCAAGCACTTACGTATAGGTCATTGTTGAAAACAGTATTCTGCTCTGACCCGCTCATTGTGGTGTCTTTGTGACGTGATTAGTTTCAACTGGAACTTGCCCGCGTGCGTACAAATTGTGACTGGAGAAAGTAGAACAGCTTGGGCTTATTCACAACTGCGACTACAGCGTCGGTCACGCGACCACGTTTGTCCATAAATGGTCGCTTTGTTTGGAAAGCGAGTGTGTTGGCCATGCCACTCGCCGCTCGACTTTTAAGTCCCGTGGCTGCAATCGCAAATCTCTGCACGGATCAGAAGAGCAGAAACCGGGTGTAAGATAATTTTCTGGGCAATGGCAGTGCGGGCAGACATGAATTCCGGTGGAGGCGAGTATACACCACATACCGGCGTGAACATCAGTCGCCTTGAGTAGCTATTTGATCTGAAGTCACAAATTTTAACGAGACCATTGTTGGTAGCAGCTAACCTAGGATACGTAAAACACCACATAATATGACCGCTAAGCAGCCTTCCTGAGGGTTTTATGCTCCTCTTGTGAGAATGCACGCGCGACGCGCGTACTGGAATTTTTTTTTATTGAAATTGAGAATAAACTAAGCAGTTTTTGTCACCGTTACTTGACGGCGGCTACCCCTTTTCACTTGACTGATACAAGTAAAGAAAAACAAAAACACAATAACATATACACATATATACAGTCCTACATGGGTGAGAGCAAAAGTTCTGCTATGGGCAGAACAAACACGTTGACGCCACGCTCACTTTTAACTTTTGTCCACTCAGTAGTCGTCACAAATCACAAACGTGCTGCAACACGTTTCTTCGAAAACGTGTTGCACCACCTTCATTGCTTTGCCATTTGTTGTAGATGACCATGGACCTAGTATTTTATTAAACGCAAATGGCTGCTCAGTATCTAACTTATGGTGTTCCTGTTCTAGTCGCCTTCGGTGTGTCGTGTTTCGGACAGTCGAACAAGAGGTGACAGATATCCTCGTCGTCGTGGCCGCATAAACATGCTGACGATGTTGCACGATGAATACGAAGTAGCAAGCGCTTTGTGTAAGCAGTTCCGAGTCGTAGGCGATGTATGAGTGTGCCGATACGTCTTGGGAGGTCACGGTCTATTTGGTATTGAAGATTAGGGTCAACAGAATATAGGATCAATTCCTTTGTTTTGTCTGTGGACCAGGTAGACAGGCATATTTCACGTTTTGTTGTTCTTAAAATTCTATTTACGTCATATTGAGGTGCCGAAATGAGGCACGTTTGCGTAGAATTATCAGCGGTTTTCGCAAACTCATCCGCGATTTCACTTCTCTTGATTCCGCAGTGACTGAAAACCCACTGAAATGCTATTCGATGATTCGACTTCATAGCTTCTAAGAGGTGTCGTAAGAGGTGCCGACGTGTCTCCACATTTCTAATTACTATAAAGTTCGGTTCTCTTGCTTCTGCCAGTGTCAGATAACTTGATGTTGCTTGTAAAACCCACAGACATATGCGTAAGCTTCGTGCTTGTAACAGCTGAAGTCGAGTTTATTATGGAAAGAACGTTCCCGCAAACAATAACTGTGGAATCTTAGAACATGAATGTAAAAATTGAACGCGTTTTACGAACGATCAGCTTGTTAACGATTGACGTCCACGATTGCTAGTATCATTGTAAAGGAAGTATTGCTTGCATTTTAAGTTCATCTTTCCCTGGGCACAACTACGCCCCATAAAGTTTCATCTGTGCAAGCGTTTGTTCTGTGTACTTCAAACTGGAATGTTAATATCAAGCATCTTTTTTTTTACATCACTCATAAGGTAACATGCGAATGCGTTCGAAGATATCTGGTTATGCGATAAGAATGAAGCATCAATAAACCTTTCTAACTTTTTATTGCTATGCTTATAAAGTTTTGGTGCTACATATATAGCAAAGTATTGTGCTTGAAGATAGTCAATACTTATTTAGTTTCGTTTTTCACCATCGCATGAGACTGTTATGAGAAACTCTGTGAAATACAACCTTAGTGAAATGGCAAATATAGATAAATAGTAGAACTTTCTGGGGTTTTCTGCCTTTTAATAAGAAACTTGTTTTTTGAATTGCTAAAATGAATTATTTACGAATAATTAGGGCAATACAAAAACACGAGGACAATTGACCATCGCAACAGAACGTGAAAGCTTCATCGGAAATCACGCGCACTGACTTCTACCATGCTGCAAGGAAAGAAGAGTCAGTGCGCTTAACCATGACTGTTTTAAACTATCCTAGAATGTCTCCTGAATGTACAGTTACTAATAACTAACTACACATTATGTCTTGCTTCTGCTAATTGTACAAGTAGCCCCTCCTCCTCCATAAAGTGCCAGGTGCGCATTCGCAGATGTCTACTTCGTAATCGGTGAGCATTTTAAAACGACCGAATCATTGCACAATTCACTTTTTTAACGCCTGGTGTGAATTCTAGGATTCTGCCACGCAATTGGCACATGCGCTAAGAAGCTTCCTTCCACTACGTGACACTCATATACTGTTCTTTTTTTTCCCCGAAGCAGTTTGAGGTAATGTTGTGGACGTGTGGTAGAACACTTGGTTGCAACGCAATCGGCCTGGGTTAATTTGATCGTCACTTCGAAACAAATATCTTTGTTAATTGTTTTATTTGCATGTTTGACAATGTTTCGGTCCCAAACCAGATGACTGTTTTTCGCTAGCAACCAACACGGCCCACTAAAACGCCGACCACGACGCTGACACCGGAATTCCTGTGAAACGGACTCTTCACCGATTTCGCGTTAACATGCCTCACTTTATTCTTCGTTCTGATGCCTGCAACAGCGGCTGCATTTTGATGGAGTGGAAAGTCAAGGGAAACATCCGTGTAGTTAAATTTTACAGCATATCAAGAAACCCAGCATCTTCAAAACTAATCAAAAAGAATCGATGAGGGCACGGCTCATATTCTTGTCTTTGTTTTGGTTAAAAAAAAAACTTCCGTGCTTACTACATATATACTGCTCCTTCTCAGCTTCAATACCAGCGTATTCATATGACCGATGCAATAACACATGACGTGCAATCAACCACTTACTTAAGGTCCACGTTAGATGATATTCAAGGAACTTCCGAAATAGAAGGAATGCCATGGCGTGCGTATATATAATAAGCGTGCAAAATTCTGTCGACAGATGACTTGGCGTTCACTTGCGAGATTATAGCCGTTTCAGCGACTTCCCGAAAAGGTCTGCACTAAGAGGCAGTGCGAGCTGAAACTAGGCTGACTTTGTGTGCTCTCCTGAGTGGCCGCATAATGACGAGTTTCCGTGCTAGCAAAGATAGCTCAATGTAGCCCCAGTGGCAGCGCATTTGCATTGCAAATTGCCTTTGGAGACGGAGCCACCGAGGATAGAAGTCCGTCTAAAACAAGCAGAACGAATAACAGCGGGGACACATCTTCGAGAGTACAGCGAGTCGCTTAGCGTATATCGCGCTTCGATAAGGCAGAGATGGGGCAGAGATTTCTTACGCAAACAGAGATGTGGCAGACAGTGAAAAACGACGGCAAGGGAAGAAATATCATGAAAAGATGCTGCGATCATTCTTAGTCTTCTACGTTTTGCTGAACCAGTGGTGCCGCTTTTTAATGTATTGTGCAGTGAATTAGATTTGGGAGAAATTCTCAAACCGGGGAAAAGAATATATGGATAAAAAAAAACACATTGTTCGATAGAATGGTCACAGGTTGGTTTCTTCTAGGGAAAGTTCTTTCAATCGCTTTGTCGCTCGCTGTCTCCAATCTCCAACTGTGTGCTACGATTGTGAATGATAACATAGATAATTGACTGCGGACACTGCATAAATTAAGGCCATTGATTTATAAATTGAGTCATGAAGTAATGTAAGAAAAAAGGAAAATATTCGTCGCATTAAATGTGCAACGCATTTATCAGGTCCACGGACAAAAGAAATCGCAGCTAAGTGAAAAAATAAAAGCGTAATGGGGCATAAGGCCTCAACAAATGGCAAATTCTAATGAAATAATAGAAGTAGAGGAGCAGAGCGATGAAGAGCGGTCGATAGAGCTTTGACAGCAGGACCACTCAATTTGCCACTGGAATAAGGCGCGCTCTCGTAGAGCAAGTGAGAGAGTTACGAGTGGGAGACTCAAGGTCACCTGAAATTCTATAAGTGTTGTTGGAAGACCATGTTGTCGCAACATTCCAAGCCCCAGCATATTCTCTGTGGGGCAGCTGCCAAATCCGCGTGAAAGTGGTCAGTCATGTGTTATTCATTCCCCCTAAGACTATTAGTATGTGTGTGCATAGACGCATTCTGCAGACGCCCAGCCGTCATCGTCGCCACCCGTACAATACAGCGAAACTATATTGTTGCTACCATTGGTGTTGCACTCACCAGCTAGAAAAAAAAACTGGAGACTATGACGTTCAAAGGCCACGTGAATCCCGTCGACTGATCCTATATTCTGCGTTTCAGGAGAGAACACTAAAAACTGCTCCTGTGTGAAGCTTGAGAAAGAAGGACTTTGCGTCAGGAGCCACTTGCATTCTCTTCACTTGCTTGAGCACATCTTGCCCTTGGCCTCTAGCGTACATAGCACGGTACAAGGGTTCAGGTAGAACATCACACACCTCCTTGTACAACTTATTGCGATTCACTGAAAACAAATATTCATTACAATATCTAACAGAAGAAAACCATACACTTAGAATAACCTCCTTGAGATACCCGCGGGCAGCACCGGTCATGTGATTCGTACTAACCACATATCTAGGTAAAGTCTTCATCAGTCTCAGTTGGCACACTGCACGTAACAAAGCATCCCTTGAGTAGTGAAAAAAAAGAAGCTATTTATGACTTGGCGTATGAAAAGATGTGGTAAGCCCAGCCCTCCGTGTTTCACTCTTCTAAACAGATTGGTTCGTGGTTGGACTGCATCTCTCCCAGTTCGAGGTCCACACAAACACTGCGAAGATGCGATGGAGGTTCTGTGTGTTTGACCTTGAACAATTCAGTATTTGCATAACATATGAAAGTTTTGAAGCAAAGAAGAGATTGCACACAGTCGCCCTCAAAAACACTGACAGATGATTACCATTGCATCCATGGGCTTTCGTCCGGAGTTTTTTCACTTGGCCTTGTCAGTAGTTCTCGTTATCGTTATAATATTTCAGTAACACACCATGGTCTTTGACAGATGTGGTCACCCACTTGCTATTCTGGTCTGGACGACCACTCTATATGCCAGAAGCCCAGACTATTTTCCCAGTTTATAAGACTGCCAGGACATTTGAAGCAGACCGTGGTTCTTACTCACTTTGGAGGACAAAGGCCTTATCTGTGAAAACCAGAAACTATAGATCATGTTTTCTTACATTATTGGGAGGAGGTATATTTTTGAGACGTACTTCAAAGGAAGATAAGCAAGGACCTTTAAATTCTCATGGTATAAGATTTCCGCCAATAGTTGACGAACAGAGAATGTCTTTTGATTTGATTATGCTAAGTGGCCTTCACTGTTTATGGCGAGCCCATATGGCGGGATTTTATTGCGATCAGAATGCACGGCCTGCACGAATGTATTTTCGTGAATGTATGGATAAGTTTGTCGAACTGCAGAAAGCTCAGCAGATTGTACCTGAGTGGCTGTCAAGGGTAGAACTCTTGGCAGTACTTAGTTTTTATTTGTGTTCTCTCATAGGATGGTCACTTCTTGTTTCTGTTATCCTTTTGGTTTAATGTGCGCAACTATGAACAGGTAATAAAGCCAAAAAAAAAGAAAACACTGAAAAGTGCTTCTGGCTGCGTTCAGCACAGCAAAAGTGCTATCTCTTTCAATGATTATTAGTGCTTCTACTCCTGTCAGACAGACAGACAGACAGACAGACAGACAGACAGACAGACAGACAGACAGACAGACAGACAGACAGACAGACAGACAGACAAAGAACTTCAGCGACTTTGCCCGTGCTTATCTATCTATCTATCTATCTATCTATCTATCTATCTATCTATCTATCTATCTATCTATCTATCTATCTATCTATCTATCTATCTATCTATCTATCTATCTATCTATCTATCTATCTATCTATCTATCTATCTATCTATCTATCTATCTATCTATCTATCTATCGAGCCGTCTGGGTGCTCTCATAATCACTCGTACAACTTATTGTACACGAAAATTAGTATGAGAGGGTGAATTAGTTTGTCGAATAAGATGCGCTCATCATGACATGAATAATGTCACAATCACGCCACGTACGTTGTCTAAGACTTTCTAAAAACAGTGGCACATACAGGGGGACGGGTATGTGCCTCTGTTATGCGCGTGTGTGCCACAGGTGATAGACATTTTATATCTGCACAGGAATGGTGAGAACACACATGGGTAACTTCAACGCTTGATCGTTAAGAAAACGTTGCTACAGGCAGCGTTGACTGGATGAATGCAAATGAAAAGTATCAGTGTCCCAGCAGGAATGGAACCCTAGCATTCTGCGTGGCAATGAAATATTCTACCAATGAGCAATGCCAGGCCTCGAATGTATTTTTAGATTAGGCCCTAGTATTCGCCTAAACTAATCTGTGGTTGCAGTACTGGCTATATGATTTATAAACACACATATTCACTGCTATGAGACAGCCGTCATGCAGGGTTTCCGTAAATTGTAGTTAGGCGCCCTCCGATGAAGTTTATTTGAGTAGCAGTATTGAGGGCTACCATTCTCGCGCGAAATAGAGGAAACACCAGCGTTTGATATCAGCTTACCGCTTCTGGGGCCGGATTCACAAAACTCACTTACGGAAACATTTTTGCGCAAGAAAAATTTTGTTGCGTAAGTCGATTCACGAAACTAAAAAACGTCATAAGAGGCCATCGTTGTCACATCGGCCGCTGTAAATAAAGCGCGCTGTGACTGCCCGGGAACATGTCAGCGATGGTGATGCAGTTGCTATATTTGTTACGTCACCGAAAAGTGCTCGTAAGTGGATTCACGAAGCGAAATTGTCTGTAAAAACAGCATGGCTGAGAGAAAATCCTAAGAGTGAAGCAATACTTTTTTGCAGACTAGTTGGTTCATACTTGAAAAATTGAATTGCACTCTTTCCTGTCTCTCTTGTTTTTTCTTCAAGTTTGTGCAGCAATTCAATTTTCCTAAGAGTGGTCCGGACCACTCTTAGGAACAATGTGGCTACTTAGAACCTGCTGCCGCGGCGGTATACTTTGGTGCCCTGGCTGGTTTTGAGTTAATTAACGCCCATAAAGGGCTGCCTGATGACTGCTGGTGCGTTTTTATTTCTTTCGGCGCTTTGAGCTTCGCGTGTTGTTTCCCTTGTACGCAGTGGATGGTGTTGACAACCACCATCGTCCAATAAGTTCGAAGTCGCAGTAACTGAAGAATTCTATTGGGCGTCAATGGCATAAAACTACGCCTGTAAAGATTTGTGGTTGGATGAAAAACCAATGTGATACGTGAATGGTCGCTGCATTTGAACGCGGCATGGCATAGGATCAACCTTATTTGTTATGTTGTTGTGTTGCACCCCATCTCATCCAATTAAAAGTGCGACTCGAGATCTTTGCCTCATTGGTGGAAATCACCACCACTTATTAATGGGAGCACATTCTTTGCACGCTATTGGAAATAAAAATGAGAGGAAGTTTTCAGTGAGTGGTTCATAAAGTTAGTGCTCTAGTGTACTTTCATTTGCTCTAACTGTCCAATGGTTGCGATCTCTGAAATACAGCTGTCGATACAATTTGGGACGATCTGGAAAAAGCGTACTTTGTAAACCAAAGCGTGTTAGGGGTGCGCGTGATTACGCATGGAACTACAAACAAATCATGCATCTTCACCTTCACTGTTCAGACACCGATATGGACCGTGATAATAAGGCAAGCAATGGGAATGAAATGACCCTAGTAACTTTGTATGACACCGAAAATATGCAAACCCTCACGATTCTGGAGCAAACCTTGGCTGAATTCATCCCTGCGTCAATTACCAGCCATTTAACTTGGCGCACGAACATCATTCAAAAGTAGAGCGAGCCACTGACAAGTATTTTGTGCGACGCAGCGACCACCTGACCTGAGAATAATAGCGTTGCGAAGGCGAATCCCCTGTCGCATGCTCTGATCGAAGCAGACGACAAACGCGAGCAGACGACGGCTTGGCCCACAGGCACAGCTTGTGATTGGTTGTGAAGCAATACCCTCTACATCAGCTCACTCCGTGACGTTGCCAAAACCATGACCTACTACACTCCTGACCTGTTCAGATAGCGGGGTTCCTATGGGAGCGCGTGTCCCCGCTCTCGTTCAATCGCTCGCCGTAGGTGGCGCTACCTATAACCTGTTCGTCTGCTACTTTACGGCTGTTTGGACGGCGCTAGAGTAAGAACGGCTGCATTCCGTGATGAACAGCCGGCATATATGTGACTATTTTTTCACTTAGATGACTGGTCAAGTAAGCTGTTCAGTGTGACGAAAAATTTATTGCACACTGGTGGACAAATGCGAGAATCCGTAGACTTACATAGTGTAGGACAGCATATGTGATGTTGCGTCCATTTAATTGCAAAGAATTTGTGAATGACTTTTGAAATATTTGTTTCAAAATTATTTTTCATTAGTGCATAATAATTACGCAATATGAGTGCTCTGTTGGCCGAAATATGACCACGAACACTGAAGCTGACGTCAGCGAACAGGTGCTGACTAGCGCCACAGTGCTCGTAGGTGACGGCCCTAGCGGCAGAAGGTATGAACTAGAACGTGGGCGCTGGAAGAGGTGCTCTCTGGGCAGGTCAGGAGTGTAGTAGGTCATGGCCAAAACACTTCTTTTATCTGGCACGCCTGTCCTGTTCGTCATATCACCCCCCTCGCACATAAGAGAAAGTTTTTTCACGCCGTGAAAATACTGCAAGTACTTTCTAAGAGCTCTCTTATGTGCTGCGCATTTGTCGTAAACAACATGGCGTCGTAAACAGCATATCGGTCGGTGCGACTTTCAGCAAACGCTTCTCGCACGAGTTACTTCAGCGTTTGACCGGGTGTGTTGTGATTACAGCAGCTCCTTCGGTGCGTGTAAGCAGTGCGGAGAGCTGTGGCAGTGCAATGGTGTACGGTGAAGCGCAGCGAAGCCTGTGCGTCGGTGTGGTTATCAAGCGGGGATTGGCGTCGATGTATCGGCGGCAACTAGCACTCGAGAAGCCTGCAATGTTTGTTTGTGAGCTGGTAAGAGTTCGTTCGCTTGACTTTCCAGTCTCTCAGTTGGGTGATGTGCGACATTTCGGATTGACAGCGTTTTGACACGTTACTTGATTGACCCCAAGTACGTACGGATACATATGAACTACGCGCTCGGTTCTTGCTTCGCCACTAGTTAGCCCGTACGCTTCTATTTACTTGAGAGCAATGTACTGTTCGGGAGTGAAACGATGTTGGTTGTGAACAGTGGTGCTGTGTTGACGTTCCAAGACTTGTGAACAAGCTGTGCTCGTGTGACCGAAAATTGAAAGACAGCGTTGATAACTGTTTTGCCCTGCGAACTTGTGGTGGGGCAGTTTGGCGCTTTTGTTTTTTAAGTCGTCACTTCTCCTTTTTGTAATAACCATAGTCCTAGCGCTGTGATGTGATCAACCAAAACTGCGAGATGCTACATTCTGTTGTGGATCGTGATACTTTGGAAGCGCGCCTAGACTGTTCTTTCGTAACAACTTGAGAGTTCTATGTGGCAGCGAGAGCCCGTGAACGTCAAGCTTCCCTCCGGCCCCCAGACCTAGCGCTGTGATGTGATCAACCAGAGCTGCGAGATGCTACATTCTGTTGTGGATCGTGTTACTTTGGAAGCGCGCCTAGACTGTTCTTCGGTAATAACTTGAGAGTTCTATGTGGCAGTGAGAGCCCGTGAACGTCAAGCTTCCCTCCGGCTCCCAGAAAAAGAAAAAGCAAAGATTTCACCGGTTCCTTGCTTTGGATGAAGTTGTAGGCCAATATCGCCTAACTACCGGTTTCCGAGTTCGTCTGGCCATCGTTTTGCACGGCACTAGAGCCTTGACAACAGCCGGTCATGGCCAGTTCTTACACTTTATCAATGGACGTGCACGGCTGGCCAGCCCTTTTTTGCTGTCATTGGCAGCTTCCAGTCTGCAGATGCCCTTTGCCTGTTGGCCGTACTTGGTTCCTCATGACACCGACGGCTACTAAATGCTGCCATCGGTGAGTTCACCTTGCAGAACTAAATTTCACCGGTACTATAATTCATGCAGTTCTATAACGTGTGCAAGTGTTTAAGCCCATCAGATGTAATGTTTCTCTATGGTAAGTTGAAGCATGAAAAATTTACTACTAATGTTATATACATACATATATTATGGAGCAAATACGTAAGAAGTTTTTTGTGATTTGATACAAGTGAGCTCTTGTTTGATTATGAGGTTGGGCCTGTCGATTGACCATGTTTGATAGCTGGAAAGTTAATGTGAATTTATTTTTCAGGAGCCAGGTTGCACTTAAAAAATTTGTTATTTTGGAAAATTAGTTCTATAGACGATTACCACTGTGGTATTACTATACTTCAGTAGGACATATACATTGCTGTACGTAAATTTTACATGATGCTTCAGTTTATTTCAAAGTGATTATAGCAGATTTTGGTCACTTCAATGAAGTGATAGCTTCCTCAAATAAGTATTAGAAGTGAGTGCTTTTAATGATTGTTGTTAAATATCTCGTTTTTGGCTCTTCCCAGATCACAGAGATTGGTTTGTTAAGGTCCTGTGATGCATCGGTTGCACATTCTGCCACATCAATCCTCATCATTAGTTGGAGCACCTGTACAAAAATAGGAAGGACACGTTCTCCTTAACTGTGCAAGCCTATGTCACTGCTGGGACTGTTATCATTCAGCGGATGTGGCGTGGAAGCATGCATGGCAGCCTCATCTGGAAGGACTGCGATCTGCTTGGGAGCTTCGAGGGCACAAAACTGCCTAACGGCTGGCTGCAAGGTTAGTTTTTCTTTAATACATACGATTACGTGAACACCACTTACTGTGCACAAATTGAAAACCCAAGCATGGTTGCTTTCAGTGGATACCTGTAATATTCTTACACATAATTCTTATTCAACATTTATAGAACTAAATTGCAAGATAATTGAGAATGTTGAAAGCTGAAAGCCTGCAACTTATGAATGAAACTCCAATAATCTGAGACTCAAAAGCTTGTGCTTTGAAACGAGCACAAATACTTTGATTCCTTATTGAGCTCTCGAGCTTGTGCCTCCCTTTGTGGATCAAGTGCTCTGGAAGGAAATAGCAAGTGGGTGAAAATTGCCTGGCTGTTCACAACTTGCAAGGAGAAAGACCTATTGAAGAAGCCTCAGATCACATAGGGCCAGTAACTGCATCTTTTACCTAATGTAGCTTTTTCTCTCTCAGTGCTGTTGCTTGTGTTTCAGCCGAACTTGTTCACCACGACTGCATAGTGATATATATTTTTCTACAAATTGTACCTGACCTAAGTATGCATTGTTGATCTCTAAAGGTGACGTTCAGTGTGTTTCAAAGCCATGGCTTCTCATTTCTCTGTCTGTGGCTAGCCTATTTCAGCAGCAGAGCGATGCAGCTAGCACACATGCAATCCAAGTCATGGAGCGCTCCTTTGGTGTTCTGTGCAGGACGCAGCATATCCATCGGGCAAGACACTGGAATCAACAATAATGGTGAGTGTTGGTGGCACCTGTAGGAGCCCGTTGTGTTTGTTGCGTATGATTATTTCCCCTGATGAAGTGCATTTTTGAAAGATTTTCTTCATTTAAAATAATAGATGTCAGCAACAAGCACACTCATAATCCACAAGTTCTTTGTGTCTTCTAGACTGCCCATTTGCTCCTATATGCGGTATGGTGAGCTGGCTATGTTAGACAGCATTAAAGTTATGAACATTAGCTGTTGTGTTGTAATGCAGTCTAGCTTGTGTTTCTTAGTGAACTTATTTGTGGTCTACTTCTCGCACCTAGTGTAAAGTCGAAATAGAAGAAACTCTATTGGCTTTTTATGCCTGTCAGAAGTTTCATGCCTTCATCTATAACATTGTAGTTTTGCTCTTGTATCATATTAAATATATTTTCAGTCTTCACTGTTTGTCTGTGTGTGTGTGTGTTGAGGCTTGTCATTGGCTTCTGAAAATACAATATCTGTAAATATGAGCACATAATTGACAACTATACACTCTTGCATGTAGCAAGGTTGTAACAATAATCTGTATTTTTCTAAGTTCCAGCTGTAACAAGGGGTTCGGTGCTCCACAGTCATGCACACTGTATCAAGAACAGAGCACAGAAGACCAACAACTATAAAGGGACTGCCAGTGACTGTTCTCCTGCTCAAAGTTTACAACAGCAGAAAGAGCACATTGTGATGTCAGGAGCAGCTGCTGCTTAACTTCTTAGCAGTGCATTATTCAGCAGTTCATTTGCTTGCATTCGAAATTATTTAAATTTTGCATGGAAGATACCAAACTATGACACTAATTTAAAGGCTGGTGTAGTGTTAGTGGGCAAATATTTTTGAGCTGAAGTTTTTAACATGTGTGTTAAGTGCCTGCGTGGCTCTACATTTACATGCCAGAAATCACAGCATCCGTGGTCGCCAATGGTAACTGTGTTTGCATTCTTTGTAGTACAAGAAGTAAAACAATGGATGCAGTAATCATGTACTTAGTCGATGTAATCCTTCAGTGTACACTCATTTGTATAGCACCAATGATGCCATGAGTGTATAAGCTCTGGGAAGTGAATCTATATAGATTATATTATTTGGAAGGAAGATGATCATCACTACTCCTAGTATATCTTAACAGTAGATTTTAGTGCTTGGATGTTATCCCACTGCCTGTCCGTCTTTCAACAGTCTACTTATCTACTATGTAAGTGTAACTTTTTAAATGTTTACTTTGCTCTGATAGGTTTGTTCATAATGTAATGCAAGTGACTTATCATCTATGCAGCTCTACTCAGACTAGAAATAAAAGTATTTATTTTTATATGTAGCTATAGCATGCATTCACTTGTGTTTTTCTAGGTGCCTGCACAATTGTTTAGCCCTACAAAAGTGCTGGTATACTCTAATATTGAATCTGGCATCTTAAAATAGTTTGTTAGTGGAAGTAAGAATGTGTTTACAACCAATATTACTATCCTCAGATGAACTGTAAAAACTCTGTGGAAATTTATTTACATTTTTTGAACTTTGTGAAGGTAAATGTTGTTATGTTCTTTTATTGTGGTCCCTGTTTCATGCAAGTGACACATAATTACTTTGCAGTGGCATAGTATTAGTTGTTATTTTACACATATGTGTTGAGCAACATCGCAGTTGAGGCCAGCACCAAGACATACATGCAGTGCACTGGAGCATCACCTCACATAGTGTACAGTCTTTGCCCACCAGTAAACTCAATATTTTTCAAGCAGACTAATCGACAGCTGTATGGGAACTGTGTTGATGTGCAAACTTTGAAGTCTTCTTGAGGAGTGTTTTTCATCATTTTTGTCCAAGTGAAGTAGCTACCCAAGGCCACAACTGGTGGGAATGTGGTGCTTTCCTTTCTCCGAAAGCACTCCTACCAGCTTCCTCAATGTTAGCATGAAGTGAATTCACGAACTGGAAAAATAATTGGTCTTTGTTTTCTTAGCCGAAAGAGTCACTTCCACCGTTGAGTCACCACGAGCGCCAGAATAGAAACTTTTAGCTAAATAAAGTTGATTCTACTTTTCAGAAGTGTTTTGGGCAAACGATATGGCACCTATAGCTGTCAATATTAACACTGTTTGCACCAAGGAGCTTAGCAGCCTATAATTGTATTACTCATGTATTGTCTAGAATTTACTCGCGCTGTGCCAACTTTCAGCCCAAGTGTCCTAACATGATTTGTTAGTGGGTTGTGAATGAGCCAAGCTACGTAAATAAACAGAGTGATATTGCAGACATGTACAAACTATTGATGCACAGCCCTTTTCTTTAGCATGACATTGTCAAGGGCTTTATTTTTGTGTTTTTTATAAAAACTGCTTGTCACTGGGCAGCAGCAGAAAACTATGCATCAAGCTTTTGCGAGATGGTTCGAGAAACACCGTGTTCAGACATAACAGTGCGGGTGGATTTCTCTCGTAAGTTACTTTCTGTAGTATATTCAAAATGAGTGTATTAGAATTGTTGTTTTATAGCCATTCATTTTTAATATTTACACCTGAGTGTATGTATGAGTGTATGGGTGTACATATGTATATGCGTGTGTGTGTATATGTATGTATGTATGTATGTATGTATGTATGTGTGTGTGTGTGTGTGTGTGTGTGTGTGTGTGTGTGTGTGTGTGTGTGTGTGTGTGTGTGTGTGTGTGTGTGTGTGTGTGTGTGTGTGTGTGTGTGTGTGTGTGTGTGTGTGTCTTTTAAATGAGAATCCGTTTATCATTGGTGAGTAAGTTTGGTAATGATTTGGCTGAATTTGTTTCTAGTTATTTCTCTTTTGAGCCATTATACATTTCAATTTGTTTTGTACTGCATAAAAATAAATATAACCTTACACGGAATATGTGTGTTCGAAGAAGTTGTTTCATTTACCAACCTACAGTCATGGGCAAGAAATTGGGTAAAATGGAACGAACCTGCGAAGATTAGTTCAGAGCATAGCTACTCTACATGGCATATCTCGTACACATTGCGTTGGTTGAAAATGTCGATTTCAACCTTTTATTTTAATCAGAATAAGCAAGCTATCACCCGTGGTTGTATATGTGTGTGATATTTATGCATACTGTGATACCGCTTCACAACTACAATTAAGGTCACAAACCTAGTCAAGCTGAATACACGAATTTTGTCCACGCACCTTTCATCTGCACTGGTACTGTTGTTAATAAAAAATAAACTTCAGTTTAGAAATTTATTCTAGTAACCAAAAGCAGGGTATCTCTTTATCACACAAATCAAATTGCCATTGTTCTGTTCCATTCTGGACAATAGGGGACCCTCTCAGCAGAACTCGATTAACTGCTATAGTTCATTTTAACCATTGACAGCGACATTACACTGAAGCGTGCAGCATGACAAATAGCGGGAGAGAAGACACAAACTAATCACTCTGTTTGCGTCAGCTCTAACTGTCTGTGCTCTTTGGTCTTGCTGCATGTGATGACGCCCACCAAATTAGCACGAAAGCGTGTTCCTACACAGGCAGTCAACTTGGCTACAAGCAGTTAGCTCACTGCATGTGTAGATTTTCTTCAAAACACCATGAAGACTGATTGCTGGTCGAATATCCAAACACGTGAAAAGTAATATACCAGGTATGATATTGGTATTTCAGCACTGGACACTTTGCGATAAGAGAGGATGGAGGAGAAAATTATGAACCCTGAATTGTTTAATTTTTGAAGGAGCACAGTACAGCGCTTTTGGGTCAAAAGAGGAGTGAAAGAAGCAAAAGCGAAAGCCTACTTCTCAAAAAAATAGTACCCGCCACCACGCATTATGTCAGGCCGGGCAACCTCTTGAAAAAAAAAGTGCTCAGTGATTCTGCGAATCGAACCAAGTACCTCCTAGATTGTAGTTGAGCGCTGTAACCACTCGTCCACTGCAGCACTGCTTGCATTCGCCCTATTGCTGACATATCGTCATTCCTTCGAATGAAGCCAAATCCAAAAACGTCTGGTGGAACTTTGTCAAAAATAGAAAAAGTAGTTAGAATGCGTTTGCCCAAGGTTACTGGAAGATAGAAACCGCCACGTGTGACTGTATAACCGTGCGCTATTTATTCTTGTACATTACTGTTATGACGTTCGGATAGCCGGCTCTAGCGTAGGCTACCTTCTCATAGTTTGCCAAATATAAATAACAAAATAAAAATATATATCGGCCTTCAACAACGCTAATCAACTATTATGAGTTCACTGTCACTAGTGTCACTTTCACTAGGTGAATGCTCAGTTTGCTTCCATTATCGTTATTTAGGAAAGTTTTGGCTTATTAACTCAACTCTCCTAATTAGCAGTGATTCTCACATCTAAGGACAGTCACACTTCATCTCGCTTTCTGAGTGGCTGTCACTCCCATATAACGCGTACTCCACTTTTTTATGCTCTACGAGCACCTGACGCTGCTTTGCGGAGACTTTCCCTGACGTCTGCTGGGCCAGAAAATTGTCTTTATTATCTATCAATTTCAAGCTTTCGCGAAGCCGAAACAAGAGTCTCTCTCTCTCTTTTCATCCTTTTCGCACGTGTGATAACGTCTCGCAACCTCAAGGCTCGTATACCCGTCCCTTGCTTTGTTTGCGCACTCAAACAACACTGGACGAAATATTTGCACCATGTTTTGTGAAAATCATTAGCACTGAGACACCTCCCGACGAGTCTCCCTCATTTTACGTAGACATATACCTAAGCGTAAGCGTATGCACATTCTCGCATTCCGGCTTTATAAAAATGCTGCGGTGCATGGAACCAGCGAAATGGCGCTCACAATTTTATTTGATTACTGCTGTTATCTATTTCCGCACAATTTGTCTGCAGGCACCAAAGTCGCTCATGTGTCTTGTAATAAGAATATTGTAACAAAGGCTACCTTTGACTATAGGTACAAAACACCCTTACGTTCACCACTATACCGTGCTAGATTGCTACGAATTAGTTAAGTAGCAGCGCAGCTTTAATGAAATGTAAGGTAACTGGACGCGTTAAATAGGGGAAGACATTCGAGGCACATTTTCAAACATTGCATGCATCGATTTATGTGTGGTTTTATTTATGTGGTGCACCTGGAGTGTTGTTTACTCGTACTTGGCGAGATAGTGCATGGATTGCTCGATGACTTAAAGCCATCGAGCAATTTCGTTTTTAGCTACAGTCGTTGATGAAAGGCGAGTGCTTGGCTTTGCACAGCCCGCCAAAACGCCTATTACAACGTACGCGGCATCCCGTAAGCGCTGTAGCAGACGCTCGCGGAACTGAAACTTAGATGCAGCAAATCATTGGCTATCATCGTATACTCTTGATGCTAGACGCTTTGCGTGCTACCTTGATATTATCGGCACACACTTCTTTCTTTCCTTGTCGTTTCATCGGCTATCGTGTGTCCTCCTTGCCCTCTTTAGTGCCGAATAAGTTAAATTCATACCCGCGCTATAGTAATCCCTCCAGATAAGAGAATTTTTGGCTAAGAAAATGCGTAGCCAAAGAGAAAGCTTTGTGATTTCGGCCCCTGTTGTTGCTAATATCCTTGTTGATATATGTACATATACTTAGCGCCAGTTAAAACAGGTAACTCAAAAATAAGTTTAACACATTCACCTTCCACTCGCATGCTTCGCATAACATTCATTCCCGAGGTACGTGATATCTGCCATTTTTTTTCGTAATCATTCTTCTGATGAAGATCTGCAAACTTATTTGAAATAGTTGTCTTTTTATGACAGTATGCTTGAAACAATGTGAGCAGAACATCACCGTTTATTTAGCTGGGGATGCAAGTTCTCAGAAGCAGGTGGAAGTGAAGAAAGTGCTTTATTCCTTAATGAAAACCACTAGACTTGTCGAGTGGTCATCCCTCACTCAGTTAAACATACCGTGATTACTTAGCTAGTGTGACTGCTCATGATACAAAAGTACAAAGGACTTGCACCTGTTTTTTTTTTCTTTCAGATAGTAAAGACGCACCTTACAAATAGCGGCTCTAAACGGGGCGGGTCACATGTTGAGTTATAGCGAATGAGTATTTCGGTTCATGTGTTGCAGTTTTTATGCAAGATTGCAAAACAGAAGAAACTAACTGTACATAGGGAGCGATTGTAAAAGAAGTGCTAAGCAGTAATCAACACAAAGAAACAGAGAAATCAGCGCATAAAAACACGAAAGTTTATATGCGCTTCGTCACACTAACGACGTTGAAGAGGTACACATCGGAGGAATAAATGACGAGTAGGAGAGATTGCGCGTACTTTATCAGGTTAATGTTGCGAGTAATGAAAGGAGCCAAGCCAGTTTAGAATTGAAACGAAAGTTTTGAAAAACTCTGTCGAGGTAATTAGTTTTCAAGATAACCGATATTTCCGTCTTCGGAATGACTTTCCCAACGCAGTGTAGCAAGTCAGTGGTTTACAAACACCGTCTAAATTCTCTGTCTTTTAATAAAGAGTATCTCTCTCAAACATCTTTACTTGTATTTTTAATGGAACTTTTTTTGCAGAAAGTATTAGATGTAGTGCTTTATGCTTGTTGCACTTTATTTTGATGCGCTGCCTATAGCTGGCCATCGCCCGGTACGTACCAGTGTACCTCCTATTCTGTAAAAGAATAAACACACACAAAGTCTTGGGGATCACAGGAGAGAACCCCTATATTTGTTCAAGCCGACATTGACTAAATTTAGTATTGTCAGCTGCTGAGCCGCAAGTCGAGGGATCGAATTCCGGCTGCAGTGGCTGCATTTTTGATGGAGGCGAAAATGCTGTAGGCGCGTGTGCTCAGATTTCTATGCACGTAAAGCACCCCAGGTGGTCGAAATTTCTGGAGCTCTCCACTACGCTGTCTCTCATATTTATATGGTGGCTTTGGGACGTTAAACCCGATATATCAATTTTTTTGCGAAAAAAAAACTTCAATGTTTAGAAATCAGAACCCTCAGCTCCCATGAGCTGTGGTAAGTGGGATCACCTATTTGAGGCTAAAACACAGCACTTTCTCAAGAACCAATTTCATTATGGAAGCATGAAGAAGCTTATACTGGCTCGTCATGCTCGATTATAGCAGTTAGAGCACGAACTCATAATACATGCTGAACATTTTTCTTTATATTGATAAAAAACTGACTTGCCGCACTTATGGAATGATAAATACGCAATTTTCGTTTATTGTATGCACGCCAAGTTGCGCAGTGAAGCAACGTCTCCAGCCTTTGATACGTCTAAACGATTATTTCATCACGTGGGCAAATACATCAAAGACAAAACTTGCTGATACCCTTCACAAGATGTCCCTGATAGCAGCCAAAGGGTGCCTCTGCTAACATTAAAGTATTGCTCCTGCCTTACACAACATTTGCTCGTTATGGAGATAAACATGATCCGGTGCCTAAAGCTGCAGAAGAGGGGTTTTATGTTCTCGATAAGACCCCGCTCCAAAGAATAATGAGAAAAACATGGGGGTTCAGCGTACCACGGCTTCTATCATATAGCGTGCCGTCATAATGGCTTGCATCCGTTCTCCCGTAAAGATTCTGCATTAGAACAGATCCTTGGTCGAGCTGGTTCATACTGTGATAAGCAAGACCAGCGCAGAAAAACTAATCATATATATACAGAAAGACACATGCATACAGAAGAAACTCTCTCCATGCTTCTGACGCCAGATCCGCTCTTGCACCATCTATTCTCACAACTTTTATCGTTGTCTTCCACTGGTCATTAAAGGAGACAAGTGAGCATGCTCCTTCCCAGAACGAGTGGTGCTGTATCCTGATTAGCACCAACCAAACTGTTTATGTTATCGAAGCGAACACGGAAGAAGTTGTGCAGATTGAGCGACAGCGATGGATTTCGTTTCTCTTTATTCATACATCGATACGTCTCATCTTCCAAACATCATTCATATGTCATTTCTCATCATCCATGCACCAAAACATTTCATCATCCACACTTTTTCCTCGTCATACATCTATCCATGAAGCCACCATTTTTGTATGAATCGGTTGCATTTGAGGTAGAACAATAAGAGAGGTAAACACAAGCGTTGAGCCGGGTGAATCACCGATAGCAACAAGAGGCTTTTGAGCTATGCCATGTAATTAGACTTGTGCGTCCACCAAGGAATGTGCCAGCTCTAGCACGTGTTGCCGGCATGCGAAATCATTCGGAGATCACACCAACACAGGTCTCACCGCATGTAGGGTGAAGCCGTCCTGTCTAGATGTGTCCCGAAAAATAATTTCGGTCTGTTTCACCTAAAGCGCTGAACAGCTAAGCCCTTTAAGGTTTTGGGTAATGCAATTACATAGCGCCGAATGCACAAACCCACCCTCCTTTTTTCTTTATTCAGCGTTTATTTTCTGTTGCAAGTGCTCTACTCTTCCTACTACTCAAGTAGTAGGAAGAGTAGAACTAGCGCCCATGAAGAGCTCACGTTTCTTATCATCCATACTCTTTCATTCTCATGTTTCTCATCATCCATCATCCATCCCTACTTCATCCATATTTCGTTTCTCTTTATCCACTAGTAGGAATACCTAGTACTCTTTCTGCCACCTTTTTGCCCTCTCTAATTAATATTTATTTATTTCAGTTATAAATCATCAATTCTTTTTAGGCTATGGAGGCGGAAATGTTGTAGGCCCGTGTGCTCAGATTTGGGTGCACGTTAAAGAACCCCAGGTGGTCTAAATTTCCGGAGCCCTCCACTACGGCGTCCCTCATAATCATGTAGTGGTTTTGGGACGTTAAACCCCACATATCAATCAATTCTTTTTAGGCTACCTGTCTCAATCATTCGTCTCGAATTAGCTTTACAATGACCAAAATATTTCACTCAGCTCCTTTTATTCTACTTGAGTTTGCCACATGCAGTTTTGTTCCTTAATAAAAACAAGAATCTTTTTATCGATTTCCTTTCATTCATAGAATCTGACAGCTGGGCAGGCCAGTAGCAAAGGGGTTGCCCTATGGGGGTCGCCGTAGGGGGGGAGGGGGTGGGTTGTCGTAAGGACAGAGGTGCCCGGCGATGCCCAAGCAGTCCTGTTCAGCAGTTGCTGCGCCGCAGGTTAATTGTGCGTCAGACTATCGCAATCAGGCTGTGCCGATGTGCCTGTCCCTTGCCATTCTTCGGTACCTAATTTGGCCCCAGGGTAATCACCGGCTACGCTGTTGCCTAACTTGTCTGTTTGCTGTCGAATTTCCGGCACCACTACTTTCTCCATTTCCGAGGTCACAGAGAAGAGTTCGTAAGTGTGTGCCGGGTCTACGGAACTTTATTCGCAAAGTAAAAGCAACGTAACAAAAGCCAAATAATTCTTTATAAGTGGCTTGTCAGTTTTTTTACGACATGTGACGCGTGCAGTTTTTCTAGAGAAGTTGAGTGCACGGCTGAGTTAATTGCTAATTTTTTGAGCCTTTTAGTCCTGGGTTCTTTCCTATTCGCACAGAAGTAAAACTTCTTCAGTAAGTAAGCCGCCTGGGTCATTTGCGTAACAAGTGGCTCTGCTCTTCGACTTGGAGTGTTTTCTGCAAGCAGTTACACACACACACACACACACACACACACACACACACACACACACACACACACACACACACACACACACACACACACACACACACACACACACACACACACACACACACACACACACACACACACACACACACACACACACACACACACACACACACACACACACACACACACACACACACACACACACACACACAATAAAAAAAAGTTCTTGAGCAACTCACAGCGCTATCTGTATGCGAAGTGCTCATAAGATAACGAGTTGCATTTTAAGAGCCATCTAGCATAATGGAATGGATAGCGGAAACTCTCACTACCGTACCAAGCAACTGCACATGTTTTCTCGCTCTTATAACAACGGTGATGTGTGACTGTTGAACACACCTAAATTTGAAGCAACATATTTCCAGCATACACAACACGCACAAAACATTGTGACAGAAGCCATCACACAGTAACACTCTGCATGAATGCGCTAAGAATTCTATACAATATAAAATTCAGCCAACGATGACAATATTATTGACCAGTTGTGGCGTACGTTATTCAAATGCAAATATGAGCGCTGGTACATTTATGAGGTTTAACGCCTCAAAGCTACTAAGATTGTGAAAGAAGCCGTGTAGCGAAGGACTCGGGGCAGCCCTTTCTGGTTCTTTCTTATTCACTTAATCGCGCAGTGCGTGGGCCTCTAGCGTTCCGCCTCCATCTGAATGTCACCAGCATGACCGGGAACCAAACAGCTTGTTTAGGGTTAGAAAGAGCGAACACAAAACAAAACAAGTAGTTTATGGTGGTACTCTTTCTAAGTTTCGGATAGTGTTTGAATATCTGAAGCCATATATATATATATATATATATATATATATATATATATATATATATATATATATATATATATATATATATATATATATATATATATATATACATACATATATATATATATATATATATATATATATATATATATATATATATATATATATATATATATATATATATATATATATATATATATATATTGCCACGTTGCATTTTCCAAGTTTTTGTTATCGTCCCAAAACACCACACCGTTCTCAGCGCGAACCACGCCTGCAGTTTTCGAGAAGGTTCCGGACTGTAGTAGATCATTTCGATAAGATCACGCCCACTGTGCGAACGGTACAGATGGTTCTGGAACCTACGCCGCCGCCAGCGATAACGCTAGAACATTCGACGGCAAGAGTATAAATGCCGACGCGCTTCGCCGCTTGTCAGTTGTTGATCGAAGGCCGACGCTCCGTTCGCCGCTATCAGTCCGAGACTGCTATCTGTGCAAGACTACTGTTGTAATTGGACTTTCCGTTTACCGGGCACAGGTTCGCCCAAATAAACAGTTAAATCCCAACACGAAGTCTCCTGTCTTCGGCCACGTCACGACCCCGTGACAATATATATATAATGGGAACTCGAAACTACAGTGCAATCCTAATCAAAACATTCTTACTCTCGAATACGACGCTGACACTCCCGTGCCACGTGATAGCCAAGAGCAGCCGAAAACTTATGAGAAAAATGTCCTCAATCTGTCAAACACAACACTCAAACCCACTCAGCTTCAACTTCTGTCGAGAGGCTTAACCTTTTGCTCATCATCCGGTAGATTCAATGAATTTGAACTGTACCAAGACCTAGATAACTTTGCGCGTAATCTCCGCCTCCATGAATACTTTCATGATCGCAAGGACTGTACGGACGAGAATAGATTGATTGGTGGTGACAAATCATGGTGTCCAGGTGAGCAGAGGGACAAACACCTCGATATGTATATATCCACAGTTCAAAAAGATATCATCAGAGCGTATGAAAAAAATCGGCCATTTCGAAACAACATATCAAAGTCAGAACGAAGGGCACTCGATGAACTACGAAAAAACACCGGAATTACTATCAGACCGGCTCATAAAGGGGGCTGCATAGTAATTCTAAACACGTCAGACTACTTAAAGGAAGGGGAACGACAACTATCAGACACAAAATTCTACAAAGAACTTCCAACGGACCCGACTCCCGAATTCGAAAGGGAGATAAAAGTAACCCTAAACAATCTTCGCCGGGACGAGAAAATTACCGGCAAAATGTTAAAAGCAATGTTACCGGCCCACTCTGTTCCCGGTCGATTCTATTTGCTCCCCAAAATACACAAGGCAGGCAATCCGGGACGTCCGATAGTATCCAGTAACAACACATCAACAGAAAATATATCAGAATTCATCAATTCCTTAATAAAAAACATCCCCCGCAAATTTCCCCTATTACCTAAAGAACACAAACCACTTCATCTGCGAAACTTCAAGTCTTGACATCCCAGGCGGCAGTTTTCTGGTGACCATGGACGTCTGCTCACTGTACACCAACATACCCCACCATGACAGATTAGCGGCTATGGTTTCTCAATATGTAAAATCTGACTCATCAACCAGTGTAAGTGGCGAGGTACTGTTTACACTTCTTGAACTTGTACTAAATAATAACCATTTTGAGTTTAATGGCAAGCATTTCCTTCAGGTCAGTGGCACTGCAATGGGCACGAAAATAACCCCAAACTTCGCGAACACCTTTATGGCTTCACTTGAAATCCTATTCATTGAGGGACGTACCTTGAAACCTTTCTACTACAGAAGATACTTAGACGATATTTTTATGATATGGAACCATGATGAGGGAAGTATTTTCCGCTTCATAGAGGATTTTACCAAGTACCACCCGTCAATAAAATTCACGCACAAAATTTTCAAAACTAGCATTAACTTTTTGGACGTCACTTTCACGGTCAAAAATGATTGCTTGTCAACAAACCTTTACAAAAAGCCTACAGACCGTCAAATGTACCTACATTTCAACAGCAGCCACCCAAAGCATTGCAAAACGGGTATTCCATATTCTCAGGCCTACCGGTACCGAAGAATATGCACCGATATGCGGGAATTTGACAGACACGCGGAACACCTAAAGCATTCCTTATTGAAACAAAATTATCCAGAAGACATTATTGACGATGCCATACTACGTGCTCGCAACGTGAACAGGAATGATATAATTAAGGGACCAAACAGAGTATCTAAAACGACTTCCCAAACGAACCTTGTACTAACTTACTCCTCATCAGCGCCACGAATCAACAACATACTTTCCCGCCATTTCGACATAATCAGGCAAAGCAAACGACTAACTTCTATTTTCGTGAAGCCACCTCACGTGGTGTACCACAGGGATAAAAATCTGAAGGACATTCTTGTCAGAGCAAAGACAAACACCTCCAAATTTCAATCAGGGTGCCATCTCTGCTGAAAATCTCGATGCAAGGTATGCCCACAGATGGTCACAACACGTGAGTCCAAATCGGACTTCTTGGATTTCAAATTCTGCATAACTGAAAGCCTTAATTGTGACTCCAGTAACGTAATATACATGCTACATTGCAACATCTGCGGACAAGAATATATCGGCCAAACAGACACGCTATTTCGGCTGCGGTTCAATAATCACCAATACCACGCCACTTCACTGACGAAGCTACCTTTATCTAGACATCTGCGCCTGCCGAACCACAGTTTTGAAAATATCAGCGTAACTCTTTTGCAGTCCGGTTTCTCAAACAGACGCGAGCGCGGACACCATGAGGCATATTTTATTTTCAAAGTTCGAACATTAGTAGCCGGCATCAACGAGGACCCCGGAAAACTCAACTGCCTCCGAGAAGTAAGCCAGGAGGAAATTGGTGACAAAGATTGATAGCTGGAGACCATGCATTTTTCTGACTGACTCGTACGTGTACACTGTCCTTTCTTGTTTTTTGTTTTTCTTTTTTTTCTTCCTTTTTTTTTCTTTTTTCCACATGCACATACAAAGTGTTTACGTTCGCCTACCACTTGATGACCATTGAAGAGAAATGGACGAAGATTAAAGGTAAAGAGCCGACCGACCCATCAAAGGGAAAACCCTTCTTTACGCACGCCGCACGCCGACTGACCCATTAAGGGGAAACCCTTTCTTTACGCACGCCGTCACGGACCCTGCCGCCACCACGGCTACAATCTTGGGTGGCCCGACACACGTCGAGAACTGAACAGCACGTGCTAAGAACTGTGTGTGGACGTACACGGACAGTTGATTTCGTTCTCAGTGTTGACAGTGGTTCTTCCTCTTTTTTACTTTCTTTCTTTTTTTCTTTTTTTCTCTTTTTCGTCTTTTTCTTCCCCCTTTTTTGTTCTTTTTTTCTTTTTTTAGTTCCCTCTCACTCTCGCAAACATCTTTCAAGGCGAGAGGGACGCGGCAGCAACGAAGTTTGGAAGTTCATGTCAGTATAACTCATCCCCTAAAGAAGAAAGTTCCCCTCCCGAAACTGTTGAGAAATAAATATATTTATCCTTGTTGAAAACTCTCCCGTTGTGCCATATCCCATACCATCACGAAGACTAACTGGCCTATTGAATTATTACTCCCACTATATATATATATATACGTGAACCAAAGCAGCAGACGATGATCACATAAAACTCTTTATTCAGGCTGACCTTGTGGCTCACAAATGAAAAGTAAATTTCAAGCGATACACACTGGCACGATAGCGTCGAACAGAGCGTCGGCCGTCGATCAAATGACAAGCGGCGAAGGATGTCGGGCAATTATACACTTGCCATAGAACATTCTAGTGTTATCGCTAGCGGCTACGTACTACGTTCCAGAACAATCTGAAAGGTTCACGAGGTGGGCCTAATCTTAACAAAACGACCTACTACAGCCTCGAAGTTTCTCTAACAACGTAGGCATGAATTGCACTGAACATAGGGTAACGGGGTGATAACAAAACTTGAGAGAAGGAACGTGGCAATATATGTGATCGCACATGTTGCACACAAAAAAAAAAATACAGCTGATAATTCGTGACCACGGGACTGGCCTTCGTCAAAGCGTGACACTCTCACTCTGATGGCCATTCCCACTTGAAAAGCGAAGCGAGAACGAAAACGCCAAGGAGGCCATGAAACCATGTCCACGCTCGTTGAAAACATTTACATTCTTTTGCCCCTCGTACATGCCAACGCCGACTTCGCTACTTTAAGAACTCATTGAATTTTGCCTGTGTTCTGAGCCCGAAATTTCATACCGACATCTAGTTATTCATGCAAAGTACTGAAAACAAAACAGTTCCCACCTTTTCAATCGTTGTTTCGTGAGATACGCCGGCAGATGGGACATTAGTGAACGCACCGGCAGAGGCGGCGGCGGATTTAACCCGTTGTGCAAAAGCGAGACACCTTGTCGCATGGCGACTGGCTGCTGCTGCACATTCTACTTACAATGTTCTCGGCGATCGTAATCAAAACCAGGCTCCCGATTAACGGGTCCTCGTCGCGTCCGTGAAGCTTCATCGTGCTGCGCGGGTCATTTGAAATTTCAGCCGATGCGAGCCTTTACTGACGCCTTTGCCGCCAGGTTGAATGGGTGGCCGGTTGTCGGCCTCAAGTGGTTTCAGCTAGTGCAACCAAAGCCGTGAAGTAGGAAAATGATTCCTTTTCGATCCGATTTGAAAGAAATCGGTCGCGGAAGCATTTTTTTTTTCGTGTCGACCTCGCGGCGTAGATTTCCAGCTGCTTCGGCGGTGAAGCGAGCAAAGTTTCGATAAGTTTTGCCACTTTCGCTTTCTGTGAAGGCAAGTGTGAACGGGCCTTGACAGAAGCCAGTCCAACGGCTGCCACGTCAGTTAATAATTTATCAATTTTTATTTCTTGGCGTGAATCCTCATTTGCACATATAAGTATGTGTGTAATTGTTGTACGCAGATACTTATGCTGAACAGTCGCATATGCTTCATATAACCAGTTTGGAGTTGTTTTATGATGCAATAACAACATGGGTGCTACAGACAACATGAGCAGTAACCTTGTATTTGTTGACACACCATTTCACCAACATTACGCCCACATATGACCTTCTTTTCAAAGTATGAAACCTGGCGTGGCTCTGGTAGTATACTTGATTGTCACGCAGAATGTTTGAGTTTGATACCTCCGAGACTCTAATATTAAAAGCGAAGCAGCTTAGAACGGAGCTTTATCCGGTGGTGCGCGGCGTTACCACCCTTAATGCGCATGCGCCACGGCTTGCCCAAGCACTGCCAGAACGTGCTCACGCGCCACCGCGTTCAAGCTTGTGTAGAGGGCTGGGTAAGGCTTTGTGGCCTCTTCCCCTAACATTCTCTCATAAATCACATGATCACGTCGGGGAATGAGATTCTGCAGACGCACGATCAACGCACATGCTCCCGTGTGTAGTTGTGATGAACCCGCTTGGCGTGCTCTAAGGGCGAATAAAAACAACACAAACTCAGGTGAATTTATGGTGTGTCCCAAATGCAAGGACGTGTCAACATCAAGCAAGGTGGCCGCGATGAGCGGACCCTAAAGTGAACCCATGTGCTATTTCGCATGCGTTCGCTTTAGTGGGAGATGGCGTATTTTTTCTATTCCTCGCATCGGTCGGGTTAACGCTTCTGATGTAAGTTTTTTTTTTGACGCTCTGGCAATTATATTACCAATGTCTGTTCTCACCACTCCTGGTTAGATATAAACTAGGAAGCACATGTGGCTCATACCTGCACACCGTGGCCTGTGGTGTATTTCGGTAGGTGCCACACGTGCCTGGAAAAAAGGGTCTAACGCTTACGTGGCAGTACTTTCACTTTATCCATGTCATAATCAGACAGACTTGCTCGTCAAGCCCTTTTTACCTTGCCATAGTAATTTTTGTGTACCCCAAGTTAAGGAGGTGATCCCGAGAGCAGACGTATGTCGTAGATAGATAGATAGATAGATAGATAGATAGATAGATAGATAGATAGATAGATAGATAGATAGATAAATAGATAGATAGATAGATAGATAGATAGATAGATAGATAGATAGATAGATAGATAGATAGATAGATAGATAGAAACGCCCAAAGTACCTGCAGTTCGCTAAGAACTGTTTCGCATTTAGTTAGTGTGTTGGAGATGCACGATGTTTGAGTGTCCATACTTCCTCTATCTGCGTCATCATTCCAGCATTGAAAGAACCTTGAAGCCTTTTAATGACTGCAAATACTCAATAATGAAGGAAGCAAATGCTTTTAGTCATTTTATGGGTCCAAATAATCTAACTGCCGTGAGCTCACGCCCATGAACATCAAAGAGAGGATGATGCCACACGATGTGTGAAACGGTTCAGAAATTTTAATAGGGAATTGCAAATGGAGAATTTGCATACAGGTTCGGCATAAGAATACGTCCATTCCTGCATGAAATTATGGAAGCATTAAGTTTAATCGAGCGTATGTGGTTTACGCCACTCTGGTTTTGTGTCTTAGGCTGTATTCCATTAAAAAAAAAAAACAAAATAGCACCAGTTGCGTGATATCTTCGTTGTTGTGCCGTGAACATCACTTGGTAAAAGTATAAAAATAGTCCCACCTCTGGAGCGTATTAGCAAAATAATCGGAATCAAATACCGTATGCTGTACTTTCTTATTATTGGAAAAAAAATACCACGTGACATACTGCCGGTAGAATATATATTGGGCATTGTCTGGAAACACCGCTTCGTTATCTATCCAGTAGTTATGGTTTCAAACGGAGTTACTTTTCCGCTAGAAATGAGGCTAATTGCTTCGTAGCAAACTTAGTCGACATGCACTTAGCTGTTTTAGAGGAGTTGTAGCTTACTTACAATGCAACCAGCAATTTTTCTTGCAGTTCTCGATGCAGTAATGAGATTCGATATGCTTTTGTCGCTATAGAGGTCCCTCCACAAAACTGTCTCTTCGGCAGTAATTACTGAAGCCACTCTTGCCTTACACTTTACCGAAGA
The DNA here is from genome assembly GCF_043290135.1 of Rhipicephalus microplus. Classification (NCBI taxonomy): domain Eukaryota; kingdom Metazoa; phylum Arthropoda; class Arachnida; order Ixodida; family Ixodidae; genus Rhipicephalus; species Rhipicephalus microplus. The sequence continues at coordinate 202,572,752 of NC_134701.1, read as the reverse complement.
AATGTAACAGCTCTAAAAAGAAGCAACGCATTATGCATTTCTGCCGCAGTCAGCTGCGTTGAACACTGTTTGTTTTTAATTGAAACAACGAGAGGAGAGCTTGGTGCCTTTGTGGTGGCACCGATTACTGCTACTCGTTTAGCAGACGAAATTTGCAAGGAAAAAATTAAAAAGAAGGGCACTAAATGTCATACAGTGTAACACACAATGTGAAACATCATGAAACACCACATGAGTCTAATGTGGTCGAGTACAAGGTCAAGTAGTAAAAATAATTTCTCAATGGAAAAATGAAATATCTATGGTAGCAAGCCTACGAGTTCAAAGACTCCGAATATTTAAGAATGGTCAAGACGGAGAAATTATAATAGTATTAGACAACAGAGTCTACCAAAAATTAGGCTAATAAAAATACTAGATAAAATCATGGCAGGTTCTATTTATCTAAAGAACATTCTATTTATCCAATCAAGAACGTATCTTGTTCGCCATGAGCCACAAGTTCACACAACTATCCTGAAAACGTGCGTAAGCACACGCAGCCAGTGTCACTGAAGGAGTTACACATGTTGTTTCGGTTAATTAGAGAACCCTTTGCCGGAAAACAACGCCTAACCTAAGCAACAAGAACACGTTCTGAAAGAACTCCTATGCTTGCCACGTGCGTAATAGAAACAGGAAACGTCTATAGTTATCCATGTACGTAATAAAGCAAAAAGAAGAGATGCCTCTTAAACGCAAAAAAAAAATGCCATCTTCCTTATCTCAAGTGATGCGAACATTCATCATCACCTCATAATGATCACGTCACACATCGCGAAATTCAGAGACGTAATCACATGACATGATCGCCTGTGTAAATGTTGGCCACTTACGGAGGCAGGGCACCTTATCGCGGTGGTGTCGTGGCGACGGTACACGGCTGCTGACCTGAAGGTTACGTGATTGAATCCCGGCAGTGGCGGCTGCATTTTGGATGGAGGCGAAAATGCTGTATAGGGCCGCGCGCTCGGATTTGGGCGCAGGTAAAAGAACCTCAGGTGGTCGAAATTTTCGGGGCCCTCCACTACAGCGTCTTTAATAACCAAATGGTGGTTTTGGGACTTTAAACCCCACACATCTATCGGAGGCAGTGCGGAACCAAGAGAAGTAAAGAAATTTCTGTAAGGGGCGTGGATGTATCAATACATCGTCAAAGTAGAAAAAAAAACTGGAAGACACTTAAGCTGCGCCTTTTAAAGTTGAACGCAATAACCATATTCTGTTCCTAGTGCGTACAAACACCTGATGTGAGAATTTTTTTCGAGCTTGCTATGCACCCAATGCGCGACCTTAAGGGCGCAGTACCGTGTGTGCCTTTTGCGGTTGGTGACCGGCTGTAAACCATGAAGTCATTATCATAATTAAATGTTTTTACGCTTGATGGCAACGTACGTAAGTTTTCCCCACCCCCATTATTACTGCAATATTTCATACTCTATTGTGAAACATGTATACAGAAGGCGTGTGTCTGGTAAAGCATAAAAGTTACTTTCACTACATTTCCAACCAGAGCAAGTCATTTTCATTTTATTCAAAAGCAAATGCGTGGCTTTTCAATACAGAGAAATACCCACTTGCCATAAAAGAGACCCGGGTTCTATTTTTAAGAACGTGGAAGTCATCGATGCCTAGTCTTTCGGCTTACGTAAAACGCAAAGGCTCTCAGCGATTTACATATGCCTTTTTATACATCGGCGTTAGTTTATTCAGCACGTAAGAGGTAAAAAAAAGACAGAAACAAATACACCCGTGCCACAGTATGTTACTCTTATGTCACCGACGAAAGTGGGTTGCTGTCTGCTACAAATTACAGGATACCAATAGTAAAGTTCCTTTACGACTTTGCAATGCCTAACCATGCAACAGGGCACAATAAAACTCGCATCTTGATAGCTTCATTGAAAACTTGAATTTCCGTGAATTGCACTAGAACTAATCACGGTGCTGTTGAAGTTAACTAGGTAGTTCAGTTACTTAGTTAGCATCTTTCACATTGTCTAATGAATAGCGCTTGAAAAGAAGCACGAAACAATAAATGGTCTCTATTCGGTGCTGGCTTTTGAACCATCCGTTTTTCTGAGGTCAAAGAACGACGATGTTTCCACATTGGCTAAGAAACGGAGCGCGAATAGCGATAAGCGTAAGAATACTTCTTTTTTTGTGAAAGAAACGCGCCTAAGACGATGTAAGAGAAAGATGTGCTATTTCTCAGCAGTGCACTAATAAACTACATGACCAAGGTACAGAGACATAAAGTTTTCTCGACACTCTTAAGTCAATAAGGGTGCCAGGTGTTGAAGAGAAGTGATGCGGAAGCTTCTAGTTACTCGAACTCGTTCAAAGTTCTCGCTTAACTTGTTTTTTGTGTTTTTTTCTGGGTCTAACATCTCATACCGCGCATGCGAAAATTCCGGCAGCACAAGCGCAACAGTGTGAAGGCGGACTCGCTTTAGCCTTGCTCTCGCGGGTGACTCTGATGTGACGAAACAAGGTAAGACGGTAAGATGAAGTGAGCAGGTTTTTTTTTTCATAATTACGCTCACTCTATGCTCCTCGTTTGTCCAGACAGGCCGCACATCTTTTGTCGGCTGCTCTGGTCGGTCGCGCGTAAACCACGCCCAGGCTTTGCGTCCTGGCTTCGTCTTACCGCTGTCAGCCGCACACTTGGAAATTGAATCCTCCTATAAGCAGGCAACGCAGCGCGGGTGAATTTGCAATGCAGATGCATTTCCGACGACGTTAGTTCGAGGGGGGGCCTGCCTTTGGTGCTCGCCGACACCGCTCATTACGCAGCCTCGCTGCTGAGGTGCTGGACGTGGCTTGGCACTCGCTTCGCATTGTCTCGGAATCTCCGAGCACCTCCCAGGAAGCTCCCGGAACTCACTCGGGCTGCGTTCGCTCGTCGAGAGCTTCCGCCGAGCTTCGAAGGACTGCGACCACCGCGGCTGACGCGGCTTTCCCAAACTCGAAGCGCGCGTACACACGGCGCCTCCCTGCAGAAATGCTCGACTGTCGGTTCGTTAAAATACGGTTTCAGTACGAATAGATATAGCTGTATCTCATTGAATCGAGCACCACCTACTTGTTTGTAAAAATTTATGCTATATAAGAAGGTGTTGAAGCACAAGTAACGCGCGTGATACGCCAGGTCTAAGCAGGTACAACTTGCCACATAGAAAGTTGAAAATAAAATACAACGTTGTCGGTGTAACAAGAATATCACTCAATAATACGTTATGAAAGAACATACAAATGCCCTATTTACCAGTTGAAATATGTACTCACGTACAATGCGAAATAAATGAGAAAGTTTTAATGATACAGGAGCAAGAAACGAAGCATTCCAAGCTGTCTGCGGGACATACAAAATGCAAGTATTTTATGAAGTACACAATGAATAAATAAGAATAACATGACAAGCAATCGCGTACATATAAACTATAATGGCGAGGCACGATTAAGTTTAAAAGTGGTAACAGCGACTTAAAATACCATTGTTTTGAGAAATACCTTTTGCTGATGTTAGTTCGCCCTTTTTAAAGGCTTGTGTTTGCCACGGGACCAATATATGGCGGTTAACAGCGCAAGCGGGCCCTCAAAAAATGGGAGAACCAACGGCACAGGTGTTGTCTTTCAACTGAAGTGAATTGCACATGGAAAGAACTACGCCATCTCCACCTAAAGGGCACCATGTCGGCATGCGAAGCAGCGCTGGTGTTCACTTGTGTTTGACTTTGTTACTTCCATTTGTATGTTTCCGTGTACGCGTTTCATTTGTGTGTCAAGTTGGTTGTGTTACCCCCCTCCCATTCGTGCGTATTAACGTGGGTGTGCCGCAAACTGAGGACCCAGCGCTGCTAGGGGAGTGCAGTGGAGCGAGCGCGCACAGCATTGTGTACGAGCGCACAGCTGTGGCGGAGAGATAAACGGGAGAGGCAAAACGAAGGAGAGGCAGTGCTCCCCCACCTCCTCAGAGGGGGGAGAGTTCGCGCATGCGCGGTGGGGGAGTGGACGGTCGCCAAGGGATGTACACATCCCCCCAGCAAAAGTTGCTTCGCATCTGAAAATATTTACTAGCTATTAGAAGAAGCAAAAACGTATAGTGAATTTCATGAAGGCACATGACTGATGATCCTAAAAGCTATGAAGAATAGTACCTCTTATCAGCGAAAGGTATAGACGCCTTACAGACGCATGGCTGCGCATGATTTTTTACATGGAAGGCCTCAATAAGGCCTTACATGGAAGGCCTTTTACATGAATGGGAGCTCCTTTTTTCATGACCTATTTTCATCTGAGCCTGCATCAACTCCAGCTGTAAGAATCTCTTCCCTGTTTTTTTCTGCGCCAATATTCTGAGCGTTTATTTCTTATATAGGTTAACAATGACGCAAATTAAGGCAGATCCTTAGTCTTTTTGCAGTCTAGAGGAGAGAAAAAGAAGACAGCATGGTGTCCTGCTCGTTCAGAAATGAATTTTTTTAATAACTCTCCTTCCTCTCTTCCGAGCCAGCAAGAAGTGCGGTCCCAATTACCTCTAAGATGCTACAAATAAATCAGTGAGAGGCGAAAAAGTTGTTTTTTTTTTACATCAGTACCTAACACGTTCTCAGCGCTTCGGCATGTTTTCATCTTATGGCATTTCGCTTTCTAGACGGCGTTAAGAAGCCCTCAACAAAGTACTGCTCGTAGCCTGTAAACTTCAACAGTCAACACAGTGACGCTTTTTCACTACGCGAACGAATACGTGTTAACGAAACGCTCGTGAAGCTGGCATTTTGCAGTCAACTTCAAACTTACACCGTGAATAAAGGTCAGTACGTTGAAGCAATGTGTTGCCTAGTGCAAGAATGAGCAGAAAAAAAAAATAAACATTGGCACTAGATGGCTGCTTTGAATGGCACAGATTTTGCGATATAAGGCCATAGCGTGACGAGACCGCTTGTATAGCCGGCTGCACACAATTTGGCGCGGCAGAACCGATGCAGGCGAAGAGCTGCGGGCCGTCGACGCGCTGACCAGCGAGCCACTGCAGCCTCTGGGAAATGCGTGCGTCTCTCTTTTGGTCATCGCGTTCGGTGATTCTCGGGTGCACCGCTCTCCCCTTTGGGCTGCGCTCTTTTGAATACTTATTTCCATCCACGGCGCGGCTGTGGCGTGACCGATCGTAATGACACTCTTAGTGGCTACTGAGAGAGACAGAGATTAAATATGCACTGACGGGGCACTTGACACCAACTGCCGTGCTGACACAGGCGGAAATCGCTTTAATTTGCGCTCCCTAGCGCCTTTGGTCGCGAACATGACCTCCCATGGTTCAGACCAAAACGTGAAGGGCGGTGAATATATTTTTTTTTGGCAACAATTTGGCCTAACTGCGGCCGTAGTGGGCCTGCGTTTGGGGTATCACGCTTTGATTTGCATTATTTGTGAATGTTGTTTTCACACGTTTCGAACGTTCCGGATGAATCAACGGCTTCACGCTGTAATGTCGGTTTTCATGCTTTAGTTTGGCCGACGTTTCGGGCTCTAGTTCCGTGTCGTAGATTTAAGAGCACCCTTGTACTTATGGAAGCTTCGTCTGCAATCGACAGGTAATTAATTTTTCTCATTTTTAGTTCTCAAGTGCCCAGAGCTTGCAACAATACTCTGTTTTAGAAGTTCCCTTCAGTACTGTGGAGGATATATAGGCCCCTCAGCCGATAGGAAGCGCGCTTAGCCCCTCCACTTGTATTCGTTCGCGTCTTGTCGTCAGCTCACGAATTACGGCATTTGCTGAACGAATTGTAGGTATCATGGCCAGTTTATTAACTTAAAAAGCAGTACAACTATTAAACAATCAACTACACTGAGAACGTCAACAAACGTGAATTTGTTGCTGTGCTGAAGATCAGTAGAATTTGATGCCTGTGGAGAACTTCACTTTGTGGCCGTTTCTTTCCGACTCTGTTCGTGGCTCTCATATCTGTTTCTCCACCGACGCGTTCCTTCGCGACTCCCGTTTCAACGCTCTTTTTCTTTTATGTTTATAGAATGAGTATCCGACACGTACAGTATGCTGTGTGAGGTTGCATGTCCAATCTTTGGAAATGCAGCTTTCTTGGTCTGACGACGGGGTCCGAACACTGCCTCGGCGCATTAGGCTTAGCAGGCGCGGCTAAGCAAGAAGCATATCTCGTTAATATCAACAAAACATACCTCATGCTTTAGTCCCAAAGTGAGATGAAAAAAATCGATGGCTGATTTCACTATTTTTTACTGCTGTCAGCGCAGTGGTCGTGTAGAAAGATCAAGTCGGGATCAAAGTGGGCGGTCACTTATGCATGGGCGCTGCAATGTTGATACGTAAATACAGTTATCGGTGGTAACAGACACAAATAATGAAGTGCGTAAGAAATAAATGCCAAGAAAAATAAACATATCATGTATTTATATGGCGTAAAACACACAAAAGAAATGCCAATTTTAGCCAACCCTGTCAATTTTAACTCTTTCGGCCCTGGCGTCCTACTAAAAGGACATGAAGCAATTCCAAGTGTGACACACTGCAGTGGAGTCAGAACTTGAAAAAGGTTTCCGAACAGTCCTCAATACACATGCACAAGCATACGTAGTAATTATTTTGTCGGCGTATTCTTTGGATCTCTGCAAGGTAGGAAAGAAAATGGCGGACTGCGATAATAATGACACTCGCCGCAACCAAATCCTTCAACACAGACCAGGGAAGCACGTAAAAAAGCGCATAAAGCTGTATTCTATCCTTCTCCGTCTGTATTTTCTCGCGCTGCTTTGTTATGTGATATCGCCAACAGGCCCCAAGTAAGGTGGAAGCAACATTGTCAATAGCACCACCGCACCTGCATTTTGATGTTGCGCTGAGATTTTTTTTGCTTACACGGTATACAGTGTATCACAGTTTCGAAATGCCTGCCTTTCGTAAATTAGGCCTCCGCGGCAGGAGTCGAACCCGGGGCTTCCAGCTATCGGCAGCGAAATACCTTGTACCGTGCGAGATGATCACTTGTATACTGCAGCTTACCGATAGCAACTCGCTTTGATAGATGGAGTGCCATAAACCAGGCCGAGTGTCGCGATTTCTCTTCCGACGAGAAACGCAGCGGACCGAAGCCTCACTCGCTCTCGATGGCTTTCGGTGGGAACTGTCAGTCTGAATGGCGCGGGCAGGCGAGACGAATGATCTGCCTCTCAGGACTTCCGCTGGGCCCGGCATGTTTTCCTGCGCCAGGTATATATCTCTACGCGTTCACTTTCGGTGCGGAACTCCAAGTTTTATCGTTTCCACTCAGCTGAAGGCGTTCGGGCATTGTTTTCGCGGTGAAGACTGCAAAAAGCATTGACACACTCTTGCAATTTTGTTGTTTTTCTTCTGTTACTTAACCTTCGATTGCTTGAACGTTCTTTTCTATACGAAATAGTGGTTGCAAAAAGTACGTCTATTATTGCGGTTGCTTGAGGTATGAATCCTCTATTTATTTTTTGTTGTTGTTGTAAATGATGGAATTCAGCGGCTGGAAATTAGGTCGCATTGTGCATCCACATGTGTACTCTATTTTGGTACGTTGAAAAAGACAACGGGCGGGTATTGTCACCAACTTTTTGACGTCGTCACACCACCTCGTCATGTATATATGTATGTTGGAATTAGCACCATGAACCAGTAATATAGTCCTTAAAATCAAAACATCGATGGAAACGGGGTCTCGGGAGCGGGGAGAGAGGGGAGCACTGTGAGGTCTGGCAACCATCACTACATGAGCGCTTTATCTCAGCGGTATTCCTTAGGCATCCTTCTTCACTTTCAGTGCATTGCACTTAACTACAGTTGATTCAAAGCCGACGTGATGGCTGTGTCGTAGGACTACATACGTAATCTTTATAAAATTGGACAGCCCTCACTGCATCTCGAATTGATTGATATGCGGGGTTTAACGTCCCATGACCAACTGCATCTCAAATGAACGCTTCACTATCATTAGAGTCACTTTGAAAAGCAGTTGCAAGACTTGGCGTGTCTGTGTGGTAGAATGTTTCGTTTCCGCGCAGAACACTGTGGTTTGATTCCTGCTGCGACCCGGATTTTTTTTTCTTTGCATTCGTCGGGTCAAGGCCGCCAATGTCAGCTTTTTCATAATACTCACGTGTTACGATTATCCATGTCTGCACTCGCCGTTTCTGGGTTGATACAAACTGTCAATCACCTGTGGCACATATCCGCACAGCAGTGGCACATGCCCACAGGCGAGCATGTGCCACTGTCTGGCGGAAGGTATTTGACGACGCATGTGACAATACTGCTACATTATAACAGTGAAAGTTGTTATGATATCAATCAATTTGATTTATATACGTGATTTAACGTCCCAAAACCACCATATGATTATGAGAGACGTCGTAGCGAAAAGCTCCGGGAATTTCGACGACCTGGAATTCTTTAACATGCACCCAAATCTGAGCACACACGGGCCTACAGCATTTTTGCCTCCATCGAAAATGCAGCCGCCGCAGCCGGCATTCGATCCCGCGACCTGCGGGTCAGCAACCGAGTACCTTAACCACTGGACCACCGTGCCGGAGCATGATATCAATCAATAAATCACCTAATTTTTTTTATTAGGAGGAGTACAGGACTAAAAGCTCAAGAGGTTGACGAAGTCCCGACCGCATTCACAAGCCGGCAAAGCAGCAGGAATGGCAGACAATCACGCATAAAAAATACTGAATAAACCTATACGTTTAATAACAGCAAAAGTTGGGCTAGCTGGTGGTTCATACTTGGGAAGTAAAAACAGCGCAAAAATATAGACAAGGATAGTGGACAAGTTGCGAGTTCAGCGCGATGTCGTCTCTTCCTCTGTCATTGTCTATATTTTTGCGCTGTTTTTACTTCCCAAGTATACGTTTAACATCGCAAAAAGTAATACAAAGGTTACAAAAAAGTGCTTAGAATGGAAAGAGAATAGTTGAAATGTATAATCAAGAAGTGGCATAAACATGAAAAAGCAACAATCAATAGGGAATATTGGCCAGACATTTTGAGAGATGTAGATCACAACACGAGTCACGCGCGGCGCCGTAGTTGTCCGCCGCCGCCGCTGTCGGTGTCCGTAACCACTACCGCACGAAAAAAATGAACTTCAAATAAAAACCCTAAGGACACGTGGTGACATAGTGGGATTTGAACCATGGTACACTACGTGCCAGCCCAGTCTTTTAGCATTAAGCCACGTCGGCTCTTAGGTTTTGTTCGCAAACTTGCTTTCGGCAGGCTATATCTAGGGAAAGGAATTGCGTTAACAAGGGTTTTATAACACGTTTTATAACACCAAAAGAACAACCAGGTGTCCCACACTACAAATTGCGTATTGAGTGGGCCGTCCACCGCCCCAACACATTACAAAACATCGTTTTTCATCACCTATTAACTGTGGCATATACCCATTTCCGTCCTAATTTTTTATCGTCGTCAGCCACTGAATGATACACAAAACTTGCACGAAATTCCTCACAAGTTCTTAGCGGGTATCATGCTTTTCCGAAGAATAACGCAGAATAGTATAGTGAATGCCGGCCTATTACGCAAAAATGAAGATTATTTATGGAGTATAGTGGGTAAGCAGGAAGCGTTCTTCTATTGCATATACTCAAAGAGTGTTTAGAAAAAGCTGTGAGAGACCGCTTTTCATGTTTTTGCTGTGACTGTTCTTCGCGTTCCGTGCAGGCCTGGCGATTATTCATGTCAAGACTTGCCATTCGCCTTCGTGAAGCCATCCTCCTACACTCTCATACTAATCGTAATTTAGCCCAAGTTAAGGGGGTGATCACGAGAGCACCCAAACGTAGGTGGCTATACGCAACTATACTGTCGGTATATGCTGGCGCTATTTAAAGTATCAACTTTAGTCGGAAGCACTCATTGGAAGTGAGCGAAATACTCGAGCATACTTTTACTGGAGGGGATGGGAACGCAGACACCAGTACAGCGGCTGAATCCTGTTTCGCCAGTGTTCTCGAAGCACTCCTAAACGAGTTATTTTGAATAATGAACTGTCCTGAAGCTCGCATAACTTGAAAATTGGAGGCGGTACTATTACAGAGCGCACGCTTCTTGTAATCCGAGTCCTGTTTAAAGTCCAGGTTTTCGTTAACATCCCTGTTTGTGAATTTGAAAACAGTTTCTCGCATAAGGTAAGATATAGTGGTAAGCCAGAATTCGCACTTCTTTCTTCAGATATATAAATTTTAAATATTGTGAACCTAAGACATTCTTGTGATGTCATTATTGTTTTTTAATATTTGCGCACGCGTGAGAAATACGGGCTATAATAGAAGCAGTTGTTCCAGAATCTTGTTAAACCGATTATATTTCTCGGTTTCCTATGAATACAAGTGAAAGAGGTGTTCACTTAGAGAAAATGGTTTGCCTGGATTCAGCCTTTTCATACCAATCCTGTAATTTCGCTTTGTTCAACATGTACTCCATTTGGTTCGAATCTAAAACAATCATTCGGAGAATATAGTAAACAAGTTATAAAGTAGTGCTCTTCAAAGGCTTGCACAACTACCTTCTTTTTTTAAAACGAACAGTGTAGGATGATTTACTTTGTTCAGCCACATCTACTTACACTGTGTTTTTACTTTTACTACATCGGATTACCATTGTCTGGCACGCTTATTTTATGCGCTTCTTACCAGAAAACGTGATAAGTAACCAACGACACGGCCACGTACAAATGCCTTGCCTTTTTTTTCTGCAGCACGTTATTCAAAAATGAATCAGTGCGAAATGTTGTTCATGCAAGACTGTGAAATTAAGTTTACAAGGCCTCACAAGAATGACACGATGCAAACGTTTTCAGAAAGTTGCATAAAGCACCACTTCGTGCTTATTGAATAAATACGTTCTAAAGTCAAAGTCGTGTTTACTTTAGAAGTGACTTATGCCGTTAATTCGATGATACATAACAACACTAACTAAATGCACATCCTTCAGCTAAGGCTGGCACATTGCATACAAGCAAACAGGTTGTAAAGTACAATACATTTCAAAATACGTCGTTTAGAAAAGACAGGCCGCTGCTGCTATTGCAAAAGTTTCTAACGCTGTATCTTTCCTTTTTTGTAGAGGCTAACGGTGCAGCGTGGCCACCTGTAGTCTGTCTGGCTTAATGTAATGAATGAAATGTCTCAGATTATCAGCAAGGGAGAAGCTATGAAAGCAATAGCAACAATAAGAAAACGATTACAGTGCCACGCGAAGAACGACAAGCAGCTAAAAACTGGCAGCACGCTGCCCAAGCAAAGAGGACCCGCGTATAAAACACTCACGGGACGAGTGCGCACTAACATTGTTAACAGTTCGACCGGTCTAAATTTCCCGAGCCCTCCACTACGGCGTCTCTCATAATCATATAGTGGTTTTGGGACGTTAAACCCCACATATCAATCAATCAATCAATCAATCAATCAATCAATCAATCAATCAGTTCGACACTCAAGGCGCTGCTCAAACACAAAGACGGACGCAAGATGCGTAGGCACTGGTTTACAAAGAACGAGTATGAACTAACAAGTGTCACAATTCTTACCCCTCTTTGTTTGAACAGTACGCTCCTTTCGCAAACGGGGCTGCAGCATCAAGCGAAACGACTTTCGTGCCCACTGTAGCTTTTGGTGCCATCGCATTGCGTAACAAATGCCATCATCAAAAAATAAGAGCACGCGCCTCTTAACGAGCAGACGCCCAACTCTCTGGCTGATATATATATATATATATATATATATATATATATATATATATATATATATATAAATATACATATATATATATATGTATAGATGTATATATATATATATATATATATATATATATATATATATATATATATATATATATATATATATATACATATATATATATATATATTTACATATATATATATATATATATATATATATATATATATATATATATATATATATATATATACATATATATAAGCTTTGAGAATAGTGCAGTATAGGGAACAAAACAATAATTTATTTATTCAATTTTAAGAGCTTTGGCTTGTGGACCAGCCTTCGGAAGATCTAAACGAAAACCTGCGATCTTCGTTATTCCAAGGTCTCAGGTTCAATTGCTGCCCACGGCTGGTTATCTTTTCACCCACTTTTCTTTCTTCACTTTTACATTACAAATCAGTCTAGTAACTTTCCTCACACTTTCCTTGGCATTACTGTCTGTTCGATCTCAACAATATATATATATATATATATTGTAATGAAGAAACTTACTTATGTTGTTTTTAAATGGAAAAGAAAAGAAAAGTGAGCCCTGTGACTGTCTGCATCAGGTGCGACACCTCAACAGTAGCTCACAAAGGTTGGGGGTAAGGAGGGATTAAAAGAATAGGATTAAAAGGTATATAAAAAGAGAGTGGAAAGAGAGAGTGAGGCGCAGGGACAGTGACCGACGAAAGTAAATAGAAGATAGGAAAGATGAACACGGTCGCAGGAGTCCGACGCCGGGGCACCATTTCGACACTCAAGGTGCTGTTCAAACACAAAGTAAGACGCAAGATGCGTCTTACTTTGTGTTTCCTGACGCCGACGAGAACTCTCGACGAGAGTTCTTGTCGGCGTCAGGAGATGGTATATAGGACGAATTTAGTCGGCCACAGCTACGCAGTCGTCGTCGTCGGGGACCGGCGTCAGGAGATGGCGTAGGACCAGCCCAGTCGGTCAGAGTGGCACTGTCGTCGAAGATTGTGAGGGCACAACCAGTCGGCACAGAATCCAACGAGAAGAAATACACACAATGCCGGTTGTTCTATTCCTCAATTGTTGTCCTTCTGATCTTGCCAGTCTCGCCTACCACGCCGGCGTACCAGTGACGCTGTCTTCTTCACACTCGGCTATGACTGCGTTGTAGCATGGTGAGTGGCTGGATTGTCTCTTGAGGGCATCACTGGCTCTACCTGTATGGTCGTCCTTTTGAGGCCACAATGTGTTGTGCAAAAGCGCTAAAGACTCAGGCGGTGCAGAATGGCTGCGTCGTTGTGGCTGCACGTTTCAGCCACAACGCAAGAAGAGCTGCCGAAATCGTCTCTGGCGGGCGGCCTTGTCTAAGCCGTGGTGATCGTTTTTGCTTACGCCGGGACTTGTCCTACTGTACTGTCAAACATAATGGTGGGTGACACGGACTGTGTCGGGGTAGTCGATGCAGGCTTCGATCATACTGTGAATGAATGCCGTTACCTTTAGAACAAGGAGAAGGTGGTGGTGGTGGTGGTGGTGTTGCAGCCGGCGGGGTTAGCCTGGCCTGCATGGCCGCCAATTACTCCGCCTGAGCATCTCCTGAATTTGTAAATTGTCACCACGTGTCAGACAGCCCAGTGTCTTGCAGGAAGACCAACAAGATTCGTTGCACGTTCCTTCTAGTTGCCGGGGGTCCTTCAGGAAAAATGACGTCATCAACTGTTTGGTGCTTATGACAGCCTTTTTGCAAGGTGCGGATCATCGCTGCTCTTTGCACATCGAACTTTGGGCAAAGCCAAATGAAATGCTCAATATCCCCGATGTCACCGCAGAAGGCACAGAACGGAAAAGCGTATCTCCCAGTCTTGAATGATCAGGCTGGGGTGTATGCGGAGGCGGTTCTTATGCGGTACAACAGCGTCGCTTGTTCACGAGAGAGTCCATGAATACACATGCTTGGTGTGGAAACTTGTAGATCGCCTTGAAATGATTGCGTATCACACCTTTGTTGTTCTAGTAAGTCTTGGGAAGAACGTTCAGTGTGTTTAGAACAAGGAGCACACACTGAACGTTCTTCGTGCGTCCAGAGGCTACGATGTGTCCCATTTAACATCTGCGGCATGGCAAGGCACAGCTCACATATTGCCTCAATAGGCAGATCGGACTCTTGCGGAATTGCCGACGTCACACTGGTGCCTGAGCTCGTGGCCTTTGAGCATGTCTGATGTGGGGTCAAGCCAACTCGGGTCAGAAGCTTTACAAATAGGTGCAAACGTGGGTTATACTGGCAGGTCTTCTATGAAAATATCATCAGGAGCGATAGCCACATCTAAAACACTTAATAAATGGCACTTGGCAAGTGGCAAGCGTCCGCACACTCAGTCAATGAATGCGCTGATTACCGGGAATGACGTAGCTTTCAAACGTGCCCAGCACCGGGTGTGGTGTTTAGTGTCTCCTCTCGAGCTGGTTTGGAGGAGGCTGGCAATATCTTGCAGTAAACCGATGGCTCTAGACACTCCAGCGCTGACCAGCTTGGAGGTCGACTCAGTGGCTGCTGTGGTTTGGAGACGACCTTGGTCTCTGTCAAGGATGGTTCTGTGGCAGGTACATTGACGGGGAGACTGGCACTTGTAGGGAGGAGTATAGCTTACAGCTAGTGTCGATGACTGCCATAGAGTGACCTGCAAAGCTGTTCATGGAGCAGCTACAGGACACAGCTGTACCAACAGGGCGTCGTGCTTCGCGAACTTGATCTCCGAGGCAGGGCAGGTGACACAGCTAAGAGTACTCGCACATTTGTGAACAATGAAGCTAGCGTCAGTGGTGATTATTGATGATGAAGACAGCCTGGTCTTGCTCGACGTTGTTTCATTGCTCACCAATGTGCCAATACCCTTCGCTGTGTCATCTGCTCGTGCTGCGCTTGAATGTGACGCAAGCCTAAGTAAACGGACCCCTTTAGTTGTTGACGACCTCTGCCATCCACTGCGATTCTGCCTGTCTAGTACGTACTTGTCCTACAAAGTAACAATTTTCAGGTGGAACAGCGGAGCCACCATGGGAGCTTCCATCTCCGTCACAATGGCAAACTCGACCATGGAGCGCATAGAGGAGCTTCCAGCCACCCATGCTCTTTCTTCGTTACATGAACGATTGCCTTTGTGTCATGATGACGTCTGAAACTGAAGTTTTAGAAAGAAATAAAGTTCACAAAATCTACGTTGTGGGCTCGTTGGTAGCTCAATTCAGTAAGTTTCCTTGTAGCGCTCGTGAAAGACAAAAAAAAAATGACGTCTCTTTGTGCTTCATTTGTTCCTGTCTTTTACGTGCGATACAAGAAAACTTTCTTTAGACAGCACTTCAATTCTGTGCACCTAGCTATACAATTCACGGCCGAGTGTCAAAGTGGACGCAGCCTGCCCTTTCTCGACATCCTGGTGGCAAAAAATTGCAACGACTTGAAGTTCTCCGTTTACGAGAAGCCAACGTACACCGCCCGTTAGCTTCAATATGAATCGTCTCATTCGGCCAACCACAAAGGCTCAGATGTGGTCAAGGAGGATTAAAAAAATGCCATTTTTAAAATCCTTCTTGGATGTGGCCACATTATTCCAGAGAGCCAAGAACAGATGCCTCAAGGACACGGAGCGCAGGAAAGAGGTTTGGGTAATTGCTGACCTCAAAAAAAAAAACGAATACCCTAAAAACATTATACGATGTGTCAGCCACCGCATAAAGCAACAGTTGGTACGAGAGGCTGCACTTGCTATTAAAAGCCCGCTTATTATTTGCCACTTTAGGAGAAAATACCGGATGACTGAATAATCGAGTTATTGTAAAAAAATGCCGCCATATCCACGAAGTGAATGATGATGAGTGGGCGAAGCTCCGGAGGTAAACCTGGTAAACCATGAATCCTCCGTACATTTTGCCCACTCGATTTTATTGCAACGCTCCCCCTAGCGTACGTCGCTGCACTATATCGAACGATGACACGCGCCATATGTGGCATCATTCCTATTTTATAACACCTCGCATCTTTCATAATCAACTACACGTACCGCCGTCTAGTTTATAACATCTTGCATCTTTTGGACGGACGGACGAACGGACGGATGGACGGATGGACGGATGAATGGATGGACGGACGGATGGACGGATGAATGGATGGACGGACGGACGGACGGACGGATGGACGGATGGATGGATGGATGGACGGATGGACGGATGGATGGACGGACGGACGGACGGACGGACGGACGGACAGACGGACGGATGGATGGATGGATGGATGGATGGATGGATGGATGGATGGATGGATGGATGGATGGATGGATGGATGGACGGACGGATGGACGGATGGACGGATGGATATGGCTGTACCTTTTAGACCGGGCGGTGGCTAGCGTAATACTTAGAACTGAACGAGAGGTGGCTACATACAGGGGACGCACAGCCCACGCCTTAAGGAGCTTCGCTCCTAAAAGTAACCAATTATGCCACAAAATGAGTTACCAGGCTAAACTGTCAAGTGTAGATAATGGTTAAGAGCTATTGCTTAACACTTCGACTTTGTCGCCACTCATCATGGTGGTCCTGTGAGTAAGACACTCGACTACTGACCCGAAACTCTCAGGGTCGGATCCAGTTTGGAGTAGCTGCATTTCGATAGAAGTGCCAAAAGCACGGGTGCATAGATTTAGGCACACGTTAGGGATCCGCAGAAGTCGAAATTTCCGGAGCCCTCCATTATGATGTGTTTAATAATAGTATCTTGGTGTTGGAACGTATAACACCAACTATTACTTTGACTCTGCCGCCATGCCCCACCGCGGTAGTTTAGCGGCCACTTATTCATAAACCGTGGTAGCGGCTAAGGCACTCGGCTGCTGACCCACAGGTCGCGGGATCGAATTCTGGCTGCGGCGACTGCATTTTCGATCGAGGCGAAAATGACGCAGACCTGTGTGCTCAAATTTGGGTGCTAGTTAAAGAATCCCGGGTGGTCGACATTTTCGAAGCCCTCCACTACGGCGTCTCTCAATGTCATGTGGTGTTTTGGGACGTTACAACCCCACTTATCAACACGGCCGCCATATAAATCAATGATGTTGCCACGCGTGTCATTCTTGTGCGGTCGGTCCCAACGGCGCAGATCATGCCCGCCGCGGTAGTCTAGTGGCTAAAGTATTCGGCTGCTGACCCGCAGGTCGCGGGACCGAATCCTGGTTGCGGCGGCTGCATTTCCGATAAAGGCATAAATGCTGTAGGCCCGGGTGCTCATATTTGGGAGCTTGTAATGGAACCCAAGGTGGTCGAAATTTCCGGAGACCTCCACTACGGCGTCTATAATATTCATATAGTGATTTTGGGACGTTAAACACCACATATCAATCAATCAATCAATCAATCAATCAATCAATCAATCAATCAATCAATGGCGCACATCCTGCTTGAGTGTTTGAGAAGCGTCATGATCGTAGTAGATTGTTTTGTGCGTGAGACACGAACATTCAAAGTAGTTCCAGAGATTGTGAGACCACGATTGATAAGACTGGATAGTTCGGTGCATGACGTATGAAATTGGGCTCGTTCCAAACGATCATCAGTTTATTGAAGGCCAACGCTCTGTTTAGCGCTATCGTTGTGTTGCTGTAATCTATATTTCATTTAGCGGCACAATTTCGGCCAAAATAAACAGTTTCCCCTTGAAGACGTCGATTGTTCTCTTCACCGTGTAATGACTACGTGAGAACATAATATGACGGTCTCAACCAAGGTAAATACAACTGGTCGTGAAGGCTTCATAGAAGCCTATACGTTCATCAAATGGCAGCTTATCAGCTGCTCACGGTGCTTAGTGCCATCGGTGTGTGTAGGGAACACTTCCGGTGGAAGTGTTCCCTACCCCAGTGGAAGAAAAGCCACCCCAGTGGAAGAAAAAATAAATTGAATCTGACGCAATTCCAGGTAAAAAAAAACGTGGCTTTATTTTGTGTGCACTAGTGCAAAGTTTCATCTCCGATTACTTTTCATAGGCCCCTGATCACCAAGGACTCGCGCTAAGGCGATCGCCGACGAGTCTTCCATCAGTGCGCTTCAAGTCAAGGCCAGCTTGTTTATATCTGCTCATGAATGGAAGTGATGGATGCTTGATTGTACTACAGTTCACTTTGGCTCGGTTTGACAGGGAAACTTATTCTTCGAACTTTTATTCGGCGTTCGCGGCATATTCTGCAGAGGGACTAAAACAACCAATAGCGTATACCTGTGATATCTGCAGCGTTGCTAATTTGCTTCACACATACGCAGGTTGTCTAGCATGCATAATGCTTGTGTTCGTCAGTTTTAACAGGAAAATATGACGCCTAGTCACGCCAAAATTATGGCAGTTCAGTTTTGTTCAAGGGTCAAAATTACTCAAATTTCTTACACTGCACACAATGGTAATAAGCCAGAAAGCTTGCGGGCGCTATTTGCGTTATGCTTTTTTGTATTATGCTCCACTAACTTACCGCTACGTATGCGAATGCAGCCGTGCGACTTGTAGCGTGAGAGATAATTTGAAGATCTGCTCACCGATAACGCCAATAATAGTGGACTCTGCACACTCAAGAAGGAAACCAGGACGCAGGAATACTGATGGATGAAAGCGCAGCGTGCAGTGTATTCCGAACCATTGCCCTTCTTTCTCATCTAGAAGACGTGAGTCACCAGGCATACGTTTGTTGCTACTGCACCGTTGCACACCACATCGTTTCCGAAAGGCACCGACGAAAGTACTCGGCGTTAAATGCAATCCGCATCGTTCCGCTGCCCGTTGAACACTGCACTCAAGACGTGAACCAATGATAAAGCGCACCTCATAATTTGCCGCACAGCAGAGACCGCAAGCAGGTGCAGAACACTAAAACACGTGAGAGGGTGCGTGATCGCTGACAAATTTTTGCGAGCATTTCTTTGCATGCAAGGCAAAGGCTGCACTGAGTAATAATAGCGTGCGCTAGACAAAATATTTTTCGTATTAACAATTTTCATAAACCCTTTGCTCATTAAACCTACGTAGTAATGTTGGGGGAAAAAGATGTCATTTGTAAAACATAGTGATTGCTTCGACATTGAATCAAAGTTGGTTTTTCACTTTTAGTGTTTGTTCTCTCCACACATAGTCACGCTTCAATCACAGCTCCCGTATCTCCCCATGCTGATGTCACTGACCATGACTTCCGAACCAATTTTCGCCCGAACTTTCGCGACCTATTTGAATAACCCTTCGTCTGAACGGTGCGCGGAAACATCGCTTGAGGACTAATCACATCCTTGTAAGTAAACATTGCGTATTGCCTGCCATAGAATTCAGTTTCCTATCACTGTTTCCCTGTGTCAGGAGGCTAGAAGATTTGTCAATTATAAGAGTGAAGCTGCACCATCCGTCTCTATGGGAGCAGGTCTCTCGCAAAATATATTACAAGTACAATAACACTCAATTTATCAAAATACCACTTTTCATTGAGGCCCGTACACTCATCAGAAGGCTCAGTAGAACTTTCTTTTTCTTTCTTTCTTTTTTGCTGATTCTGTCTTACAATGCCAGACAGTCGAAGAGTGGACTGCACAATGTACGAACGTTGTGACAGTGTTATCGAACGAGAAGCACTTTTAGATTTCCAGCACGAAGGAGAGAAAATACTTGTAAAGAATGGGCGAGTACATAGGAAATTAAAAGGAAAACAAAGAAAATAAGAAAAGCTGAATGCCATCGTGTGAGTCGCCACAGTGTAGCAGTGATCGACGAGCAAACCACAGAGCGCCCATCCGTCTTTCTTAACGCCGGTTGCCACACGGAGCGAAGTACGACCTTTCTGTGTATTGCACGGTCACTGATTCCACGTGACGAAATTCTCTAAAGGACATCACGCCTCACATCATCATGGACACTAAAGCATCGCGTGACACATGTTCTCGTTCAACGACCGAAGTGAAGATGATTGGAGATGTTCAACACGGCTTCTTTTTCTTTTTCGCTCCTGCTGTCTTCCTTTACCTCTTCCCGCTTCAAAAAACAGTAGGCAGGCGTTGTGCCACTGCAGGTGGCACTTGCCTGTTTGCTCTCTCCCTCCTCTTTCTGCGCACTTGCGTATCTTTGTATGCAAATCAATCAAATAAATAAATTCTTGCAGAGTAGTTCGTTCCTGCACCTCGTCTTCTCTTTTGCCACAATGTTTCCAGATTCATGAAGTTCAGTCAAGTAGCCGACAAGCTCCACATAGCAGACGCAAAGACGTCGCTGCTAGCAGCACTGCCAACGGTGTTGTCAGCTTCGCTACCAGCGTCCCTATTTGTTATTATAATCCCCGCACCAAAATTTATAAGGGAGAAGAGAGGGGGGTACTCCAAGCCATATTAGGTAAGGTACCATTGTTAGGTCTCATTCACGATGTTCCCGCATAACGGTCGAGAAAAAGAAGTTTATTGTACACCTAACTTGTACATACACCAATGAAACATCGACAACAAGTAAAAACAGTGTATACGTCTTACAAATGAGCGCCCAAATCTAATTGATCACAGGGTATCCAAATCTTACAAGTCAAAGGAAAATTAAAATGAGTCAAGTTAATCACATTATAAAGAATAACACGCATGCATGTGTACAAGAGTGGGCGCATGGCTTGTACAAAACAACTGGAAACTTCAGCTGTCCCTCTATTACTCTGAAGCTACTCTGCCATCGTCGAAGTAAAGCCTCTTCGCCGTGTGTTTCCAGCTGCTGATACAGGTTATTCCACACAATTAGCCGTATTCTCTAGAGTGCGGGATAGGCGCTTCTACGAGACTTGTACCGTACTTCCGCTAAACAGCGTCACCGCCACAGTAAGTACAAGGTCAAAGACCAGTCTTGCAAACAGCCCACGTTCTGTTCCCATGCGCACCGTGCAAAAGCCAAAAAGTTGTCGTGCCATGTGCCAGACGCCCCTTGCCACCGAGCACTGAAACAGAGCATGTTGGCAGTCTCTCTTTTGCCGCAGTTTGGACAGCGGTCATTTGGAACGACTCCCCAATGTGCTAACCGGTCACGCGTAGGCAATGTCATCCATCTTCTCAACCAGTCAAACTCGCGCACCTGGTTAAGTACGTGATTGCAACGCCATTGTGTCCATTTTTTCATGCAAGATGCTTTTCCTCCTTTTTTGCTCAGAGTGCTACTTGTCACCATTTCGACTTTTTCTGCGATGAAACATCTTCCAGACTGCATGAGCCTATTGATTCCACTGTTCGTTTTAAGCCACACGATCATTCACCGCAACCAATGTCATAGCTAGCAGTTGTCATATTGAACATTTACTTGCAGGAATGGTTATAAAATGAACACTCAAGAATTCTCATACAACATTTACGGCATGAAACATGTTATAAATTAGCCCGTGATATGAAATGAAAACTATAGTCAGTTACAAAAAAATGGCTGTTATAACACCGGTTTTTTATTTTATATGACAAGGGCCACTCTACAGAGGCACTGAAATTGCTTATTATTCTCTTGTTTTATCACGGCAAGCAAGTAAAAAACCTGCAAGCTACCCCACATTCCCTAAACAAAACACTGCATGAATGCACGATCGTAGAAAGAATGCACGATGTGAAGGACGTCATTTCACTAACATTTCACTGCAAAACTATAGTGTTTATTTCTCAGCATTGATAGTGCTCAACGTTGTCTATTGCGCGATAAACTTAATGTCGGGTTACTCTGCTTAGTTGCAATGGTAACTTACTCGACTTTTCACGCTACACTAGAGAGAATAGAATAAAATCTGCATTGCGCTTTGGTGACCATAAGCGTGCCCAAGGTTCCCATTCAGGGGGGCGCGAGGGCATCTCGCAGCGCCCCCCCCCCCCTTCTTAGGTGACTTGGACGGGCAGCCACCCCCCTGCCCCCATTACCTAAGACACTATACCTATAGTGTCCTAGGTAGCAGACCATGACATAAACAAACAAGAAAATTGCGAAGTAGAAAGAAAAATACGCATCTGACGGGCGGGTGGACGCATGGACGGACGGAAGCAACAACTAATGGACGGACGAATGCTTCGCCCCACTCTCCATCATTGACTCCGTGGATATGCTGCCATTTTTTTTTTATTTCATGGGAGCCCACCGCACACTTCAAGGCACTTAGAATACTGATTTATTTTGAAGCGGCGCGTGAAGGGCATTTTCGAAACTTAGTATTCTTCTACTACCGAGAGGTCTAGGTGAATTAAACAGATCTGAAAAGTAGCAATAGCTTGCCTGTATTGCAATCAAACACTGAGAAAACAACTTTTCTTTCATGCGCTAACTTTTATTAGATCCTAAACAGCCATTAGCCTCGTGTGTGTAACGCCGTACGTACGTGCATCCGTACGAACACTCAACAACCATTCCCTTCACGAGAGATGTTGGAGCGGCGCCAAGTAGGTCATACCACAGCTGAGTGTTGACAGCATGCTGCTCTCACACGTTTCCTCGCAGGTGCACGCCGACGTTAGTTTCTCCATCACCCGCAGTACGCTCGCCGCAGCGCCCGTAGCTGCCGGCTCCTCCACCTGCCCCCAACACACTTCTCTTTCGCTTCACCCTTTCCACCGCCTAGAACGCTCGACTGCACGTTGAGTGGAAACTCTCGGCTCGTTTATCTGAGATGAAACTTAGATGAAAACCACCCGCTTCTCGTGCCTTAGCGTTTCAAACAAACATTTACTCGAGTGAATGCTACATCAAGTTTAACTTCAAACAGTTTTTTCAGCACCCGCATCGACACCCGTTTCAACTGGGTCAATGCCGTGCGCACCGCTGCTGATTCGCATTTAATCAGGGTGCCCTTCGGTGAGATGGTCCATAATGTTTTTTTTTTCGTTTGGTTCTGCTTCCGATCACCCTTCTTGCCATTGAACAGCAAAAAGAAAAAAAACAAGCTCAGGAAAGAAGTAAATGAGATCCGTACAACGGACGGCAAAGACGTGGTTGAAGACGCATCTCGTACTGGAAGATTTCCATCTGTTATACCTCGCAAGCCATGTCATTGACGAATTGCGCCGACCATTGAATGGCCTTTCACAAACTGGCAGCAGTGGGTATGTGGATCTTCTTCGTCCTTTCGAGTTGTAGTAAGCACCAATGGTTTACAGTAATTAAATGCTGTCCAAAAGTTGCGGGTTTGATTCTGACCGCGGCGGTCGTATTTCGATTCAGGTGAAACGTTAGAAGCCCTTAACTACGTTATGTTGGGTCTGTTGGTGCGTCGTTACTTGAAGGGAGTGGCGCAAACTTAAAAACCGAGGAGATCGAGAAGGGACAGAAAGAGCCCCAACGCACAACTTGCGACTAGCGAGTTAACGCTCTTTCCGTCTCTTCTCGGTCTTTTCGGGTTTTCAACTAGCACTACGCTTTCTAGTAATTTTCAATTTTAGAGGCCGGTCCATTGTAAAATCTAAGCACACGTTGAAGAGCAACAAAGGTCACAGTTTCTGGAGTCCTTCACTACGGCGTCCCTTATAGTCATATCTGAGTTTATGGATGTAAAAATCAAAGAATATCTATAAATTGCAGTCGGTTACCGTTATTATTCATTAAGTTTAGATTTTTTTACTTGTCTATGCAAATCAATCCGTCGTATGTCGGTTTGCTCATAATGGCGTATAGAAATTTTTTTCTTTCTCGGTAAAGCGATGCACTGTCTTGAGTACTTTCATTGTGAAAATGTTTAAGAGAGCATTTCCACGTGACGTTTGGAATAGTCATTATTGGTTTCTCTGCTCTTGAACAAGTAGGCAAATAGGCGTCAACCAGTTCTCTAAGAACACTTCTATCCTCCGTCTTGGCCCTTCACTAGGTGGGGCATATGACGCAACGTTGAAAATAAAGTACAAAATAAATCTCACCATATAACGAAGGGCAACACATGGCAGATGAAATGTTATTGCAGTTTTGTATTAAACAGCACTTAAAACAATTTGCGTCACTGGCTATACATGCAAAACCTCATTAATCAATGCCTTCCTTCACCTGCCTACTAATGTTAAGACCAGCCACGGCGTAAGATAAATGTATCTTACACCGTGGGACGAACGTATGTACCATGAAGCGCCTATGTGGAAGGACTATAGTGCGTCTCAGTCATTTACTTTAAGTAACGAAGAATGAGCACTTGCGTGAGATGAATGAAGTACGCACACTTTAGCCATGAGGTAACTCTAGGGCACAGCTCGTCGGAAAGAACATTGCGATGAGATAAAAGCCACAAAGGTGAAAACTCATCGCGGCATGAGCACCATGAACATCCTACAGCAACCAACTTCGGTGATTTTTCGATATCAATGGATTGCAATGAAAGTCGCTGGGTACGTTCTTTTGCACATTTTCGTCGTTCATGCCAAATTACAGGATTACAGTGCCCTCGGTTGGGTTTCGGTTTTCGTAGTGCGTCTTTTTGCTCATTAAAAATACTTTCGTTTTTCCTGAGCGTTTCAGGTACTGCCTAATGACGAAACTGTCTCAAGAATTAACATGAAGACAACATTACTTTGACATGGTGAAAAAATCACCGGAGTTGGCGTTTACCTCTTCGGTCGGCCAAAAGTATGCACGAAGAGCGATACCATCGTCTCAATATCTTAAGAGAGAAAGATCAACTCAGAGACGAAGCACAAGCTTGGCCAAAGCAAAATTTATACCGATAAAAAAACAACACACACAAACACACACAACAAAAAAAAAGACTCGCAGGTACCGTATTCAATCGTATAGGGCTACTCGAAGGCAAAAACTATGAACAACGTCTTTCAAGTTGATGTATTATTTTCCAACTCTCATCCTGAAAGGTTTCTGCGCATAACGTAATTCTGCACTGCCTCCAAGATCGGAAGCACTGCAACATTTCTGGACGTCAATTAGTTTTGCATGGCCTCCGTGATGGCCCCACCTTTGAACAAGCAACACTGTCATGTGATGACGCCATCAAGTGATGGAACGTTGTACGACTTCATAGCGACAGCGAGATGACGTCACAAAATTTCACGACCTTTGACGTAATGGTGACGTCACATGATGATATCATCACATTACGATTATCTTTGCTTCACTCGGGTTGACGCAAACACCGCCCACGCTCATGGGTAATTATCGTGTTTGATGATGGGTTGAAGACTTTCGCCCTAATAACGTTCCCTGCATAAGCTGATGATTTCTCTGAGCGTGCTTCTCCGAGCACTGGCCAAAAATTTAACAACCCCTTATAGAGGGCAGTGAACGCAATTTGTGCGTTAGTTGTGCGCGATCTTTACGGCCGTGTCCGGTTTCGCTACAAAATGGGGTCCCAGCAGCACAGATTTACCTGAAACTCTTGCTATGAAAGCAAAAACATCTAGTCGTAAAAGCCAGTGCAAAGCTGCTACAGATACTCCTGTTTCAATTTTCGCGACAACGCACCATTATCTCTATTGGTTGCGAGTACGGCTTATCATTCACTAGCTCGCTAAAGTTTTTAAAATCTAGCACCATTGAAAAAAAAAAACTAGAGACAGCATCGTGAAATTGCCTTTTAAATAAGTTCTTGGAAATAGTGCCGACACGGTATTATTAAAATTTAGCAACCCTTTAAAAATACCGACATTTTGTCACAAGAAGTAGCAGATGACCTTGTTTTGTTTTCAAGGCTTAGCTCGATCAGAGCTGAAAACTTTTAGAGGTATTATCAGGATATATTAAAGAAGCAACTACGAACTGACAGTTTAACAATTAATTTAGATTATTCTTTTACTTGGGCTTACATGCCATGCATGGATACATTGTTTTATTATGGTACCACCCTGACGAGTAAGTTAGTCGTGAGGCATGAAGGCCTCACAAAGAACGAAAGAAAAAAACGCAGCATGTCTAGATTCGCTTTGATTAACGCACTATTTTCAGTCACCATACCGATAAGTGCGCACAAAAAAGGAAACGCTTGAGGCGCTCCCGCCATGACAGAAGTGGGATGGTCATCGAGGAAGTCACAAGTGAGGCAGGCGAGGAAGCCTTAGGAGGTGATTTATGATAGACAGTAAGAACTAGCAATTACGGGGTATGTCTCTCTGAAAGGCGACATTGCCGGTCACAAGATGCGATAAAAGAGAGGTCTAAAAGCGAAAAGGAGACAGGAAGAAACAGCATGGCAAAGAACTCAGCCATAAAAATCTATATACGGGGATCGGAGAGCGGGTACAGTGTGGTACTCGGTAAGTGGACGACAGGGAGTGACTGCAAGGGCTCAAGGAATGCCTAGTATTAATTATAGCCCTCGTTCTTTTGTTTGTGCACCTCAAGTATTATTAAACGCGAAGCATTTCTTAGCGAACTTCAGCGACTATAAGCGTATCTATCTATCTATCTATCTATCTATCTATCTATCTATCTATCTATCTATCTATCTATCTATCTATCTATCTATCTATCTATCTATCTATCTATCTATCTATCTATCTATCTATCTATCTATCTATCTATCTATCTATCTATCTATCTATCTATCTATCTATCTATCTATCTATCTATCTATCTATCTATCTAGTCGCTTACGTCTTTTAGCTCTCCTGGCCGTTTCGATAATGGTATCGATACCAAACATGGGAAACATAGAACTTGACTGTATGAAGAACATATACGACTAGTCATAACATGAAAATCATGAAAAGTATGTCATGAATTTCACGATCTACATTTCGTGGTGCTGCAGCTTTTGCGGTGGTTTCGTTCACATGGCATGTTGCGAAACTGGTATGGTATGTCATGATTGCATGGCGAACACAAGCGACAGACCTGACCAAGAAAATCATGACATGCGTATCATCTAACAACATGACTACATGCTGCGCTTGTGATGCGCACGCGGCCGTTTCGCTGGTGTCCCCTATACAAATTTAGTATTACAGTACGTGAATGAATGATAAAGGTATGATACTGGTGCAAACATGATAAACATGAAATGCATGTCATGTAACAACACGACTGCATACTACGCTCATGATGCGCTCGTGGCCGTTTCGCTAGTTTCACATGTACCAAACTTGGTATTACGTGACGCGAACGGACCACATAGGTACATGACACATCCAAACATGATAATAACGACATGCGTGTCATGTAACAACACGACTACATGCCACACTGACGATGTGCTCGCGGCCGTTTCACTAGCTTCACATATGCCAAATTTGGTTACGTTACGCCAATGAATGACGAAGGTATGTGACTAGTGCAAACATGATTATCCTCAACACTCAACACGGCAGCTTAATTAAGTAAATAATGATTGTTAGGAAGACGAAGAAGTGTGTTTTGAATAGGAGCTACTTCTGCTAACTCCGGCGTACTTCAGTGGTAATTTAAGTCTGTTGATCAGTTTTCGCTGCTCCTTTGGAGGGGATGGATGTAGACCACCCCGGGCGCCTGCCGGCACCAGCGGCGTCAGCAGCGGCCGCCTCCAGGAAGCGGATGGGACAAGCGAGTGACATCGACAGTGAAGATACTCATGCTTACTATCTCAGCAGTGAGGACTTTTCAGATGACGGTTTCCAACCTGTGCTGTGCCGCAAAGCGAAGAGGAGGAACATGAGGATGTCCTCATCCTCAACTATTCAAACTGTAAGTGAAGCGCCAAAATCGAACACTTATACCATCCTCTTTCTGCCTGCACTTCCTACCGTCAGCATGAAACGCCTTAACAGACAGTCTGTGTCGAGGTCTCTGGAAACGCTCATGCCAAATGAGATCACGGACATAAGAGTGAACGCCGGAAAGAATATACTGGCTGTTGACGTTTTGCATGCAAGTGCGTTGGGCGTTCTTCGCAGTGTAACTGACTTGGACGGCAACCAGGTGCGCTCTCATGTTCCCTTGTGATGTGATGTAGTAACCGGCGTGATCTACGACATCGATGTGGCTATTTCCAATAATGACTTACAATTTCTTGTCAAGTCAACAACTCATACTCCAATTGTTGATGTCACCCGGCTAGGCAAGTCTCGTTGTGAGAAGATTGCGTTTAGGAGCATATCACTCCCCTCTCATGTGAAGGTGGGGTACTTCAGACATGCTGTGCGGCCTTTCATTCCAAAGCCTCTCCAGTGCCGTAAATGCATAAAACTTGGACATGTGAGCAGCGTCTGCGATAATTCGGTAGTATGCCACCGCTGCGCCGAGCCCCATGAAGCGGATAAGTGCAACTGTCAAGAAATGCTCTAATTGCAATGGATCCCATGAAGCCACATCGAAGGACTGCCCGCGGATTCAGAAGGAAATTGCTATCTTGAAGATGGTGCGCGATCACTCATCTCATCGAGAAGACGCAGCTAAAGTCAGAAGGCGTCGTTCACGTCGACGTCGGTCTTCAAGGACGCCCGCTACCTCCTCGACACGTTTGCCAGATCCCTCATCAGTACCACCTCCTTTGCCTCCAAGACCACATGCCGTGGGAAAGGCTGTAAAGGACAAAGCCAGTGAGCATACCCTAACTGCGACAGAGTGGCCTGCACTTCAAAGGGAAGCAAAATCAAGCGAACCGAAGGAGTTTCATGACGGCCAGTCCGTGATCCCGGTTCCAAATCTTTCCAACCAAGACAGGCAAGTGACTGCAATCGCGCAATCATTAATTGCCACGATTCGCACGCTACTGAGCAGCATACAATCTCCGTCTGCTAAGAGTGCACTGCAACTACTGGATGCACTGAATCCAGTTTTGCTAACGTCGTATAAGCACAATGGCTCAACAAAATCTCATCTCCCGCACTGAAGTTAAAAGTGCGTCGATTTTTCAGTGGAATGCCAGAGACATGAAGTCCCGTATCTCGGACTTTCGCCTATTTGTTCGAGCCAATCAATTCCCTATACTTGTCATATGTGAACCAAACGTATCAACGCCTTATAGATTGTCCGGTTATGAAGCTTTTTGTTCAGCCGCTTGCGAAGAACGAAGCAAAGTAATTGTTTACATTCGCACAGACTTGACTTATCTTTTGCACCCAATAAGTTCAAATGACGACAATCAGTGCGTGTGACTTCGTGTAAAAAAGAATGCAGTTTCGTTCACGCTTATTGGTGGATATATATCTCCGTCATCGCAATTTGACTGCGACAGATTAAAAGACATCCTAATAGGACCGATGGGCCTCGGATCGTCACCGGTGACATCAGCACCCATCACATGCTTTGGGGGAGCACTAGGATGAATGCCAGGGGCCGGAACATTGTTACAATCGCTTCCGATTACGACCTTTCCATCATGAATGATGGTACCCCCACATATCTTCGGGGTCTCACGTATGGCAGTTGCCTTGACCTGACATTGGTGTCATGGTGCTTCTCTCACAAAGTTAAATGGTTTTGCAATATTGAGACTCATGGGAGTGATCACATACCCACCTACATGACGATCGATGGTATCATAAAAAATTTCTCTTCCGGTGTTGTAATTGGCACTGACTGGTTGATGTTTACATCGCCTGTTGAGGACGCTTGCCAAGAAGGCCTCGCCTGCAGCCTGGAAAATACCATAGCGGAAGCTATGCAAGCGTCCAAATGTAAATTACCATTTTTATCTAAAATAACACAGTTCGACATCGAACTGGAAAGATTACGAGCTATACGAAGGCGTGCTGAACGACGATACAGACGCACAAGATCAATTTACGATCTGAGAGAAGCAAGGCGGCTCCAGAAAAAGATTAAACGACGCATTTAGAAGCTGGAGAGCGAACGCTGGAAAGCATTCTGTGAATCTCTAGACCCTCATAAACCGCTGTCATATATCTGGAGAACAGTTCGTGGTCTTTGCTCCTCTCCGCAACAACGGCAACCTTTTGAAGTTTTGGCACTCCACCATGGAAAAACAGAACTAGAGGTGGCTGAAGAATTTTGCACGAGAGTTGCCGGGAATATTATGAACGAGAGCATCGACGCCGTGATCGTTCCTGAGACGCGATTACCAGAAATGGACATTCCATTCACCATGGAAGAACTGGAAGGTGCGTTAGTCGCTTCTAAGCGCATGTCATCGCCAGGTCCTGATGGTATTACTTATAGTGCGTTGGGACACCTTGGACAAAAAGCCAGAAAAGAAATTTTAACATGCTTCAACAACTCCTGGCTCAGCGGCAGTGGTCCCCGAGAATGGAAAATAAGTCGATTAATAACACTTTTGAAATCGGGAAAATCACCGTTGGACTTTACAGCGTATCACCCTATTGCCCTCGCAGGCTGCCTCGGGAAAGTGATGGAAAGAATTGTTCTATTTCGTCTCGAGTGGTATTTGGAACTTGCATGGCAGGCTTTCGTCGGGGATGCTCCTCCATCGACTGTGTCCTTGACTTATCGACATTTGTTCAACAAGAAAAAAGTCGCAAGCGCATATCAGTGGCAATCTTTCTTGACGTGAAGGGTGCATATGATATTGCAGCTCACGATGCCATCCTCACTTCCCTCGCCACTATGGGCATTGGTGGACGAATGTCTCAATGAATAAAAGATTATATAACTGGCAGGAGTTTCTTTGTGCAACCACATGAGGGTACTACTGCTGAACATTACACCTACTACGGAGTACCTCAGGGAGGTGTTTTAAGCCCCACATTGTTCAATGTTGCCCTCATTGGTCTGGTGAAGGTTCTGCCAAAGTCGGTATGCCTATCCATATACGCCGATGATATTTGCCTCTGGAGTGCTGCAGTTACTCGCCCTCAGGTGCGTGCACGAATACAGCGGGCAGCAACCCTCACAACAGCCTACCTTCAGAAACAAGGCATAACTATATCAACTGTGAAGTGCGCGTTGATGGCGTTTACACGCAAACCAATGACGCCATACCCTGTTTACATCAATGGGCAGAGTGTCAAATATGCACGGACGCATCGTTTCCTGGGCATAACAATCGACAGAAGTCTTTCGTGGAGCCCACATTGTGCGTACTTGAAGAAGAGACTGCTATCTATTGTGCATATAATGAAATTCATGTGCGGGAAATCATGGGGAACATTTGTGGCCTCCATGCTACAGCTGTACAGGGCCCTATTTCTGGGTCTATTGCGCTACAGCTTGCCGGTACTGACTAACACTTGCAAATGCAATACTCATTCATTGGAGAGTTTGCAGGGTCAGGCACTGCGTATCTGCCTAGGACTGCCCCGATGCGCTTCTACTTATGCCACAATCATGCTTGCCAAAGACCATCCGGTCAGGACATATAGAGTTGTGGATTGCCTCAGAGCGCACATTTGACATGCTAGCCGTGTCCCCGACCACAACTTGCCCCTTTTACCCTCCGGAAGACCACGTGCTACGTTTTCAGACGTCATAGCCAAGCACCTAAACAGCATTTCATCAGGATATACGCCAGCTGCGAGAATGGAATGTCATTGTGGTGCCTAGACCAGCCGCAAGTACGTCTAGAAATTTCGGGAATCAAAAAGAAAAACAATCACTCCAGAGTAGCATTGAAGCAAGCAACACTGCTATTATTACATGAGTTGTGCTTAGACCGAACGCAAATATACACTGATGGGTCCGTCTCGTCCAGCAGCTCATCAGCTGCCGCTGTAATTCCGGCTGCAGCAATGACAATCAAGTTTAAGTTGTCGCATATGACTACATCTACGGCATCAGAGCTTGCTGCTATAAGGGCTGCTTTACAATATCTCGTTCAAGAACGTCCAGGAAAATGGGTCATAGTATGTGATTCGAAGGCAGCGCTTCAGAGTTTGCAGTCTGCCATGCGTAGGAGGAGTCATGACCAATTGGTGCAAGAAATAAGACATTGCCATCATGAAGCTTTAGCACGAGGGCATGATATTATATATCAATGGCTGCCTGGACATATCGGTATTACCGGAAATCAATAAGCCGATGATGCAACCCGCTCAGCCCATGAAGGAACCCGTGTAGTCCCGATTCCTCAATCAAGGAATGATGCAGCAAGACAACTTTACCTGCTGGCTCGAGATCTCACACGCACGTTCTGGTCGTCTACCAGATTCCAAAGGTGTGAATTTTATGAACTGGATCCTTCGCTTAAGCTAAAGCTACCATCACAACTTTCCCGCTCCGATGCGACACTGTTATGCCACCTTTGGTTGGGTGTTGCATTTACAAAGGTGTACTCCTTTCGCATTGGTATGGCAGACACTCCTACATGCAACTACTGTGGAGCTGAAGCGACCATCGAACACGCCCTGTGCAGCTGCGCTTGCTAAGACACACAGCGATGCCAGCTCCGGATGGTTTTGAATCAACTTGACCCCAGACCATTTTGTGTGCAGAAGATACTAGGACCTTGACCATCTGCCTCAGTTGCGCAGAAAGCGACTAAAGCACTGCCACTTTACCTAAAGTCAACAAACCTGAGCGACCGCCTGTAGACTGTGGGTGCTCCCCGAGTGTGCTCGTGATTGTGTGTACCTTCTCATCTCTCTGCAACCTATTTTCTCCCCTTTATCCCTTCCCCGGTGCAGGGTAGCAAACCGGATGTGCGTCTGGTTAACCTCCCTGCCTTTCCTTGCATCTTTTTCTCTCGCTCTCTCTGCTTGCGGAGCAACAATATATCAAAGAAATGTAGCTGCAAAGTCAATGAGAAGTAGGCTGCTAGTAAATGTTCTTGCGTTCGACTTTAATCTCTTCGTGTTAGCTTACCTCTTATTGTTCTTTGTGTTTCGAACTTTTCTTGAGTGTTGCATTGGGTTGAACTTTCGTGCCTTGTTAATGGAATGCATGCCCGTTGCTGAGCATTCATTGTTCAAGAGTGCAAAGCCTGGGGTCTATTTTTTAACTGAAACACAGCGAAAGAAGAGACAAAATAAATGTTCCAGTGAAACACGATTACAAATAAATGGCGAAAGAAAATTCTTTTCATCCGATCGACTAAGGCGGGCCTGCAATCGGCGCGGCTTTCTTATAATGGTGTAGATACAAAAGCTGCCATTCTAAACAAAGCACTTCTGAATGGACCCGCATGGATATTAAATCACGATAATCAAATCTACAGTTATCTTGTTGGTGGTGTATGCTATTTAGTGTGCGAGCTGTTGTCGCTGAAGAAATCGGCTGGTAAAACAGCATGCCTTTATTGCACACCTATATAGAGGAGGACGAGGAAAGGAAGGACAGGTACCTGGCATCCGGAGACCAATTGAAGGTCATTTTACAAAGGGCTCTATATAGGCTTTCGCCACTGCTATTAAGTGTGGAAGCTGTTGTCACTTTAGCAATAACTGATGTTGTGAGTGATGCACTCAGCGTTGAAGAAGTGAGCTGGTAAATTAGCATGCCTTTATTACACAACCATATTAAGAAATAGGAGTAGGAGGAGGATGAAAGGAAGCACAGGCACCTGGCAGTCGGTGAACGAATAAAGGTCAGATTACAGAGGGGCTATATGGAGGTTTTTGCAGCAGCTTAATAACGCTTCGATGTTCAAAAGGAATGGACAATAAGCACAGCGTGCGAAACAGTAGATGATGTTATTATATTCCATTACCAATATGCCACCGCCGTAGGCCATCATCACAACTTTGGTTGACACAAGTGCTAAATCTAGGAGCATATGCAGTTGCATAAGTACAACATTATCATTGCCGATATAGACAAAACAAAGGTAATGTGCAAATGTTAACTATCGAAAATCAAACCAATCTGAAACATTTATTAGCATTACCAGTTGTGCCATTAGCCTTAGTAATGAAAGATCCTCATTGAAAATGTTTGCACCTGTATGTTAAAGTTTTATCAAAGCAACACTCGTCGACGCCAGTATTTCCTTCGAACAGTTTGCACCCTATTCTAAGACGTTTTTGTCTGCATAATATATGCTTTGTATACTGATAGAGCCTAATGTTTTCGTGATATTTGCAAAAACAGTAGAACAAACAAAAAATATTTGCAGTCGTCAGGAAATAAGTTCCACGAATTCAATGGATGTTTAACAATCAAGAGTTTAGCTCGTCATTTGTTTAAGTAATAGGGCAGACGTAATTAAGCCCGCACAACTGAATGCACCATGGCAGAACAAATATAAGAGTACAGAACGCTATCAGTGAGAAGCACTGAAAGAAAACAAGCACAAAAAGCAGGAACCACAACACAGCGTCATCATGTTTTCGCGCTATTCTATCACCTCAGCTAATCATGGACGAAACGTTTACGTATTTTTGCGCAACACATCTGAACTGAGTAAAGAAATAACCGAGAGTGTGGCAAGTTGGAATGGGCATAGTAGAGTGATGATTAATTAGGATGCCACAGTAGCTCATTGCGGCCCATTTAGGCGC